>NC_069501.1:598900984-599211897 GCF_027579735.1 Bombina bombina
GTTCAGGCACCATGGTTCCTACAGTAGCTTCTGAGACAGGATCAGACTGAGACATCTTGTAAAATGTAAAAGAAAAAATAACATTTAAACAAAATATCCAATTTCCTCATATAGCAGTTCCAGGAACTGGAAGAAATGCATATGCTAAATAAGCAGCATAGCCCTCTAAAATATAAAGAGAGCAGGGAGCATAAAGGAAGTGGGGTAATATAACAAAAAAATATTTGGCGCTAAGTATGACGCATGACGCAAAGTAAAAATTGTTTTGCGGCAATCAACATCCGAAATGATGCAACTCGCGTCATAACAAGCGTGACTCTGCGCCAAACAACCTAACGTCATGAAAGACGCAGGAAATTACAAAATTTGCGACACTATAAACGCAAATTTGCGCCAAAATATTTTTGCGCCAAAAATGACGTAATAAATATCAGCATTTTGCGGCCTCGTGAGCTTAGATTTCCCCCCAAAATTTAAGGAAAAACAAGTTAAATTGAAAAAAAGACTAAACCCCAGGTAAGAAAATATTAAAAAATAACTTCCGCAAACATGATTCTCAAACTGAAACTAGACTGCAAAGGGAAATACACATAGACCTGACTCATGACAAATATAAGTAAATACATATATTTAAAACTTTATATTAATACATAAAGCGCCAAACATAGCTGAGAGTGTCTTAAATAAAGATACATATTTACCGAAGACACCCATCCACATATAGCAGACAGCCAAACCAGTACTGAAAACTATCAGCAGAGGTAATGGTATAAAAGTATATAGTTGATCTGAAAAGGGAGGTAGGAGATGAATCCCTACGAATGATAACAGAGAACCCTTGAAAAGATTTCCCATGAGTGAACCATAAAAATCAACAGGCAATACTCTCTTCACATCCCTCTGACAAACACTGTACTCTGAGAGGAATTAGGCTTCAGAATACTTAGAAGCGCTTATCATAGAAAAAATCATAAAAATCAAGCACAAACTTACTTCACCACCTCCATAGGATGCAAAGTTTGTAAAACTGAAGTATGTGTGAGGTGGGAAGTGTATTTATAGGCATTTTGAGGTTTGGGAAACTCTGCCCCTCCTGGTAGGAATGTACAGTATCTCACAAATGTGAGTACACCCTTCACATTTTTGTAAATATTTTATTATATCTTTTCATGTGACAACACTGAAGAAATTAAACTTTGCTACAATGTAAAGTAGTGAGTGTACAGCCTGTATAACAGTGTAAATTTGCTGTCCCTTCAAAATAACTCAACACACAGCCATTAATGTTTAAACCGTTGGCAACAAAAGTGAGTACACCCCTAAGTGGAAAACGTCCAAATTGGGCCCAATTAGCCATTTTCCCTCCCTTAGTTTTATAAGGTCTCAGGTGTGAATGGGGAGCAGGTGTGTTAAATTTGGTGTTATCGCTCTCACACTCTCTCATACTGGTCACTGGAAGTTCAACATGGCACCTAATGGCAAAGAACTCTCTGAGGATCTGAAAAAAAGAAATGTTGCTCTACATAAAGATGGCCTAGGCTATTAGAAGATTGCCAAGACCCTGAAATTGAGCTGCAGCACGGTGGGCAAGACCATACAGCGGTTTCACAGGACAGGTTCCACTCAGAACAGGCCTTGCCATGGTCGACCAAAAAAGTTGAGTGCACGTGCTCAGCGTCATATCCAGAGGTTGTCTTTGGGAAATAGACGTATGAGTGCTGCCAGCATTGCTGCAGAGGTTGAAGGGGTGGGGGTTCAGCCTGTCAGTGCTCAGACCATATGCCGCACACTGCATCAAATTGGTCTGCATGGCTGTCTTACCAGAAGGAAGCCTCTTCTAAAGATGATGCACAAGAAAGCCTGCAAACAGTTTGCTGAAGACAAGCAGACTAAGGACATGGATTACTGGAACCATGTCCTGAGACCAAGATAAACTTATTTGGTTCAGATGGTGTCAAGCGTGTGTAGCGGCAACCAGATGAGGAGTACAAAGACAAGTGTGTCTTGCCTACAGTCAAGCATGGTGGTGGGAGTATCATGGTCTGGGCCTGCATGAGTGCTACCGGCACTAGGGAGCTACAATTCATTTAGGGAACATGTACTGTAACATACTGAAGCAGAACATGATCCCTTCCCCTCGGAGTATTCAGTATTCCAACATTATAACGACCCCAAACACACCTCCAAGATTACCACTGCCTTGCTAAAGAAGCTGAGGGTAAAGATGATGGACTAGCCAAGCATGTCTCCAGACCTAAACCCTATTGATCATCTGTGGGGCATCCTCAAACGGAAGGTCTCTAACATCCACCAGCTCCGTGATGTTGTCATGGAAGAGTGGAAGAGGACTCCAGTGGCAACCTGTGAAGCTCTGGTGAACTCTAGGGTTAAGGCAGTGCTGGAAAATAATGGTGACCACACAAAATATTGACACTTTGGGCCCAATTTGGACATTTCCACTTAGGGGTGTACTTACTTTTGTTGCCAACAGTTTAGACATTAATGGCTGTGTGTTATACAGGCTGTACACTCACTACTTTACATTGTAGCAAAGTCTCATTTCTTCAGTGTTGTCACATAAAAAGATATAATAAAATATTTACAAAAATGTGAGGGGTGTACTAACTTTTGTGAGATACTGTATATCTCATACATCACTAGCTCATGGACTCTTGCAATTTACATGAAAGAAACATTGTAATATATTTTCATTATTTATTTTATCCTTTTTTCCTGTAATTTAAAGGGACAGTCTACTTGAAAATTGTTATTGTTTAAAAATATAGATAAACCCATTATTACACATTCCCCAGTTTTGCATAACCAACACTGTGATATTAATACACTTATTAACTCTGTGATTACCTTGTATCTAAGCTTCTGCAGACTGTATCAGTGCTTTTTGATAGACTTGCATTTTAGCCAATCAGTGCTGACTCCTAAATAACTGTCTAACTGTGAAAAACTGTCAAAATGCACTGAGATAAAAGGCAGTTTTCAATGGTTTAAAAATCAGTTAGAGCCTACATAGGCTTAGCTTTAAAAAAACAATACCAAGAGAAAAAAGTGATGATAAAAGTAATTTGGAAAGTTGTTTAAAATTGCATGCCCTCTCTGATTCATGAAAGTTTATTTTTGACTAGACTGTCCCTTTAACTCTGAAAATTGTTGGATATTTAAATTCCACTGAGTTTTTATAAAGTAATAGACGCCACCATTACTAAACTTAAAGGGACACTGAACCCAATTTTTTTTTCTTTCATTATTCAGATAGAGCATGATATTTTAAGCAACTTTCTCATTTACTCCTGTTATTAATTTTTCTTTGTTCTCTTGCTATCTTTATTTTAAAAGCAGAAATGTAAATCTTAGCAGCCATCTCATTTTAGGTTCAGCACCATGGATAGCGCTTGATTATTGGAGGCTTACATTTACCCACCAATAAGCAAGCATAACCCAGGTTATCAACCAAAAATGGGCCGGCTCCTATGCATCCCATTCCTGCTTGTTAAATAAAGATAGCAAGAGAATGAAGAAAAATTAATAATAGGAGTAAATTAGAAAATTGCTTAAAATTGAGTGTTCTATCTGAATCATAAAAGAAAAAAAAATGGGTATAGTATCCCTTTAAGTTTTAACCTTATTTCACTGTCCTGCTGCAAACAATCAGAAACAGATATAAAACAGCCTTGTTTACATAAACTCTACTTTATTGCCTGGTTTATAGATCTTTCCCTAACTGTTCTCCACAGAAGACAGAGAAAAATAGAAAACTATTTTAAACATGGCGGTGCCCATTACTTTATAGAATCTAGAGTACTTTATAGAAACTAAACTTTTCCAGATTCCAGATCTTTATAGACGGTGACACTGTGTGTATCACAGTCTGTAACGATCATCTGCTGGTGCCAACGGGAGGTGTGGAAGGGAAAGCTGGAGGCAGGTAGGCAGTCCACCAGCAGAGGAGGGAGGGAAAGGGAGTGGGATGGGCCCTACACTACAGAAAAAAAAATGAAGGAAGAGGGAGGGATGGGGAGCTACGCTATAGAAAAAAAGGTGGAATCCCTAACTAACGACCAATGGAGGTGGGAGGTGTGGGGAACACTAAACTACAGAACAATACAAAAATAATAAAAATAAATAAATGTATGTATAAGATCCTGGCAGACAGCTGCCAGTAATAAAGATGGCCAGCATTAGTGGGAGGGGGAGGGTTAGAGCTATTTGGGGGATCAGGGAGGTAGAAGGGTTGAGGAAGATAGCTACATTGCAAAATATATATATATATATATATATATATATATATATATATATATATATATATATATATATATATATATATAAAATATTCTTCCACTCAACAATAGAGACAGGTGTTACAGTTTTAGTGCTGGTGTCCCTCCTTGATTTTTTTATATATATATATATATATATATATATATATATATATATATATATATATATATATATATATATATATATATAAAAACAATAAAAAAAAACAACCTAAACTGCATATATATATATAAAAACAATAAAAACAACAACCTAAACTGCATACTGGCAGACTGTCTGCCAGTACCTAAGATGGTGGTGACCATTGGGGGTGAGGGAAGGAAGAGAGCTGATCGGGAGGGATCAGGGGGTGGGAGGTGTCAGGTGGGAGGGTAATCTCTACACTACAGCTAAAATAAACCTTACAAGAAGTGTGGTGTGCAGCTGCAGTAAGCAACTTTCTAATTACAAAAAAACAAAGAGGATCCTAGAGAAGCTTTAACAATCACTTGTGTCATGATTGTACAAGCTGTATGTAAATAATTTCAGTGAGAAACCCAAAGTTTGTGATAAAGCTAATGATTTTTTTCTATGATCGCATTTGGCGGTGAAATGGTGACACAAAATATACCAAAATGAGCCTAGATCAATACCAGATGTTTTCTACTTATATTTATAGTTTTGACAGGTAAATTAAAAAAAGCTCTATTTTTGTTTATGGAGTGATAGCAAAAATGCTAAAAAAATCTCTGGTATTTTGGGCAAGTTCTTCTCTGAAATTCTTAGTAGCGATGGGGTTAAACAACTAATATAATGGTAAAATATACAGCTACATATTATTCTAAGGCTAATATTTGCTTTGAATATATCATGTCCAGCATGCATTTACTGTTAAATATTCTGTTAGATTCTAAAGGGATATAAAACCCAAATATATTCTTTTGTTTTTTAGACAGACCATACATAAAAAAAAAGGTTTCAAAATGACTTATATTATTTATTTCAAATTTGTTTCATTCCCATGGTATTCTTTGTTGAAGAGATAAATAGGTAGGTGTGTGAAATAGTTCTGCCATCTGGTGCACTTGCAAATGGATAACTCTCTTGCAAAACTGCTACCATATAGTGCACCAGACACTAGAAGATAATAGATGTTAGTTAGAAAGTTGTTTAAAATAGCATGCTCTTTATGAATAATAAAAGACAAATGTTGAGTTTAAAGGGACAGTCTACACCAGAATTTTTATTGTTCAAAAAGATAGATAATCCCTTTATTACCCATTTCCTAGTTTTGCATAACCAACACAGTTATATAAATATACTTTTTACCTCTGTGATTACCTTGTATCTAAGCCTCTGCAAACTGCCCCCTTATTTCAGTTCTTTTGACAGACATCCATTTTAGCCAATCAAAACTGGCTCACTGGATCTTCACGTGCGTGAGCACAGTGTTATCTATATGACACACATGAACTAACACCCTCTAGTGGGGAAAAACTGTCAAAATGCCCTGAGAGAAGAGGCGGACTTCCAGGGCTTAGAAATTTGCATATGAACCTACAAGGTTTAGCTTTCAACTAAGAATACCATAAGAACAAAGCAAAATTGGTGATAAAAGTAAATTGGAAAATTGTTTAAATTACATTCTCTATCTGAATCATGAAAGTTTATTTTGGACTAGACTGTCCCTTTAAGACATGAAACTCAACATTTTTCTTTCATGATTCTGAAAGAGTATAACATTTTAAACAATAGTCCAATTTACTTCAGTTATCTAATTTGCTTCATTCTTCAGTTATCATTTGTTGAAGAAATAGCAATGCACATAGGTGAGCCAATCACACAAGGCATCTATGTGCAGCCATCAATCATCAGCTACTGAACATATTTAGATATGCTTTTCAACAAAGGATATAAACAGAATGAAGCAAATTAGATAATAGAAGTAAATTGGAAAGGTGTTTAAATTTACAAGCTCTATCTAAATCATGATAGAACAAAGCCAATTCAGCTGTTTGAAATGACAAAATAAAGGTAAAGGAGCAGTTTGTAGACAATTTAATTTACTCCAGTGTTTAAAATAGATCATTTGGAACACATTAAAGAAGAGAACAAAATCACAGTACACTGTCCCTTTAAACTTAGGTCTTGTGTAAGAGAAATAATGGGACTGAATATTACAACCCCTACTACATATTATGACCCTGATGATCTAAAGCTCTCCGCTCTGGTGACATTATTTGTGAAAATCTTGTCAGTACTTTGAGGTCCCTTAAATAATTTTAGATTGAGAGCTGCTTATTTAGGTACTCAGGGTTCTGAATGTGATGGAAAGACACATACATTAAAATACAATAGTTTAAAAATAAGCTTACAAAGATTTTGAGGCCCATTTATCAAGCTCCATATGAAGCTTGTGGGCCCGTGTTTCTGGCGAGTCTTCAGCAGTTATGAAGCAGCGGTCTAAAGCTCTGAGAAGGCGGACAGGAATCGCCACAATTCAACCCGATCGAATACGATTGGGTTGATTGACACCTCCCTGCTGATTGGCCGTGAGTCTGCAGGGGGCGGCGTTGCACCAGCAGCTCTTGTGAGTAGTGATGTCGCAAACCTAAAATTTTGCGTCCGCAAAAGTTTGCGAACGGGCGAACCGGGCGAACCGCCATTGACTTCAATAGGCAGGCGAATTTTAAAACCCACAGGGACTCTTTCTGGCCACAAAAGTGATGGAAAAGTTGTTTCAAGGGGACTAACACCTGGACTGCAAGTAGGCACAGTATATGCTGTGAGCCTGACACACAGGCTGGCAGTGGCAGGCAGGCAACTGCTATTAGATTACACTAGCAGACTGATATGCCTGGTGGTGGCACTGAGCAAGTAGGCACAGTATATGCTGTGAGCCTGACACACAGGCTGGCAGTGGCAGGCAGGCAACTGCTATTAGATTACACTAGCAGACTGATATGACTGGTGGTGGCACTGAGCAAGTAGGCACAGTATATGCTGTGAGCCTGACACACAGGCTGGCAGTGGCAGGCTGGCCTGGCAACTGAAATTAGATTACACTAGCAGACTGATGTAAAAGTTTTTTTTTTTTTTTTAAATTTACACTAATATTACACCAGATATGAGTGGTGGCACTGAGCAAGTAGGCACAGTATATGCTGTGAGCTTGACACACAGGCTGGCAGTGGCAGGCTGGCCTGGCAACTGAAATTAGATTACACTAGCAGACTGATGTAAAAGTTTTTTTTAAAAAAAATTACACTAATGTTACACCAGATATGAGTGGTGGCACTGAGCAAGTAGGCACAGTATATGCTGTGAGCCTGACACACAGGCTGGCAGTGGCAGGCATGCAACTGCTATTAGATTACACTAGCAGACTGATGTAAAAGTTTTTTTTTTTTAAATTTACACTACTGTTACACCAGATATGACTGGTGGTGGCACTGAGCAAGTAGGCACAGTATATGCTGTGAGCCTGACACACAGGCTGGCAGTGGCAGGCTGGCCTGCTGTCAACTGAAATTAGATTACACTAGCAGACTGATGCAAAAGTTGTTTTTTTTTTAAATTTACACTAATGTTACACCAGATATAAGTGGTGGCACTGAGCGAGTAGGCACAGTATATGCTGTGAGCCTGACACACAGTCTGGCAGTGGCAGGCAGGCAACTGCTATTAGATTGCACTAGCAGACTGATGTAAAAGTTATTTTTTTAAAATTTACACTACTGTTACACCAGATATGACTGGTGGTGGCACTGAGCAAGTAGGCACAGTATATGCTGTGAGCCTGACACACAGGCTGGCAGTGGCAGGCTGGCCTGGCAACTGAAATTAGATTACACTAGCAGACTGGTGTAAAAAAAATTTTTTTTAGATTTACACTAATGTTACACCAGATATGAGTGGTGGCACTGAGCGAGTAGGCACAGTATATGCTGTGAGCCTGACACACAGGCTGGCAGTGGCAGGCAGGCAACTGCTATTAGATTGCACTAGCAGACTGATGTAAAAGTTATTTTTTTAAAATTTACACTACTGTTACACCAGATATGACTGGTGGTGGCACTGAGCAAGTAGGCACAGTATATGCTGTGAGCCTGACACACAGGCTGGCAGTGGCAGGCTGGCCTGGCAACTGAAATTAGATTACACTAGCAGACTGGTGTAAAAAAATTTTTTTTTAGATTTACACTAATGTTACACCAGATATGAGTGGTGGCACTGAGCGAGTAGGCACAGTATATGCTGTGAGCCTGACACACAGGCTGGCAGTGGCAGGCAGGCAACTGCTATTAGATTACACTAGCAGACTGATGTAAAAGTTTTTTTTAAAAAAAAATTACACTACTGTTAGACCAGATATGACTGGTGGTGGCACTGAGCAAGTAGGCACAGTATATGCTGTGAGCCTGACACACAGACTGGCAGTGGCAGGCTGGCCTGCTGGCAACTGAAATTAGATTACACTAGCAGACTGATGTAAAAGTTTTTTTTTTTTTAATTTACACTAATGTTACACCAGATATGAGTGGTGGCACTGATCAAGTAGGCACAGTATATGCTGTGAGCCTGACACACAGGCTGGCAGTGGCAGGCAAGCAACTGCTATTAGATTACACTAGCAGACTGATGTAAAAGTTTTTTTTTTTAATTTACACTAATGTTACACCAGATATGAGTGGTGGTGGCACTGAGCAAGTAGGCACAGTATATGCTGTGAGCCTGACACACAGGCTGGCAGTGGCAGGCTAGCCTGGCAACTCAAATTAGATTACACTAGCAGACTGATGTAAAAGTTTTTTTTTTTTTTAATTTACACTAATGTTACACCAGATATGAGTGGTGGCACTGAGCAAGTTGGCACAGTATATGCTGTGAGCCTGACACACGCTGACAGGCAGGCAAATGCAATTAGATTACAAAGATAAAAAAATAAAAAATTATGTTCTAGCCCTAAAAAGGGCTTTTTGAGGTGCTGTCCTTACAGCAGAGATCAGATGAGTCCTTCAGGACTGTAGTGGACACTGAATACACTAGCCTAGCTATTGATTTCCCTATTAAATTAGCAGCAGCTACACTGTCCCTCCTCTCACTAGCAATGCAGCTTCCGAATGAATCTAAAATGGCTGCTGTCCATGAGGTGTAAGGGTCTGGGAGGGAGGGTCTGCTACTGATTGGCTGGAATGTGCCTGCTGACTGTGAGATACAGGGTCAAAGTTTAGGCAATGATGAAGAATAGGGGGCGGATCGAACATCGCATATGTTCGCCCGCCGCTGCAAACGCGAACAAGCTATGTTCGCCGGGAACTGTTCTCCGGCGAACTGTTCGCTACATCACTACTTGTGAGCTGCTGGTGCAATGCTGAAAACGGAGAGCGTATTGCTCTCCACATTCAGCGAGGTCTTGCAGACCTGATCCGCACTGTCGGATCAGGTCCACAAGACCGTTGTTAAATAGGCCTCTTTGTGTGATTTCTTTCTGTGCCAGCGAGTTTTTGATCATCAGTCCTTGTGCTTGGCTGGACACTGTTTAATGGGATCTACAGCAAACCTCTACCCTATCTTTGATTTGCATGATAGGCAGGCAAAGAAATTCATGACTAAATGGGAGATGTAATTCCATGATCAGTACAGAATTAGGCTGATATATTAAAAAGAGGCACTGTTTTTTAAAGTGCAAATCTTCAAGAGAACTATAGCTTTTCAATAGTATCTTACCCCCACTAAACTCTACACACATATAACCTCTCTACAGTTTGTCTGTTTTAGAGAAAGTGAATATATTTACATATGTGGTGGGCATGCTCACACATTATATATCTTTGGGATATAACCTCTAAATTATTGAGCTCTCCATTTAACCCCTAAGCAAGCACTGGTACATGGTCCAGTCCAAGGACTATCCAATTCGGCCAATAAACTTATAGCTATGATTTGCACAGCAAATATAGAGAAATGACTGAGCACAGCGTTACTTGGAATTGTATTTTTCTTTCAGCTGTGTGATGTTCCTTTATCACACCACTATATGATGGTCCCATTAACTAACACGTAAACAAGTGAGAGAAATCTAATGACATCATAGTACAATTTGTCTTTTAATTCCTGACTATAGAAAAACTATGCATTCAAGGAGGTTGAGGGGGGGAAATCACGTTCCCAGTGGGAGGTGGGACAGAGATACTGAAACCATCATTCTCCATTGTTATCTCTAAGTATTGGTCTCACTGTGTATTCAGTAAAAGATAAGGTTTTGTGTAATTAGAGAGTGATAAGCTAAGGATGTCTGCTCACTCTGCAAACTCAGTCCCTTTGATTGGTGTGAGGTTTCAATTAGCAGAGGTAGCTATTTCATATACAAAATATACCTACATGAGTAATTGTATACCCTGTAGTTGTCGTAACAAATGATTGTAAACAAAATCTTTTTTTTTAAAGATTAATGGTGAGGTTTTATTACAGATTTATTTAAAAACCCGGGAGTGTAATACATAAATAAGTAAATAAATAAAATGCACTTCCTAATATGGATAAAATAAAGTTTATGCAAGTGGATTTTTCTTTAGTCATCTTATGTGAGTTATGTTTTGTATTACTCATGAATGTGTGGTGTCAGTTTCCTGGACACTAGAACACAAATTTCTTGAATGGAGGAAGTCTTTATCTAAAAGGCCAGAAAGGAAGTTGAAAAGTAAGATAAATTACATCTGGTAAAGTTCCTCAGAATATACTAAGATCTGCTACATTTCTAAGATAAAGAGACAATTATGTTTTATTAAAACTCGTTGTTGAAGTCACTAAAATATATAAAATTAAAGCTAGTGACCTCTTGTCTCAGAAAAAATACTGAGAAATCAGAAAAAAAGTATATTGAGGAACTCAATTATACAGACAGTATATTAAGATGCATGTTTCCATGGTTACCTTAATAATCATTATGAATATATGTATGTATGTATTTGTGTGTTTCTATATATATATATGTGTGTGTATATATTAGGGTGACCAGACACGTCCTTATTTTAACACTCTGTCCTTTGGCACCATAACTTTTTGAAAGGGATATCCCTGTTTTTATCATGACTGTTTACTTACAGTATTTTATTTTTACTATATATGCACACCATTCATGCTGGTATTATTTTTATGTCCATCTACAGAGTTTATCTGCAGAGAGAGAGCAGTTGAACATTAGAAAGACAGTTGAAAAGTTAGTGTAGGGCCCAGCATGGACCTGGAGCATGCTAAGGGTTAAGGCTGTAGGATAGTGGGATAGGAGAAGAGGGTTGGATTAGTGGCCGCAACAATGTTGCAGAGTAAGGAGGGCCCTCATTACCTTATAAGCTGGAAACAGGCAAGCAACTTCCTCTTCTCCATCCAGAAGCAAAGGTTGTGAAGTCTCTTCTGTGATAATCTTTTATCATGCAGCGTTCAAGGTGTTCTGTGTTGCCTCTTAGACGATACCAGGATGGCCAGGATCCAACTGCTTCTACTAGGATAGCAGATAAGTATAAGCTCACAAATTGAGGAGAATTTAGATGTTATACGCCCCAATCAAATGCAGCACGAGTTTCAGACTGAAGTACACTCTGTTTTTAATCCCTAATGATTCCCATCTTGATGTTCATGGTTAGGTGAGTACCATGAGGCGACATTGGGACATGGAGGCCAGAGGGGGCACAAAGCTCAGCGGAAACACAGCACAGTGCAGCGACAGGCATCAGTTAAAGGTTATTAATAGAGATCAGGTCAGGTTGCACAGTGCAAAGTGCCTAAAAAATCAGTAGCCAGTAGGATCAGTTCACAAATAAGGGGCAGAATGAGTAAAGCTAACAAAAGGCCTCTAGAGTTCATAAGAGTAAAAAGGCCTAGTTCTTTGGGAAATATTGGAGCTTCAGCAGAAAATAACGTAGTACACAGTGTTAGCACTATGGTCAATACAGTAGTACAAGATAATACACTTATTCAATCAAGGAATGCCACAAGCATCTCAAGTTTTCTCCATAATCCTTTACAAGCTGCAAGAAGTGTGAGTGATATTTCACTTCAGCAGAAGCTGGCTAATCTAACTTTTCATTTGAATGAATGCGGTTCAGGCTTGCAAAGTAGTGTGAATGTTGGTGGGCATCTTGGTAGGCGGGGTGCGAATGCAACTTCATTGAATGTTAACCCTTTGCAAACTGGTTCAATGCCAATTTCCTCTTCATCCCTGTTTACCATCTCTGATACTCCCGGTCACAATGTACAATGTGCTCGCAAATTGTTGGAATTTTTTGCAGGGGGTGTTGTCGGCAGAACACGCAGTCACAGTCACTAACATTCCTCCAGGTCTGACTTCCGGGGAGGAGCGTGAGAGGACACACGCGCGCTCTGAGTTCTGCGCACCAAGCAGCAAAAACTTTCAACACCCCAGCTCCAGGTCCCCGTCGGCGGTTCAGATTGCGGACGCCTTGGGGAGACAGAGATTGTGGAGCTAACGGAAGCCGGCACATACCGCCAGGGTCAGGTGGTACTGACCAAAACCACTCACTCCTTGTATGCTGAGGAAAGCCTGTGGAAATCCCCCTTCAGCTGACACGGAGCAGCAACAGAGGTGGAAGGCGTGAATCCTTCTCTTGGTTCTTGTAAAGGAGCGACAGTTACAAGTGCGGCAGGGTCGGGATCTATCACAGCCCCACGGGAGGCCGGTGCGTGCGGGAGGTGTCTCGTGTGGATCGACTTCCTAGTGAGAGTGACGGAGCCAGCCCATAAACCGCAAGCCCTGAACTACACACAGAGGAGAGCTAAGGACTAATGCATTAAAACCGCAAGTACAAAGCTTTGATAACACGGCATAAAAGCAAGTATTATGTGTTGCAAACCCCACATATACTGAGAATCTATGCAGCTGAAGGAGGTATAAGGAGGCATAAGTTACATGAAGATATAACAGGCATAGTGTCTTTTGTATATGGTTCAAAGTGGTATGTCTTGATAGATACATTTATACAAGTATTGGCATATCCGAAGAACTGCTGATTAACCGTCTTGTGAGGAGGCCTATATCCAGTAAGGCAATTTAAACAGATGAGTGCTTATACAAAGTTACTCCTGCCTCTGGGATTTCATTGCTACAACTGGTCAAGTTTAGAAAGGCTTGATATATAACATTTGAAGGAGACTGTGGAATCAGCTTTACTTGGAGTATAAATAGAGTATCCAGAGAGTATACTGCTGGGACGTTAAAAGGACAGCAGAGAAAGCCAAGCAATTGTCTCTTAACCCTTAGTAAGCAAGAACAAAGTAATATAAGAAAGAGGGTACTCCATTACAGAAGTATAAGCAAGCAGAGAAAGATTAACACAGGATAGCTACTTGCCTTGTATAAAGTGAGGCAAAGGAACTTGGATCTGCTATCCGGCTTGCCTGGTTGCCGGTATATCTATGTCTGCTGTCCTGGCCAAGATATGTAGATACAAAAAATACATGGCATTAGAAGGAGGCAGAGTATTTAACTTTATTTGATGCAAAAGTAAAGGGTCTAAGGAGTATACTGCTAAATTGCTAAAAGACATTTAATAGCTAAGCATTGGCTATTGCAGGTTTGCCTTTTTGCCCTTAGTAAAAAATATCAAGGCATTCTGAGAAAGAGAGTACATATTGGCAGTAATAAAAGCAAAACGGTAAACCCTCAGTATCTGAAGTGAGGCAAAAGACTTTGACCCTGTTAAATTTGCTGTTATGTATTCTGCTTTTTTTTATATCTTTGATTTGTGTCTGCAATTGCAAGTATGTATGGTTAACCATAGCAGCTACTGTATCAAATTCTAAAATCAGGTCTGGGTACAGATAATTATTGATCTTTACCAGAGAATGCTATTGTAGAGTAGACCTGTTTAAGTTTGGGTTTGTTTTTCTCCTTCCTTTTTAAGAACAACATATTTATCTGACGATATTAGTATAACAGGCTCAATAGGCGTTGGGGATTGAAAATATAAGAGCCCCTTAAATATATAAATCACTTTTTTTTCTTTTTTCTTTCTTTTTTCCACATCCATGCACTAGAGTGTTTGAAATTGTATAGGTTTTGAAGGGTAGAGTTGTCCTGACTTTTGTATTGTAGGAGAGAGGTCACAACCTCGTCAGATTTTTTTTTTTTTTTTCACACTTGCACTCTTTTTACACTTTTTATGTGCATATATATATATATATATATATATATATATATACACAATATACACTATTTGTTGTATTTTTTACTCACGACACTTAATGGAAAGGTATATGACTAATATGAAACAAAGATCCCCAATTATGCCCGTCAAGAGAGATAAGAGAGGTAACAAATCAATACAAGATTCAGTGGCTGATTCTCTGCCGGAGACGTCCATGATGGCCACCGCCAGCCCAGATATACAGATTACGAATAACCAGTTGGCGGAACTGATTGTACCACAACTGGAGTCATTGAAAAAAGATCTGAATGGGCTGACGGCAGAAATCAGGCAGTTCTCCAGCAGACTGACAGAGGCAGAGACTCGGATATCAGAGTTAGAAGACCTATATACTGTACAGGAGGCAAATAACCAGAAACTCACAGATACCATTAAATCTCTGCAAAGCAAAGTTGACGATCTTGAAGACAGATTGCGTCGAAATAACGTGAGAGTGGTGGGCTTGTCAGAAAATAGCGAATATACAGATCTGATACAATTTGCCTCCACTGTATTGCCTAGGCTATTAGGCTTGGAGATACAGGGAGATAAATTGGAGGTAGAAAGAGCACACAGGGTCGGCCCAATCAGGATGGATGCAGATAATAAAAAACGTCCTAGAATGATAGTTATTAGATATCTGTGTTTCCAAGATAAAATAAGGGTTATGCAGCAATACCGTAAGATTAAGACACTTACCATTGAAGACAAACAAGTGTTATTATTCCAAGATTTCTCTACCGACACGACGGTTAGGAGAAGAGAAATGTCACCATATTGCTCTGCCCTTATTAAAGCAGGTATAAGGGCTAGCCTCAGATACCCAGCAAGAATAGTTATAGAAGGAAAAGAAGGGCAAAGTCTGCTAAATACGCCAGAGGAGGCTAAAACATTTTGTAAAACAAAGAATATTACGGTGTAACTATGTAAAAATAATAGCATATCTAAGGTTAAACCCATAATGAGATATGTAATGAGTGGCAGTGAAGGAAAAGTGCAAGATTGTACTTATGCAGTTAGCTTGGATAGTGAGTGGTTTCAGGTTCTATTTGTTATATGTTGTGTTTTTCCCCTTTTCTTTTCCTTTTTCTCTTTTTTTTTTTTTTTTTTCTCCCCTCCACCCCCTGGTTACTCTCCAGATACAGGTAGGCCCAGGTAACAATATAGATATAATTCTTAGATGAATAGTAATTTAAATTTTATTTCGTGGAATGTTGGAGGTGTATCATCTCCAGCAAAGCGCAAAGGCATTTTAAAGTCTATCAAGAAATTAGATCCAGATATAATACTTCTACAGGAATTGCACCTGAAGGAAGATGAGATAATTAAACTTAGAGCGAACTGGACAAATGAAATAATAGCTACACCAGGTACACATAGAAAGCGGGGGGTTGCAATTATATTTAGTAAAAAGATTACATATAAAATAATCAGCAAAGAAGTTGATATATTCGGTAGATTTTAATTGTTCAAATTGAATTAGCGCAAAAAATATGGACAATTTGTAACGTTTATGGGCCAAATGAATTCGACAGGGAATTCTGGGGCAATATCAAGCAAAAATTAATTCCTTACTTAGAGCAAAATATATTAGCAGGGGATTTCAATATGGTCTTACATCCTGAAATAGACAGGTTCCGTCAAAAAAGTTCTTTAAAGTATAAGAAGGAGGCTAAATTTTTCAGAGAATTTTGCACATTTTTAAAATTAAAAGATATTTGGAGAACACAGCATCCAGATATGAGAGAATACTCCTGTGAGTCAAAATCACATAGGAATTTCTCTAGAATTGATCTCTTTCTAATAGAGGAGCAGTTGCTGAAGATAGATATTATATCTCAGATACACGATTTCTCGTTATCAGACCATGCAATTATTAGTATTAACTTTAAATTAAAAGTACAGGAAGGGCCGAACTTAAATACATTTAGCTTCCCAGGATATATGATCAATAATATTAGTTTCTGTAACTGGTTAAAAGAAAGGTGGAAAGATTATCAAAACCTGAACAGTACATACAGACACAAGATAGAGATATTCTGGGAAGCGGACAAAGCGGTCCTGAGAGGGGATATTAAGAACTACATGGTAAAACTGAAAAGGAAACAGCTAGCTAGAGAAACCCAATTATCCAATCAAGTGCGAAATACATATAGAAAATATATAAATAATCCCTGCAACAACACATGGAATAAATATACACAGGCTAAAGTAGAGCGCGAGGCTTTTTTAAACAATAAATGGGCACTGGAAGATATTAAATCTAGAAGCTATTTCCAGGGGTTCCAAGGATTTTCTGCCAAACATCTGGTTAAAATTAGAAATTTTAGGAAGAATAGGAATATGATTCCTTTGATAAAATATAAAAATGAGACTTATACAAAAGCCTCAGAAATCAGAGAGGCGTTCTTCAAGTATTATCAGACTATATACTCTCAGGGAAAAATAGACAACGAGGCAAAACAAAGTTTTTGGAAGAAAGTTAAATTGCCAAAAATTACTAAAGACGCATTGGTTAAATTAAACTCAGAAATAACCACTGCAGATGTAGTTACGGCCATAGAGAAGACTAAAGCAGGGAAAGCTCCGGGTCCGGATGGACTCTCTGCAGAGTACTATAAAATAATGAAAATAGAAGTGGCAGAAACGCTAGGCAACTTGTTCAACTCTTATTATATACAGAATGATAAGCACTCATTATACTTCACTGATTCAATAGTTTCGCTAATCTATGAAACCTCCAGAGGATATGGGTTCATATAGACCTGTATCCCTTCTTAATCAGGACTATAAAATATTCATGGCCATCATAGCTGATAGACTCAAGAAGGTTATCGGAGACTTAATTAGTCCGGACCAGACAGGCTTTATGCCTGCAAGGAACCCGGCAAAAAATATGCGCCGAGTCCTCACATTGCTTGACTATTATTATAGTAAAACTCACAGAACTGGATCACACTCTATACCAGATTTGGCCTTGATAACGATAGACGCAGAAAAAGCGTTTGATTCCATTATATGGTATCACATGCTTACCTCACTTGCCCAGTTTGGATTCCAGGGCAACTTTGTTGATACAATTAAACTAATATATAAGGAACCCAGGTCACAACTTTTAGTTAATGGGGAGCTTTCACCGTATATAACATTACAGAGAGGAACTAGGCAAGGGTGCCCGCTATCCCCCTTACTTTTTAACATCTCGCTTGAACCGCTGGCAGTACTTTTCAGGAAAGAAATAGAGGGTATCAAGATGGGCAAGCAGAACATAGCTATAACATTATATGCGGATGACATTATGCTTTTTATTAAAGACTCTATCATAAATATCCCAAAAAGTATGGAGATAATTATGCATTTTAGTAAGTTTACCGGATACAAGATTAATGCTCAGAAATCTGAGATCCTATGGATTAATAAAAAGAAGTATAGTTATAACCTTCATCCATTTAGGGAGGTGGACAATATAAACTATCTTGGGATAGTTATGGGAAGAGATCCACGGGATTGGTATGGGCTTAACTATACTAAGGTGTTTGCTGACCTTGAGGTTGAATTTCAAAAATGGAATATACTCTATCTTTCTCTCTCAGGAAAAATTATGTTGATTAAGACAATCTTTTTCCCTCGGATCCTATTTTTACTGCAAAATTTACCGCTGTTTATTCTTAAAAGAGATGTTGTCCTATATAATCGAGCATGCGCATAATTTATTTGGGGTAAAAAGAAATCACGCCTGTCAATTGAGAAATTGTCTATATCTAAGAAGTATGGTGGTATGGCGTTACCAAACCTAAGATATTATAATTGGGTCACGTTGGTTAAATATGGTGTAGACTGGTTGACAGAAGCACAGTATGTCACATACTTTGATATTGAATCTGATTTAATTGCACCTTTTAGCTTAAAATCAGTTCTACACCATGCATACGCCAAACTACCCTCTAATATTAAACAACTTATTACATTTTCAAACATTATATTAGCATGGCAGAAATATTGCAGGATAATGGGAGCAGATTTTAAGAAATCCCGATATTTACCCATTATTGGGACCCCAGCGTTTTCTCCAGGTATTTATAATGTGGTTTTCAAAGAATGGCATACTAAAGGTATAATATACTTCTCACAGCTCCTTAAAACAGATAGCAATATAATACAAATATACAGTCGGATATCAGACAAATATAATCTTCCCTCAAATAATTTCTTTGCCTACCACCAGGCTAGGAGTTTCATAACATCATTAATGTGTCCGGGCACACAAGATTGGAACCTACATGAGATAGAGATAGGACTCAAATTATATAAAGCTGGTATTAAATCAGTTACTTTCTGGTATGACGCCCTATATTCTAAATTAGGGGATAAACACCTACTTAGAATTAAAGAGACTTTTCAAAGATATTTTACTAACATACAGGAATCAGATATAAAGAAAAGTATAAGTCTATGTGAGGCAACCACAACCAAGATTGGTTGGAGGGAAGCTCACATGAAGCTATTAAATAATTTTTATCTAACCCTAGATAGAATGAATAAGTGGGTGTGCAATGAACCAAGATATGGGTGCTTCAAATGTCGTGCTGATAAGGCAGATATGTTACACTGCTTATGGTCATGCCCTATAATTAAACAATTCTGGGGGAAGATCTATTTCTGGCTGAACAAACACTTGCAGCATAACTGTGAACTTACGCCCAGAAAGATATTCTTTTTGAGTCTGGATCACACATGTCTTGGGGATCAACAGTTGATTAATACAGCTATTTTAGCGGCTCGTATGTTAGTGTTTAAAAAATGGAAGTTAGCAAAATCCCCTGGTATAGCTGAATTTGTTAGTGCAATTAGATTGCAAATGAGGAGCATCAGAGAAATATCTCAAAAGATATTTCGCCAAGTGGCTAAAGTTAATTCAAAAGTGGCCGATGGCATTACAAAAGGAATTCATCGCCCCTCTGACAAATTCTATATCATTTTTGTCACTGGTTGGGGGAGAGATTCTCCCCCAACAGTGGATAGAAGTTTAAAAATAGATGGAGTAGATTATTGCCATTAGGAAAGTGATGGGGGTCCAGGGGTGTGGTATGCTTTTTTTTTTTGTTTTTTTCTTTCCTTTTTTTTTCTTTTCCCCATTTGTTATTTGTTTGTGTTTTTTCTTATAATAAAATTTGAAGTACGAGAAGACAGAAGGTGATATTCTACCATATCTAATTTCATAAAAGCTTGTTAGTAACAGACGATCTTTCAAGTGTTATATGCATAACCATATCTAATGACGTATTTTATGTTTTTTTATGTATGAAACTATGTACTTCACCAATAAAACATTTAAAAAAAAAAATAAAAACATTCCTCCAGGTACATCAACATTTCCAGCAGCAATGGAACAGGTGACTCCCGGTACCTCCAAAAATCATCAGGAGCCAAATACCTCCACGGCAGGGACGGTAGAAACATCATCAGCAGTCACAGGTTCATCATTACCAGAGCCTGCAACAGCGACACATGGTGAGTCTAACACATTTACACATGACCGTAATGATTCTTCAGACTCCTCCCCCAGGGCCGGCCTTTGGGCAAGACCATCAAGGCAGCCGCCTTGTCTCCGTCGTTAGGGGGCCCCGCCGTGATACAAACAAAAATCTTTTTTTTTATATAATTTTTTTTTTTTTGTGCGCTTTCACTTTTTAATTTATTTATTTTTTGCCGCCATTTTTATTTAAATTTTTTGGGCGCAAGTCTTTTCTGTGCGCAGTTAGAAGGCGGAGGAGGGTACAGCAGCCGGCATGTGGACACGTGTATTAACGTATTACAGTAGCGGACAGCGTGGCATGGTGACACTCATCAAGCAGCAAGCAGGAAGGTGAAGTTAGGAAGGAGGCAAAGGTCCAGGGCAGCGGGCTGGGCAGCATGCTACATATTGTGCTTACTATCCCCCTGATCACTTACAGGGATGACCTCATCCTACGCTGCAGTGACAGTCCAGTCAATCTTCTGAAAGATCTGAAATTTGTGAATGACTGTGATGTGTCAATCATTGCAATCATTGCATCACGTTTGAATACTCACTGGGGGAGGTAATATTGGGGGGGGTGGGCAAACATCACATGACCAAACCCACAGTCACACTCGCAACGAGGTCAAGAAGACTCCAGTAGGGACTGGTGTGGGGCCCACCTTACGGTAAGAGCCGTGGGAGGGAGGAGGGCTCCAGCCTCAGGTGCCAATGAGTTGCTGCAAAATCGTGTGTCCCCATTGTCCCTGTCTCACAGCCTCTATTCACGGCCTGGCACTGTAGTGACAGCTCCCCTTTAGCGCTTTCCTCCTCCCAGTTGGGGTATAAAAGGTGTCACCGTACTGCTGACACTATATTTATTGATGGCTTAGGGTTTGAATGGCAGAATGCAGTACTCCATCATAAATCTGCTAATATATTAAACTTAGTAGTCATAATTATAATAATTGCAATAATTATTAGATTTACTATGAACACATTATCAATTATATAAATAATAGTAATGATTTTATGAATTCATCACTCATACTTTGCAGAGTGTTAGTGGCCTTTCTGATTGTGTCTTATTTTCTATTTTGTAACCCAGATTGTGAAAGTAAAATCTTGGATTCACACTCTAATTTGTTAGAATAAGTGATTGGCTTTGTAAAATGTGTTATTGCGTTAGATTTTATGTCTGTCCTGTAGGATACAGAATCATACAAAGCTAATAGCTCAGTGTAATGAGGGAAGGTCTGATAAGGTGCCACACAGCTGCTTATAGAAACAAAATGATTTATCCTTTTTAAAATTTCCTGAATCACTTGTAACTTTTAACTTTTTTCTTTTGCAAAATTTGTCTATTTTTAAATATACCACAAAGGGTTTAAACATTTAGTTATCTAAAGTACCACTCAGGAACTGCAGGGAACTGCTGTCCCGTGTACACTTCCAGTGACCCATTCAGCAGCAGCAATTGCTCACTTGGGTTATGCATCTGCTGCTACTTATTGGCTCACTGAGTCTTCTCTCAACACCAGCTGTTCTCTGCAGGCCCAGAGTGGGACTTTATGTATTTACCCCTTTGCAGAGGTAAAATACATAGACCTGCAGGGTCAACAGTGCTACATTAATTAGAGCATGTAACTTTTCCACTATAAGGTCCCTTTAAGCTTATATTTATGTACATACACAGAATTATGTACCCTGGAGCCATCCATAAAACGGCAGAAATATCCTCAGTTTGCGACTTCTACGTTTTTGGTTGCTCATCTTCTAAACTAAAGTTCTATTGTCATTATGTGTGTTGGCTAGTCTGTAACAGACAGTGTGTGTGACATTATCATTTGTATAAGCAGTGACATTATATGCGATCAGAAAGTGCTAGTTACTTTCTCACTGGTTTTCCTATAGTTACAGGGTATGTTAAGAACATAGTAGGATGTGTGACTTCTCTTTTATAAGAGAAGTGACTGCTTATTTTTTGAGTGAATGATGTAGGTGATTGTATTACAAATGCCTATGATCTGAAGTATGACTCAGCATGAAGATGTTGGTGAAGAGCAGGAGGCTCTAGCAAAGCCCCTATCTTCCAACTTGTACCACTTAAAGTAACAAATAACCACCATTTGAATAATGAGAAACTCCTCTATCAAATCTGGGGTACACCCCTCCCCCAAGATTGCAGAGAATCGCCAAAAAGGAATAATCATTCCTTGTCCTCATGGACACAAGTTTTTTTTTTATGAAGTGGGTTACATGCCCCTCAAGGATCGTTAGGTACCTGGAAACGTTTGTATAACAGGAATGGGGCATTTTTAAACCCACCCTTAAGAACAAGGCCGGATTGACCTACCAGGATACCAGGAGATTTCCGGGTGGGCTGCAGCAGCTGGGGCTGGAAAGCAACAATTTATAGGGGAAATTAGAGGATGCAGTTGGGTTGTAGGGTGCCTATATAACAACAATCTGGCACTTTTATTTAATAAAAAGTAATATAACTTGTCTGAAAAAAATATTGGTGGGAGGGGTATCCCAGTAATCCCCTTTGAGAAAAACAGGGCGTGTGCATTTTACTTACTCAACAGAAAATAGGGCTGTTCTTCATATTTTTCCAGGGCTGCTTTTTATTCCCAGTCCGGCCTTGTACTTGTCATATCAGTTTAGTTCTCCATCACTGCTGCTGGGATGTTTATTAGGGAGATGAGACCCTATACATCAAAGTGCACTCTAGCATGGTGTAAAAAATGCCAATTATGCCAATTTGCATGAGTGCCTGTGCCAAATATAGTGTGGGGAAAGTGTTATCTGAGGATCTGACATCTGATTCTAATATAATATTTTATGCATAGAAAGAAAACCACAGAACCAATGAATTACAGTAAATGAACCATGGGTTTTATATGCCAAGATTGACACAAATAAGTTGTCAATGATATTATGACTGCACTGTAAGTGCTTCAGGTCATGACACATGTCTGCAGTCTGTACTCTGGTCCTAAATATAGACGGGGCATAACATTCTCACTGATTTCCAGATGTGCATGTTTATGAAAACTTCTATACCATTAAAGAAAACCGGTATCATTTTTAGAAAATCCTATTGGTCATCACAAATGTTGATCGATGCTCTTTAGGGTTATTTTGCTGTAAATTGATAAAATATCAGTAACTTGCTTTTGTACATACAACCAATAGAGGAAAAAGCAATTATCCCTATAAGATCTAACCACCATTGATCAGCATAGATCTACTTTAAAAACACACATTTGGGTTGGAATCTCTCTGCTGGAGACGGGGTAGCAGAGTTGATATGGATCAGATGCAAAGGCAGAGTTAAGGAATGGTGCTATTGATCTGGGCAGTCAGCAGACATTTTGCCCATCTTAGATTAGGATTATTAAACATTTGCACATTGTCAGTTTGCATTTTAAACATGGCTCTGATTTGCAGTATATATTTTTTTAATGCTTACAGGTGAAACTCGAAAAATTAGAATATCGGGCAAAAGTTCATTTTTTTCACTAATGCAACTTAAAAGGTGAAACTAATATATGAGATAGACTCATTACATGCAAAGCAAGATAGTTCAAGCCGTGATTTGTCATAATTGTGATGATTATGGCTTACAGCTCATGAAAACCCCAAATCCATAATCTCAGAAAATTAGAATATTGCATGCAATCAATAAAACAAGGATTGTACATACCTGTAAAACAATATCGGACCTCTGAAAAGTATAAGCATGCATACTGTATGTACTCAGTACTTGGTTTTGGCCCCTTTTGCAGCAATTACTGCCTCAATGCGGCGTGGCATGGAAGCTATCAGCCTGTGGCACTGCTGAGGTGTTATGGAAGACGAGGATGCTTCAATAGCGGCCTTCAGCTCTTCTGCATTGTTCGGTTTCATATCGCTCATCTTTCTCTTGGCAATGCCCCATAGATTCTCTATGGGATTCCGGTCAGGCGAGTTTGCTGGCCAATCAAGCACAGTAATCCCAAGGTCATTGAACCAGGTTTTGGTGCTTTTGGCAGTGTTGGCAGGTGCCAAGTCCTACTGGAAAATGAAGTCAGCATCCCCATAGAGCTCGTCTGCGGAAGGAAGCATGAAGTGCTCCAAAATCTCCTGGTAGACGGCTGTGTTGACCCTGGACTTAATGAAGCACAATGGACCAACCCCAGCAGATGACATGGCTCCCCAAATCAACACAGACTGTGGAAACTTCACACTGGACTTCAAGCATCTTGCAGTGTGTGCCTCTCCATTCTTCCTCCATACTCTGGGTCCTTGGTTTCCAAATGAGATACAAAATTTGCTCTCATCAGAAAAGAGGACTTTGGACCACTGAGCAACAGACCAGGTCTGTTTTTCTTTATCCCAGGTAAGACGCTTCTGACGTTGTTTGTTGTTCAGGAGTGGCTTGACAAGAGGAATACGACATTTGAAGCCCATGTCCAGGATCCGTCTGTGTGAGGTGGCTCTTGTGAAAGTCCCCAACACTTTTGAATGGCCTTTTCCTGACAATCACCTCCAGGCTGCGGTCATCCCTGCTGCTTGTGCACCTTTTTATTCCACACTTTTCCCTTCCACATAACTTTCTATTAATGTGCTTTGATACAGCACTTTGGGAACATCCAACTTCTTTTGCAATTACCTTTTGAGGCTTTCTCTCCTTATGGAGGGTGTCAATGATGGTTTTCTGCTCAACGGTCAGCAGTCTTTCCCATGATTGTGATTCCTACTGAACCAGACTGAGACCATTTAAAGACTCAGGAACCCTTTGCAGGTGTTATGGCTTAATTAGCTGATTAGAGTGGGACACTTTGAACCTAGAATATTGCACCTTTTCACAATATTCTAATTTTCTGAGATTGTGGATTTGGGGTTTTCATGAGCTGTAAAGCCATAATCATCACAATTATGACAAATCACGGCTTGAACTATCTTGCTTTGCATGTAATGAGTCCATCTCATATATTAGTTTCACCTTTTAAATTGCATTAGTGAAATAAATTAACTTTTGCACAATATTCTAATTTTTCGAGTTTCACCTGTAGTATTGTATATGGGGGATAGCTAATATATATATATATGTTACCTTTAAATTTTTTACAACTATTTGAATTGCATCCTTATATATATTTAATATCTAGGTCACTGTGCATTGTGAAGTTAAATTTGCAAACCCAAGAAATGTTTGCCTGATTTTGATTTTTTGCAGTTCATATTCCCTAGATGATGTGTCAGTGCTGATAAAAAAAACAAAAAAAACAAGGCTGCAAAGATTGCATGAAAAGGATTATTTTGTCCAAGGATATTTACAACTAAACCTTCCAATAGCCCCAAATATGCGGCTAGACAGCAGACTCATTTGAGAGTTTTGTTCAGTTTTATGCTCTGTGATATTGACTTGTGTAGAGGGGCTCTCCTGAAGCTTATAATGTAGTACATATTAGATTGCAACCATGTATGGTCTGTGTACTGTGGCCTTGACAGGTCTGACTCTGATTCATCATAGTAGGAGACTATATTGTAGTATCTTTTAACAGGGCAAAAAAGTGAAATGTGCCCAGACCATATATATGTATATATATATATATATATATATATATATATATATATATATATATATATATATATATATATATATATGTGTGTGTGTGTTGTTGTTTTAGTCCATAGAACTGGCACACCTCAACTTCCAATCTACTGGGACAGAAGCTGAGACCACACAGCACCTGTGCATATTCCTGCTGCCTATAACTGTGGGTCAGATCTGCAGTATTATGACCATATTGCAGTGAATTATGTATAAAAATGGAAAAGTCAAGCCAGGGATAGGGTTCCCAGCCAGCTTGTATTTTTTTTTTTTTTTTAACATTTTATGTTTCTGGCCAAAGTAGATAAAGAGAAAATAGAGAAATAAAGGCCCAGAGATTAAAAGAAGGAAAAGATACAGTGCCAAAGTAAAAGTAAAAGAGGACATCAACATGAGATTATTATCCTATAATATAAAAGGCCAAGTGTGTTTGTCCGAAGCTGTCATGCTCAGTACAGACAGCACAGGACAAACACACCTGGCCTTACCTGACATGCTGTTTGCGGCGGTGGGGCAAAAGTGGGTGTCGCCGGGCGGGATCGTGGGCATGGTCGGATGGGAGTATAGGCGTGGCCTGACGTGACCAGGCATGACCGGGGGCGTGGTCGGGCATGGTCGGCGCAAGAGAGAGGGGAGAGAAATAGAAAGAGAGGGGGAGATAGGAAAGAGTTAAAGAGGGGGGAAGAGCAGAAGAGAGGGGAAAGAGCTGAAGAAAGGGGGGGGAGCAAAATAAAAGGGGAAAGAGCAAAAGAGAGGGAAGAGAGAGCAAAAGAGAGGGGGGAGAGAGAGAGCAAAAGAGAGGGGGAGAGAGAGCAAAAGAAAAGTGGGGGGAGAGAGAGCAAAAGAGAGAGCAATAGAGAGGGGAAGAGAGAGAGCAAAAGAGAGGGATGGAGAGAGAGCAATAGAGAGGGGAAAGAGCAAAAGAGGGGGGAGAGAGAGCAAAAGAGAGGGGAAAGAGCAAAATAGAGGGAAGAGAGAGAAAAAGAGAGGGGGAGATAGAGCAAAAGAGGAGGGCGAGAGAGAGAAAAAGAGATGGGGAGAGAGAGCAATAGAGAGGGGGAGAGAGAGAGCAAAATAGAGGGATGAAGAGAGAGAGAGCAAAGAGAGGGGAGAGAGACAGAGCAAAAGAGAGGGGGGAGAGAGAGCAAAAGATAGGGGGGAGAGAGCAAAAGAGAGGGATGGAGTGAGAGATCAAAAGAGAGGGATGGAGAGAGAGAGCAAAAAAAGGGGAGAGAGAGAGCAAAAGAGAGGGGGGAGAGAGCGCAAAAGAAAGGGGGGAGAGAGAGCAAAAGAGAGGGGGAGAGAGAGAAAAAGAGGGGGAAAGAAAGCAAAAGAGAGGGGGGAGAGAGAGAGCAAAAGAGAGGTGGAGCGAGAGAGAGCACAAAAGAGAGGAGAGAGCGCAAAAGAGAGGGGGAGAGAGAGAGCAAAAGAGGGGGGAGAGAGAGAGAGCAAAAGAGGGGGGAGAGAGAGAGAGCAAAAGAGAGAGCGATAGAGAGGGGAAGAGAGAGAGAGCAAAAGAGAGGGATGGAGAGAGAGCAATAGAGAGGGGAAAGAGCAAAAGAGGGGGGAGAGAGAGCAAAATAGAGGGGAAAGAGCAAAATAGATGGAAGAGAGAGAAAAAGAGAGGGGGAGATAGAGCACGGTCGGCACAAGAGAGAGGGGAGAAAAATAGAAAGAGAGGGGGAGATAGGAAAGAGCTAAAGAGGGGGGAAGAGCAGAAGAGAGGGGAAAGAGCAGAAGGGAGGGGGGAGAGCAAAATAAAAGGGGAAAGAGCAAAAGAGAGGGAAGAAAGAGAAAAAGAGAGGGGGAGAGAGAGAGCAAAAGAGAGAGCAATAGAGAGGGGAAGAGAGAGAGCAAAAGAGAGGGATGGAGAGAGAGCAATAGAGAGGGGAAATAGCAAAAGAGGGGGGAGAGAGAGCAAAAGAGAGGGAAAAGAGCAAAATAGAGGGAAGAGAGAGAAAAAGAGAGGGCGGAGATAGAGCAAAAGAGGAGGGCGAGAGGGAGAAAAAGAGATGGGGAGAGAGAGCAATAGAGAGGGGGAGAGAGAGAGCAAAATAGAGGGATGGAGAGAGAGAGCAAATAGAGGGGAGAGAGACAGAGCAAAAGAGAGGGGGAGAGAGAGCAAAAGAGAGGGAGGGAGGGAGAGAGCAAAAGAGAGGGATGGAGAGAGAGAGCAAAAAAAGGGGAGAGAGAGAGCAAAAGAGAGGGGGGGAGAGAGCGCAAAAGAGAGGGGGGGAGAGAGAGCAAAAGAGAGGTGGAGAGAGAGAGTGCAAAAGAGAGGGGGAGAGAGAGAGCGCAAAAGAGAGGGGGAGAGAGAGAGAGCGCAAAAGAGAGGGGGAGAGAGAGAAAAAAGGGGGAAAGAAAGCAAAAGAGAGGGGGGAGAGAGAGAGCAAAAGAGAGAGCGATAGAGAGGGATTGAGAGAGAGCAAAAGAGAGGGATTGAGAGAGAGCAATAGAGAGGGGAAAGAGCAAAAGAGGGGGGGAGAGAGAGCAAAAGAGAGGGGAAAGAGCAAAATAGAGGGACGAGAGAGAAAAAGAGAGGGGGAGATAGAGCAAAAGAGGAGGGCGAGAGAGAGAAAAAGAGATGGGGAGAGAGAGCAATAGAGAGGGGGAGAGAGAGCAAAATAGAGGGATGGAGAGAGAGAGCAAAGAGAGGGGAGAGAGAGAGCAAATGAGAGGGGGGAGAGAGAGCAAAAGAGAGGGAGGGAGAGAGCAAAAGAGAGGGATGGAGTGAGAGATCAAAAGAGGAGAGAGAGAGCAAAAAAAGGGGAGAGAGAGAGCAAAAGAGAGGGGGTAGAGAGCGCAAAAGAGAGGGGGAGAAAGCAAAAGAGATGGGGGAGAGAGAGCAAAAGAGAGGGGGAGAGAGAGAGTGCAAAAGAGAGGGGGAGAGAGAAAGCACACAATAGAGGGGGAGAGAGAGAGCGCAAAAGAGAGGGGGAGAGAGAGAGCAAAATAGGGGGAGAGAAAGCAAAAGAGATGGGGAGAGAGAGAGCAAAAGAGAGGTGGAGTGAGAGAGCACAAAAGAGAGGGGGAGAGAGCGCAAAAGAGAGGGGAGAGACAGAGAGCAAAAGAGAGAGCGATAGAGAGGGGAAGAGAGAGAGAGCAAAAGAGAGGGATGGAGAGAGAGCAATAGAGAGGGGAAAGAGCAAAAGAGGGGGGAGAGAGAGCAAAAGAGAGGGAAAGAGCAAAAAAGAGGGGGGAGATAGAGCAAAAGAGGAGGGCGAGAGAGAGAAAAAGAGATAGGGAGAGAGAGCAATAGAGAGGGGGAGAGAGCAAAATAGAGGGATGGAGAGAGAGAGCAAAGAGAGGGGAGAGAGACAGAGCAAATGAGAGGGGGGAGAGAGAGCAAAAGAGAGGGAGGGAGAGAGCAAAAGAGAGGGATGGAGTGAGAGATCAAAAGAGAGGGATGGAGAGAGAGCAAAAAAAGGGGAGAGAGAGAGCAAAAGAGAGGGGGTAGAGAGCGCAAAAAAAGAGGGGGAGAGAGAGCAAAAGAGGGGGAGAGAAAGCAAAAGAGATGGGGGGGAGAGAGAGCAAAAGAGAGGGGGAGAGAGTGCAAAAGAGGGGGAGAGAGAGAGCGCAAAAGAGAGGGGGAGAGAGAGCAAAAAAGGGGGAGAGAAAGCAAAAGAGATGGGGGAGAGAGAGAGCAAAAGAGAGGTGGAGCGAGAGAGAGCGCAAAAGAGAGGGGGAGAGAGAGAAAAAAGGGGGAAAGAAAGCAAAAGAGAGGGGGGAGAGAGAGAGCAAAAGAGAGAGCGATAGAGAGGGATTGAGAGAGAGCAATAGAGAGGGGAAAGAGCAAAAGAGGGGGGAGAGAGAGCAAAAGAGAGGGGAAAGAGCAAAATAGAGGGACGAGAGAGAAAAAGAGAGGGGGGAGATAGAGCAAAAGAGGAGGGCGAGAGAGAGAAAAAGAGATGGGGAGAGAGAGCAATAGAGAGGGGGAGAGAGAGAGCAAAATAGAGGGATGGAGAGAGAGAGCAAAGAGAGGGGAGAGAGAGAGCAAATGAGAGGGGGGAGAGAGAGCAAAAGAGAGGGAGGGAGAGAGCAAAAGAGAGGGATGGAGTGAGAGATCAAAAGAGGAGAGAGAGAGCAAAAAAAGGGGAGAGAGAGAGCAAAAGAGAGGGGGTAGAGAGCGCAAAAGAGAGGGGGAGAAAGCAAAAGAGATGAGGGAGAGAGAGCAAAAGAGAGGGGGAGAGAGAGAGTGCAAAAGAGAGGGGGAGAGAGAAAGCACACAATAGAGGGGGAGAGAGAGAGCTCAAAAGAGAGGGGGAGAGAGAGAGCAAAATAGGGGGAGAGAAAGCAAAAGAGATGGGGAGAGAGAGAGCAAAAGAGAGGTAGAGTGAGAGAGCGCAAAAGAGAGGGGGAGAGAGCGCAAAAGAGAGGGGAGAGACAGAGAGCAAAAGAGAGAGCGATAGAGAGGGGAAGAGAGAGAGAGCAAAAGAGAGGGATGGAGAGAGAGCAATAGAGAGGGGAAAGAGCAAAAGAGGGGGGAGAGAGAGCAAAAGAGAGGGAAAGAGCAAAAAAGAGGGGGGAGATAGAGCAAAAGAGGAGGGCGAGAGAGAGAAAAAGAGATAGGGAGAGAGAGCAATAGAGAGGGGGAGAGAGCAAAATAGAGGGATGGAGAGAGAGAGCAAAGAGAGGGGAGAGAGACAGAGCAAATGAGAGGGGGGAGAGAGAGCAAAAGAGAGGGAGGGAGAGAGCAAAAGAGAGGGATGGAGTGAGAGATCAAAAGAGAGGGATGGAGAGAGAGCAAAAAAAGGGGAGAGAGAGAGCAAAAGAGAGGGGGTAGAGAGCGCAAAAAAGAGGGGGAGAGAGAGCAAAAGAGGGGGAGAGAAAGCAAAAGAGATGGGGGGGAGAGAGAGCAAAAGAGAGGGGGAGAGAGTGCAAAAGAGGGGGAGAGAGAGAGCGCAAAAGAGAGGGGGAGAGAGAGCAAAAGAGGGGGAGAGAAAGCAAAAGAGATGGGGGAGAGAGAGAGCAAAAGAGAGGTGGAGCGAGAGAGAGCGCAAAAGAGAGGGGGAGAGAGAGAGCAAAAGAGGGGGGAGAGAGAGAGCAAAAGAGGTGGAGCGAGAGAGAGCGCAAAAGAGAGGGGGAGAGAGAGCAAAAGAGAGGTGGAGCGAGAGAGAGAGTAAAATAGAAGGGGAGAGAGCACAAAAGAGACGGAGAGAGAGAGCAAGGGTTGGGACCGCTGTACGGCAAAAAATGGTCCGTGTAAACGGGCTTTAGGACTAGTTATTGATAATGTGCTCAATGTGTGTGGGACTGGGAATGGGGGGGGGACTCAGAGCAGCAGAGGAGAAGACGAGTAGAGTAGTCAGGGGCTGGCCGGGAGGTCAGATGTAGCATTTAGCTAGCCTCACCACATGTATTTAGCACTGTTATGTCACTATCTGATGAACAAGGTACAATACTCTCTCCAGTGTGATGATCACCACTTGTATTTAGCTCTCTCTCCAGTGTGATGCTCACCACTTGTATTTAGCACTGCTTTGTCACTATCTGCTACACAAGGTATAATACTCTCTCCAGTGTGATGCTCACCACATGTATTTAGCACTTCTATGACACTATCTGCTGCACAAGGTACACTACTCTCTTCAGTGTGATGCTCACCACTTGTATTTAGCACTGCTATGTCACTATCTGCTGCACAAGGTACACTACTCTCTCATGTGTGATGCTCACCACTTGTATTTAGCACTGCTATGTCACTTTCTGCTGCACAAGGTACACTACTCTCTCCAGTGTGGTGCTCAACACTTGTATTTAGCACTGCTATGTCACTATCTACTGCACATTTTACAATACTATCTCCCATGTGATGCTTACCATATTTATTTAGCACAGCTGTGTCACTGGAGCTCACTGAGAAACAAGCAGAGTAGAAAAGGAGGAAAGGGAATGAAAGCAAATCCTGCATACAGCCGCACTAGATGTGCTTTCAGCTTCTCCCATGTACTAGTCAGTGGAGAACTACTATTCCTGCAGTATGTAAGGTAGGGTAAACTGTACATGGGAGAAGTTGAAAACACATCTAGTGCAGCCGTATGCAGGATTAGCTTTCATTCCCTCCCTTCTACTTTGCTTGTTTCTCAGTGAGCTCCAGTGACACAGCAGTGCTAAAAAAATGTGGTGAGCATCACACTGGAGAGAGTATTGTAAAATGTGCAGTAGATAGTGACATAGCAGTGCTAAAAAAATATGGTGAGCATCACAATGGTGAGAGTATTGTACATTGTGCAGCAGATAGTGACATAGCAGTGCTAAATACATGTGGTGAGCAGCAGATTGAATGAGAGAACAGCACCTCCTATTTAAACTGAGAAAACAAAGCACTTAGATTAATTTTAAAACGTCAGAGTAATTTACATAATTTATTAAACTCTGCATACAGCTTTGATGTTTATTTGTTATAACACATCTGCAGTACAAACACACACACACACACACACATATATATATATATATATATATATATATATATATATATATATATATGTGTGTGTGTGTGTATGTATACATACACATATGCAAAATTAGAAGGTCGGTAATACAAGTATGCACTCTGTGATGTCATCTTGGCAATATGTTTAAGTAAATTTGTATAAGGTAATTTGAGGAGACAAGCTAAGAGGAGCACAAAGACTAAGGTTATAGTATATCGGCCAGATTACGAGTTTTGTCGGTAAAGACTTGCGTTGCTAACAAGCCTTTTTTTTCCAGCGCTCACTTAAGACAACGCTGGTATTACAAGTTTTCTGAATGGCTGCGTTAGCCTCAGAAAAGTGAGCGTTGAGCAAATTTAGCTCCACTTCTCACTGTAATACCAGCGTTGCTTAAGTCAGTGGTAAGCTGGCTAAAATGTGCTCGTGCACGATTTCCCCATAGGAAACAATGGGGCTGAGCTGGCTGTAAAAAAACCTAACACCTGCAAAAAAGCAGCGTCCAGCTTCTAACGCAGCCCCATTGTTTCCTATGGGAAAATAAAAAATATGTCTGCACCTAACACCCTAACATGAACCCCGAGTCTAAACACCCCTAATCTTACACTTATTAACCCTTAATCCGCTGCCCCCGACATCGTCACCACCTACATTATATTTTTAACCCCTAATCTGCCGCTCCGGACACAGCTGCCACCTACATTATACTTATGAACCCCTAATCTGCTGCCCCCATCACCGAACCCTACATTATATTTATTAACCCCTAATCTGCCGCCCCCAACGTCGCCACAACCTAACTACACTTATTAACCCCTAATCTGCCGACCGGACATCGCCGCTACTTTAATAAATGTATTAACCCCTAAACCGCCGCACTCCCGCCTCGCAAACACTAGTTGATTTTTATTAACCCCTAATCTGCCTGCCCTAACATCGCCGACACCTACTTACATTTATTAACCCCTAATCTGCAACCCCCAACGTCGCCGCTACTATAATAAAGTTATTAACCCCTAAACCTAAGTCTAACCCTAACACCCCCCTAATTTAAATTTAATTTAAATACATCTAAATAAAATAACTACAATTAAATAAATTATTCCTATTTAAAACTAAATACTTACCTGTAAAATAAACCATAAGATAGCTACAATATAACTAATAATTACATTGTAGCTAGCTTATGATTTATTTTTATTTTACTGGCAACTTTGTATTTATTTTAACTAGGTAGAATAGTTATTAAATAGTTATTACCTATTTATTAACTACCTAGCTAAAATAAGTACAAAATTACCTGTAAAATAAATCCTAACCTAAGTTACAATTACACCTAACACTACACTATCATTAAATAAATTACCTAAACTACCTACAATTAATTACACTTAAATACAATAAACTAAATTACGAAAAAAAATAAACACTAAATTACAGAAAATAAAAAAAATTACAAGAAGAAGAAACCAATTACACCTAATCTAATCCCCCTAATAAAATAAAAAATCCCCCCAAATTTTAAAATTCCCTACTCTACACTAAATTACAAATAGCCCTTAAAAGGGAATTTTGCGGGGAATTGCCCCAAAGTAACCAGCTCTTTTACCAGCCCTTAAAAGGGCTTTTTGTGGGACATTGCCCCAAAGTAATCAGCACTTTTACCTGTAAAAAAAAGAAATACAATACCCCCCCAACATTACAACCCACCACCCACACACCCCTACTCTAAAACCCACCCGATCCCCCAATAAAAAAACCTAACACTACCCCATTGAAGATCACTCTACCTTGAGCCGTCTTCACCCAGCCAGGCACCACTGGTCATCCGATGGGGCAGAAGAGGACATCCAGACCGGCAGAAGTCTTCACCCTATCCGGGCAGAAGAGGACATCCGGACTGGAAGACATCTTCATCCAAGCGGCATCTTCTATCTTCATCCATCCGACGAGGACCGGCTCCATCTTGAAGAAATCCGGCGTGGAACATCCTTCTCGGCCGACGACTACCCGATGAATGGCTGGTCCTTTAAATGACGTCATCCAAGATGGCGTCCCTTGAATTCCGATTGGCTGATAGGATTCTATCAGCCAATCGGAATTAAGGTAGGAAAAATCCGATTGGTTGATTTAATCAGCCAATCGGATTGAAGTTCAATCCGATTGGCTGATTGGATCAGCCAATAGAATGCGAGGTCAATTCTATTGGCTGATCCAATCAGCCAATCGGATTGAACTTGCCAGTTGCCAGTAAAATAAAAATAAATCATAAGCTAGCTACAATGTAATTATTAGTTATATTGTAGCTATCTTATGGTTTATTTTACAGGTAAGTATTTAGTTTTAAATAGGAATAATTTATTTAATTGTAGTTATTTTATTTAGATGTATTTAAATTATATTTAAATTAGGGGGGTGTTAGGGTTAGGGTTAGACTTAGGTTTAGGGGTTAATAACTTTATTATAGTAGTGGCGACATTGGGGGTTGCAGATTAGGGGTTAATAAATGTAAGTAGGTGTTGACGATGTTAGGGCAGGCAGATTAGGGGTTAATATAAATGAACTAGTGTTTGCGAGGCGGGAGTGCGGTGGTTTAGGGGTTAATACATTTATTAAAGTAGCTGCGATGTCCAGTTGGCGGATTAGGGGTTAATAAGTGTAGTTAGGTTGCGGCGACGTTGGGGGTGGCAGATTAGGGGTTAAAAATATTTATTATAGTGTTTGCGATGTGGGGGGGGCTCGGTTTAGGGGTTAATAGGTAGTTTATGGGTGTTAGTGTACTTTTTAGCACTTTAGTTAAGAGCTTTATGTTACGGCGTTAGCCCATAAAGCTCTTAACTACTGACTTTTATATGCGGTAGGAGTCTGGACAGGAGACGGTCTACCGCTCACTTCTTCCAAGACTCGTAATACCGGCGTTAGGCAAATCCCATAGAAAAGATAGGATACGCAATTGACGTAAGGGGATTTGCAGTAGCCTCGAGTCGCGGAAGAAAAGTGAGCGGTGAGCCTCTACCTGCCAAACTTGTAATACCAGCGTTAGAAAAAAAGCAGCGTTGGGACCTCTCAACGCTGCTTTTTAAGGCTAACGCAAAACTCGTAATCTAGCCGTAAGTGTTTAAAGAGTTTCTGATGCTAATGAAGATGTTTTTTTCTGTATTTCTTGTGATACATTTGTGGCATGGACCATTAATTTGTGGCGTGGCAAGTGCTTTGATTTCTGTGAAATCCAAAAATAATACATCCCCCTGTTGTGATAAAATAAATTTACTTTTATATAATTATCAATCTCAATTTGACAATTAGACCTTGACTAAAATGTGTCCACCACTAAAATGCATTGTGTATATGTGAGACAGAGTGAAAGTGTGTGTGGGCTCTGTGTATGTGTGCTCTGTGTGTGTGTGTATGTGGGCTCTCTGTGTGTGTGTGAGCTATCTCTGTGTGTGTGGGGGGGGGCTATCTGTCTGTGTGTGTGTGTGGGCTATCTGTGTGTGTGTGTGTGTGTAGGGGGGCCTATCTGTGTGTGTGTGGGCTATCTGTCTGTGTGTGTGTGTGGGATATCTGTCTGTGTGTGTGTGTGCGGGCTATCTGTCTGTGTGTGTGCGGGCTATCTGTCTGTGTGTGTGTAGGCTATCTGTCTGTGTGTGTGTGTGTGTGTGCTATCTGTCTGTGTGTGTGTGGGCTATCTGTCTGTGTGTGTGGGCTATCTGTCTGTGTGTGGGCTATCTGTCTGTGGGCTAGCCTGTGTGTGGGCTAGCCTATCTGTGTGTGTGTGTGGGCTATCTGTCTGTGTGTGGGCTATCTGTCTGTGTGTGGGCTATCTGTCTGTGTGTGGGCTATCTGTGTGTGTGTTTGGGCTGTCTGTGTGTGTGTGGGCTGTGTGTGTGTGGGGACTATCTGTCTGTGTGTGTGTGTGGAGGGCTGTCTGTGTGTGTGTGGGGGGGGCTATCTCTCTGTGGGTGATCTGTGTGTGTATATGTGTGGTGAGTGTGTGGATGTATGTGTATATAAGTATCTCTGGGTGTGTATTATATCTGTGCACTGTGTTTGTGTGGTACAGTGCATTGCCCCATTTATTTTAAGTACTTTTTTGTTCTGGGTAGAGGCCCGCGCTATCATTCTGCCTAGGGACCTGCACTTGCTGTGACGGCCCTGGCATCTCTGTAATGTTCTTGTTATCATAAGAGAAAACATAAAAATAAGACATAGTTCAACTCAACTGTTCCTAATTGTCAGCATAATTCTTCATTATATACATAAACTGTTGTTCCAATAGTACAAATGGTATATTGCAATATACAATGTTATAGTGCTCCACTTTAGTGGATTTATATGTTTTTTTTATTTAAAATGTTGTGCATTACCTTAAATGATTTTTCTCCCATTTTTTTTTTATTTGTAAAAATGGCAAGGAGCGGGGTTGGGGGCGGAGTTTGGGTGGAGATTGGGGGCGGAGATTGGGCGGAGTTGGGGCGGGGTTGGAGGCGGGGATAAAGGGGGCCCCATTTTGTCATCCTGACATGGGCCCCACAATGGCTAGGGCCGGCCCTGTCCTCCCCTACTGACTCTGTAAAATAAAAATAAACCCTAAGCTAGCTACAATGCAACTATTAGTTATATTGTAACTAGGTTAGGGTTTATTTTATAGGTATTTAGTTTTAAATAGGAATTATTTAGTTATTAATAGTAGGTTTTATTTAGATTTATTTTAATTATATTTAAGTTAGGGGGTGTTAGGGTTAGGGATTTATAACTTTAGTATAGAGGCAGCGACGTTAAGGGCGGCAGATTAGGGGTTAATAAATGTAGGTAGGTGGCGGCGATGTTAGGGGCTAATAATATTTAACTAGTGTTTGCGATGCGGGAGTGCGGTGGTTTAGGGGTTAATATGTTTATTATACTGGCGGCGATGTCCGGAGCGGCAGATTAGGGGTTAATAAGTATAATGTAGGTGTCGGCGATGTCGGGGGCGGCAGATTAGGGGTTAATAAATGTAAGATTAGGGGTGTTTAGAGTCAGGGTTCATGTTAGGGTGTTAGGTGTAAACATAAATTTTCTTTCCCCATAGGAATCAATGGGGCTGCTTTACGGAGCTTTACGCTGCTTTATTGCAGGAGTTAGGCTTTTTTTCAGCCAGCTCTCCCCATTGATGTCTATGGGGAAATCGTGCATGAGCACGTAAAACCAGCTCACTGCTGATTTAAGCAGCACTGGTATTGGAGTGCGGTATGGAGCTCAATTTTGCTCTACGCTCACTTCTTGACTGTTAACGCCGGGTTTATGAAAACCTGTAATACCAGCGCTGTAGGTAAGTGAGCGGTGACAAAAACGTGCAAGTTAATACCACACCCCTCATAACGCAAAACTCGTAATCTAGCTGTAAGTGTGTTAAAATTCCTCTTTGGATGAAAACGCTCTGATAAGCCTTTAATCCCTTTGTGTAGGGCCCAGCATGGCGCTGGAGTGTGCTAAGGGTTAAGGCTGTAGGATAATGGTATAGGAGAAGAGGGTTGCAGAGTAAGGAGGGCCCTCCTTACCTTAAAAGCTGGAAACAGACAAGCAACTTCCTCTTCTCCATCTAGATGCAAATGTTGTGAATTCTCCCACCCTCCCTCCCCTCTTCAGATGGTGGCAACACCACCAGTGCTAATGGCAGGGTTATGACTAATCAATCTAAGCCTAAGTAAAACCGTAGCGGTAATGTATTACTCTCCTACCTCTGTTAATTAGGTTTGAGCGGCTTAGTTGCAGAGGGACCTTACATTGCAGATGTAGAATAAATTGCACTCTGGTTGCAGGAGGACTCGGCCCTGTTGCGCAGGAGAAGGTAACTAGGGGGAGTGATGACCAAACTGTTGGGAGGGGTGGTAGGCCTCAGGTGCTCATGACGTAACACCTCTCCCTCCCCCGTGTGGGGTGGTCACGACGTGATCTCAGAAACCCCTTAGAGACATCTCCTTTTCAGTCTGGGCCGCTGATCTCCTGCAGTACTGGGTTAGTTGATCTCTTTGCCACTATCATAGTATTTATGTTGGTTTTATAATATTAAAAGTTACAAGTTAATAAAATTCTTAACCTGTGACGGTAAAAATTTTCCAAAACAAGAAGTTGTCCATGTTTTATTTATTGTTATATTCATATTTATATATATATATATATATATATATATATATATATATACAGGGTTAATGCTAAGTTATTATTAGTTACTAACACCTAGATTACGAGTTTTGAGCGCTATAGGGAAAGTAAAGAACGCCACAAAAGTTGCGTTATTTTAATCCCTATAGCGCTGCCATTACAAGTTTTAAAAAAACAAAGCTTGAGCGGGCGATATGGCTGCGTTGAGCTCCATACGGCACACAAAAGCTGCAGAGTTTTGACGTGCTTGTGCATGCTTTCCCCATAGACATCAAAGGGGAGAGCCGGCAAAAAAGAGTCTAACACCTGTGATCCTGGAAACAAAAGCTCTGTAACGCAGCCCCATTGATGTCTATGGGGAAAAAGAAACTACAGTTTAAACCTAACACCCTATCATAAACCCCTGAGTCTAAACACCCCTAATCTGCTGCCCCCGACATCACTGACGCCTGCCTACAGTTATTAACCCCTAATATTCCACTCCCGATATCGCTGCCACTATACTAAAGTTATTAACCCATATTCCGCCACACCCCAACATCTCCGCAACTATAATAAAGTTATTAACCCCTATTCTGCCGCTCCTGATATCACGCCACCTAAATAAAGCTATTAACCCCTAAACCTCTGGCCTCCCACATCACTACCACTAAATAAACCTATTAACCCCTAAACCGCCAGCCCCCAACATAGCTGCAACCTAAATTAAACTATTAACCCCTAAACCTAACGTAACCCTAACAATAACCCTAACACCCCCTAATTTTAACATAATTAAACTAGATCTAAATTAAACTTAAAATTATTAACTAAATAAACCTATTAACCCCTAAACCGCAAGCCCCCCACATCACAACAACCTAAATTAAACTATTAACCACTAACCCTAAACCTAACCCTAACATCCCCTAACTTTAAAATAATTAAAGTTATATAGTTATATTGTAGCTAGCTTAGAATTTATTTTTATTTCATAGGTAAGTTTGTATTTATTTTAACTAGGTAGACTAGTTAGTAAATAGTTATTAACTATTTACTAACTACCTAGTTAAAATAAATACAAACTTACCTGTGAAATAAAACCTAACCTGCCTTACACTAAAACCTACCATTACAAAAAAAGCTAACAAAATTATCCAAAAAAATAAAGATTATTCCTATTCTAATACCCTTAAAAAAAACACCCCAAAATAAAACGCCTAATCTAGAATTAACTAGGGCTCTTAAAAGGGCCTTTTTTTTGGGGCCCTTAAAAAAGGCCTTTTGTAGGGCATTGCCCTGAGATAAAAAGCTCTTTTGCTCCAAAAAAAAAATACAACCCCCCCTAACACTATACAAACCCCCACCCCCCAAACTATCAAGGGCCCTTAAAATTGCCTTTTTGGGGGCCCTTAAAAGAGCCTTTTGTAGGGCATTGCCCTAAGTTAAACAGCTCTTCTGCTACAAAAAATAAAACACCCCCTAAAAATATACATTACACAAAATAAAAAATGAAATCATCCAAAATAAAAAAGAATTACACCTAATCTAAAAAGCCCACCCAAAATAAAAAACCCTAGCCTACAATAAACTACCAATGGCCCTTAAAGGGGCCTTTTGTGGGGCATTGCCCCAAAGATATCAGCTCTTTTACCTGTAAAAAAAAACACAAAGACCCCCCCAACAGTAAAACCCACCACCCAACCAACCCCATTAAAATAAAAAACAATTTCTAAAAATACCTAAGCAACCCATTGCCCTGAAAAGGGCATTTGTATGGGCATTGCTGTTAAAAGGGCATTTAGCTATTTTACTGCCCGGTCTGGGCAAAAAATAAAACCCACCCAATAAACCCTTAAAAACGCCTAACACTAACCCCCTGATGATCCACTTACAGTTTTTTAAGTCCCGCTTGAACGATCTTCATCCCGGAGTTGAGGTCCTAATCCAGGCAGCGAGAAGTCTTCATCCAGATGGCCTCTTCAATCTTCATCCCGGCGGCGACATCCTGATCCAAGCGATGAGAAGTCTTCATCCAGGCGGCCACTTCAATCTTCATCCAGGCGGCATTTTCTATCTTGATCCCACTGAGTTATTACAAGGGAAACTAGTCCCTAATATCCTCTGATGGAAAACACAAATTTCCCTGTAAATTTTCATTAATAATAAATGCTGAATTTCAAAAAAGGTTGCAGGACTTTATTTCTTAGCCTAGCTGGAATAAATAATAAATAGGTTTCCCATTTATGGATAAACGCTTTTATCCTTTTATCAAGATTGCCCATCATTGTTCAGTGAATAGTTGTAGTTGCATGACATTGACTAGTTTCTTAAAGGGAGGGGCTATATGTGAGACCCAGTATTGAAAAATTATTTTTTCTAGCCATAAGTATTACTAAATTTAAAAATGTTTTAAAGGAAAGATTATTATGTCTATCATACAGAAAAATAATATGTTTTTATGATAATCTAATATTAGTCTTAAGGATTTTTGAGAGCCAAAATGTGACTTTTCCCCACAATCTTTGTATCTTTGGACAGTCCCATATTAAATTTATAAGGTCTGGAGAGATGGCTGAACATTTATTACACTTGTCTAATGCTTCCGGTATCCATTTAGTGTACATTTTAGGTGTAATGTAGGCCTGGTGGACAAATTTGATGTGTGATTCTCTAAAATATGGTGAAAGTGTTGCTTTTCTTACTAGTATAAAATAGAATTTTAATAGGAACCTATTTCTTTTGATCCAGGGGACCCTGACTGAGTTGAGGTCTGCAAGGGAGAGATCATCTCCGCAATCTCCCCCTGCCTCTAAGAGGTCTAAATAATAGATCTTTTTTTTTATCTATGTATGTATAATATATATTTATTACTTTATTTTGTCTTATGCATGTAAGAAATGCTTATATTTCTTTTTCTTATGTTAAGATTATCATGCATTAAATTATTTTCTTGATTTATTTGTTTTTATTTTATTTACATAATCCATTGTTTTCAAATGCTTGTTGTTCAAATTCAATAAGTATATGTATAGTAGGCGCTCAAATTCAATGCATGGGCCAGATATACGTTGATCTGTTTACTAAAGGGTCAATCTACACCAGATGTTTTATTGTTAAAAAGAATAGATAATCCCTTTATTACCCATTCACCAGTTTTGCATAAACCAACACACTTTTATTAAAGGGACATGAATCCCAAATATTTTATTTCCTGATTCAGAAATGGCATGAGATTTATATCACCTTTGGAATTTATTTATATTATTTAATTAACTTGCTTCTCTTGTTATCCTTTGATGAAAAACATATGTAGGTAAACTCAGGAGCAGAAAATAATATAGATTCCAGCTGCTGATTGTTGGCTGCATATATATACCGATTGTCATTGGCTTACCCATGTGTTCACTTATCAAGCAGTAGTGCATTGCTGCTCCTTCAACAAATTATATCAATAGAATGAAGCAAATTTGATTTTAGAAGTAAACTGGAAAGTTTTCAAATATTTTATGTTCTACCTAAATCATGAGAGAAAATCTTTCTGTTTCATGACCCGTTAATAGACTTTTTACCTCTGATTACCTTGTATCTAAGCATCTCCTAACAGCCCTCTGATGACATGACATTTCATTTATTATCTAATGACTTGCATATTATCCAATTAGTGCCGTGCCTGCCACAAGCAACGTGTGTGATCACAATGTTATCTATAAGGCTCACATAAACTAGCACTCCCCTCTTGTGAAAAGCAAATAAAACAGCATGTGATAAGAGGCGCTCTTCAAGTACTTAGATATTATCATATGAGCCTACCTAGGTTTATCTTTCAAATAAGAATACCAAGATAACAAAGCACATTTGAAGAAAAAGCTAAATAGTATTTTTGCTAAAATTCTGATTTATGAAAGTTTAATTTAGACTATACTGTCCCTTTAACATTCCCAAACATGAGAGATTCAAACCATGTTACAAATATATTTAGCATTTCAAACTATTTTGCTGATTTATGTCTGCACAAATGTATTGACTATCCAAGAAACACTTTAGAATAAAAAACAAAGTCAAGTGTACAATAAAGAAGCTTTAATTGAAGATAGTTTTTTCAAGATATGTTTTGACAAACATTGAACGTCAATAATTGCAAGATAGCCAAAATGAACCTCTTTTGGTCAAAATCAATACAGTAAAATAACATTACAAAAATAAACTTACCGGTAGTTAACACAGTCAATAATTACACCATAATTGGCCAAAAACCACCTGAATATAGTCAGCTCGAGCTTGGACTCCCCTTGCATCATTTTGCTGTAACAGTGCAAAATTATCGTCATACTGGGGGACATCAAAGTTCTCAAGATCTATATTCGGCATGGTTATGGCAATGTTGTGTAGCATACAGCATATTAGGAATATGAGTGAGACTTTTTGGGGGGCATATTGAAGAACTCCGCCGGAGCAGTCTAAACAGCAGAAACGTCTCTTCAATACACCAAATGTGCGCTCAATCACACTTGTTCTTCTGTATTTGGGTTATTGATGGGTGTGAACAGCCACAGAAGACATGAATATCCAGAATCTCCTGCGTAAAAGAAATAGACAATTGATATTAGCAATCTGAATTAATTAATCCTATAATATACATATATGAAAATTTATAAGAGATATTTACCTATTAGAATCCCCTCTGGCATTTGTCCCTCCTGGAACCGATCATATATGGACGAAATCCAGGGGATGAAGGAATCGTGGCTTGAACCAGAGAATCCAGAGTGGACGCTCATGATTCTCAACCTGGCATCACAGATGACTGAATATTCAGCAAATGGTTCTGCTTCCTGTCCCAGTATGGCTTCTTTCTTCCCTTGGGAGGCTGCACCAATATATGTTTGCAATCTATCACCCTCAATATTTTTGTCAGCCCAGCAGGTTTGTAGAACTGGAGCTTTACATCATGCCAGGTGTTTTTGGTAAATGGACATGATGGACTAGCCGTTGGTGCAAGGCATTAACAACCACCTTCAGATGACGTGAGAAGGTTACCTGGCTCATACTAACAGCTAGACTTGTAACAGCTTGGAAGGATCCAGTTGCCAAGAAATATAGGACTTATAGTAACTTCACCATTCCAAGGATTGACCTAGTCCACACAGTGAGTGGTTCGAGAGAGTCCTTGATTTCCATATAGAGTCTCTCAATAGAAACCCTATTGAGCCGGAATCGATGGATCACCTCTTTATCACTGAGGGCATGGAGGCCAATTCTAGGTAGGAAAACCCTCTGAACTCTTAGGCGTCTTCATTGATGCTCCGTGGCTTGAATCATCTATCGCCTTGCTCAGCATTGATTCAGGATTGAGAAATGAATCATAGTCACCATCTCCATTGTTCAGAACTATCTCCTCAATACAAACAGCATGAACTGAACTATTCTGTGTTGTTAGCAACACCCTTTTATATTGCCAAGTTCACCAGCTGTAAAGCAGTTGGAAGCACCATATTGATTGCGGCAATTACTGTAATTACTGCTGCACCACACATTACTATTTAGGTGTAGACCGGTATATGACTATGTGGGGTTTGATTCCTGCGTCATGTAAGGGGTAGAAAGATGTGTGTTTAAATGTTGGTGATTGATTCTGGTCATCGATATGTCTATTCATGTGATTTGTACTTTTAATGAAATGCTAACATCCATATGACTTACAATAGAAATTTAATATATATTTGACATTTGTTTTATTAGAGTGAAGGAAACCCATTGTATGGAACCACCTCCAAGTTGACAAGTTCACTAGCTGTGAATGCAGATGGAAGCACCATATTGATTGATTCAATTATAGTAATTACTGCTGCAACACACATTTTTGAAGACCGGTTTATGACTGTGGGGTTTTCTAAGGAGTTTGATTCCTGCATCGTTTAAGGTTTAGAAAGATTTGTGTTTAAAGGTTGGTGATTGATTTTGGTCATCGATATATATCTTCATGTGATTTGTACTTTTAATGAAATGATAGAATAACAATTTTATATATTTTAAATTTGTTTTATTATAGTGGAAAACTCATCATATGAAACCACCTCCAAGTTGACAAGTTCACCAGCTATAGAAGCAGGTGGAAGTGCCATATTAATTGCTGCAATCGCACCAATTACCTCTGCACCGCACATTACTATTTAAGTATAGACCCGTTCATTCCCAAATATGATTTAGAAAGAGTATAGTATTTTAATAAACTTTCTAGTTGACTTTTATTATCTAATATGCTTCATTCTCTTGATATCCTTTGATGACAGATGTCTAGGAATCAGGGTGTGCCCTAAACATAATACTGTACCCATAAGATCAGAGGGACATGAATCGTTTTTATTATACTTCATTATTCAGATCCTTCAGTGTCCAATTCCTTCCTTCTGTGTTTCCAGACTCCCGTTTGATTTCTATGGCATTTGTTGCCTCAGAGGTGGCGGTTTGAAGGATAGGTACGCTACGTCGGAATAGACGCAAGAGTAAATGTTGAATGTTTGATAAATTGGTGAGAGTGTCAAATAGAGTCGAATGTGAAGGCGGATCATCAGTAATATGCTCAAATAGAGTTGAATGTGAAGGTGGATGATCAGTATTACGCTCGTATAAAGCAAACAACGATTTGCATGAGATTGATCTCGCAGGAGCGTATATTATGTCGAACATTTCAACATTGATGCTATGTTAACTAGGGCGGATCAACTTTGCGTCTAATTTGACGCAGACTTCCAGTGCATTCACAGTTGAAGCTTTGATAAATCGGTCCCCAAGTCTCCCATGAAAAGATGGTTTAAAGGTTTTTTTTCTTTTTTTTTTGAATTAAAGATTTAATAGCACAACATATTAGTACAAATAATTATCGCATAAGCTCTTTTTTGAGGAAAATTTTACAATAAAGCAAGTCTAAAAAAAGGTTTTTCTGATAAGATAAGCGGGTAAATTGCTGAAGACAACAATTTGTGCAAATGTCCAGCGATCTGTCTGGGTGGCAGAAGATGAATCCAGTCCAAAACAATATCTTGTTCCTCTCTATGTTTAGGATTCCCAAGTTTTGCTTTTCATCTTCTTGATAGTTAAGATATATTGTGAACTTCAACAGTTATTCGATCGTGCTTCTGAATCATAATTGTCCCGCTGTCAGACTCTAGACATACAACTGGTACATCTGTGGGGTCGGATGTGAGATTTGCCGCTTGCTGAGGAAGTATTGATATCACTCCAGCATATTCATCTGTAAGGCTTCCACAGCATCCAAGGTTAAGCCCTTGTGAATCTGTACACAAAATTCCAACGATGGAAGGGTTTTTTATTGTGTCCTCCAAGTGCTGCTCCAAAGCCGACTCCATGGTTCTGTTCCGTACAACACCGGTTTAAAGGTACATATACCCACACACAGTAGTTTTGTTATACAGAAGTCAGAGCACAACTAGTGCACACTGAGTAAGACTGAGAGCTCATTGTTAGGAATTGAAAGCCTGTATGTTATGTTGTAAAGGCAGTGACCTACATTAACACCCTTATGGTGGGTCCAGCAGCCATAAAACTGCAATCTTATTGCATGCAATGGGATGCCCCCAGCCATTCTGCTGTGCAGCGTCCTTTAAATTAAAAGCAGTGACCTCTTAGCCCTATCAGCAAGCCAGGTAGGTGAATATGACAATGAGGCACGGGATGCCTGGCCACTAGGTACAGGGGCACTCTGGGGCTTGAGTTGATCCTCAGTGCTATGAACCCTGTATGAAGTGTTGTGAAGGATTCCTGGCACTGTTCTGGTGTGATTATTTCTTTATTAGAGAATACAGAGGCTAGCTGTGTCTGTGTGTCATACTGTTTATCTGTGTGTCATATTGTATGTGTCACATTGTGAGTTTGTGTATCATATTGTTTATCTGTGTCATATTGTTTGTCATATTGGGAGTTTGTGTATCATATTGTTTATCTGTGTGTCTGTATGTCATATTGTTTGTATAATATTGTGAGTTTGTGTGTCATATTGTTTATCTGTGTGTCATATTATTTATCCTGTATGTTATATTCTGTGTCTGTGTGCCATATTGTGAGTTTGTGTATCATATTCTTTATGTGTCATAAAGTGTGTATGTGTGTCATATTGTTTATCTGTGTGTCTGTGTATCATATTGTGTGCGTCATACTGTCAGTTTGTGTGTCATACTGTGTGTCTGTGTGTCATATTGTGTGTATCATATTGTTTGTTTGTGTATCGTTGTTTGTTTATCTGTGTGTCAGATTGTGTGTGTGTTATATTGTGAGTTTGTGTGGTGGGTTGTTTTGAAAATGAAATGTTAAATAACACAAAAACTTTAACATTAAAATTCCTCTGCTGTTCAAGATCAGGACAAGAACAGGGACTGACAGATGTCATGTGTGTTGGGGGGCATGGAGCAGAGGAGAAAAGTGTCCCTCTTTAGCTCTTTCAAATGTTGGGAGGTCAGAGTGTATGCATATGTGACTGCATGCAATGTTTGTCTGAGTGTGTATGCATGTGTGACTGCATGGAATGTTTGTCTACATGCTTGCATGTGTGACTGCATGCAATGTTTGTCTGAGTGTGTGTGCATCTGTGACTGCATGCAATTTGTGTCTGAGTGTGTATGCAGCATGTGACTGCATGGAATGTTTGTTGTATGCTTGCATGTGTGACTGCATGCAATGTTTGTCTGAGTGTGTGAGAATGTGAGACTACATGCAGTGTGTGCCTGAGTGTGGGTGCATGTGTGACTGCATGCCATGTTTGTCTGAGTGTGTGTGCATATGTGGCTGCATGCAATGTGTGCCTGAGTGCATGTGCATATGTAACTGCATGCAATGTGTATGAGTATGTATGCATGTGTGACTGCATGAAATGTTTGTCTGAGTGTGTGCATGTGTGACTGCATGCAATGTTTGTCTGAGTGTGTGAGCATGTGTAACTGCATGCAATGTGTTTCTGCATGCAATCGGCTAGATTTAGAGTTTGGCGTTAGCCGTCAAAACCAGCGTTAGAGGCTCCTAACGCTGGTTTTGGGCTACCGCTGGTATTTAGAGTCAGTCAGGAAAGGTTCTAATGCTCACTTTGCAGCCGCAACTTTTCAATACCGCAGATCCCCCTACGCCATTTGCGTATCCTATATTTTCAATGGGATCTTTCTAACGCCGTTATTTAGGGTCTTGGCTGAAGTGAGCGTTAGAAATCTAACGACAAAACTCCAGCCGCAGAAAAAAGTCAGTAGTTAAGAGCTTTTTGGGCTAACGCCGGTTTATAAAGCTCTTAACTACTGTGCTCTAACGTACACTAACACCCATAAACTACCTATGTACCCCTAAACCGAGGCCCCCCCACATCGCCGCCACTCTATTAAAAAATTTTAACCCCTAATCTGCCGACCGCACACCGCCGCCAGCTACGTTATCCCTATGTATCCCTAATCTGCTGCCCCTAACACCGCCGACCCCTATATTATATTTATTAATTAATTATTAATTAATAACCCTATAATAAATAGTATTAACCCCTAATCTGCCCTCCCTAACATCGCCGACACCTAACTTCAAGTATTAACCCCTAATCTGCCGACCGGACCTCACCGCTACTCTAATAAATGTATTAACCCCTAAAGCTAATTCTAACCCTAACACTAACAACCCCCTAAGTTAAATATAATTTAAATCTAACGAAATAAATGAACTCTTATTAAATAAATTATTCCTATTTAAAGCTAAATACTTTCCTGTAAAATAAACCCTAATATAGCTACAATATAAATTATAATTATATTGTAGCTATTTTAGGATTAATATTTATTTTACAGGCAACTATGTAATTATTTTAACCAGGTACAATAGCTATTAAATAGTTAATAACTATTTAATTGCTACCTAGTTAAAATAATTACAAAATTACCTGTAAAATAAATCCTAACCTAAGTTAAAATTAAACCTAACACTACACTATCAATAAATTAATTAAATACAATACCTACAATTATCTACAATTAAACCTAACACTACACTATCAATAAATTAATTAAATACAATACCTACAAATAAATACAATTAAATAAACTAACTAAAGTACAAAAAATAAAAAAGAACTAAGTTACAAAAAATAAAAAAATATTTACAAACATTAGAAAAATATTACAACAATTTTAAAATAATTACACCTACTCTAAGTCCCCTAATAAAATAACAAAGCCCCCCAAAATAAAAAAATGCCCTACCCTATTCTAAAATTAAAATAGAAAAGCTCTTTTACCTTACCAGCCCTTAAAAGGGTCCTTTGCGGGGCATGCCCCAAAGAATTCAGCTCTTTTGCCTGTAAAAAAAAAACATACAATACCCCCCCCAACATTACAACCCACCACCCACATACCCCTAATCTAACCCAAACCCCATTCGGAATTAAGGTAGGAAAATTCTGATTGGCTGATGGAATCAGCCAATCAGATTCAAGTTCAATCCGATTGGCTGATCCGATCAGCCAATCAGATTGAGCTCGCATTCTATTGGCCAATAGAATGCGAGCTCAATCTGATTGGCTGATCGGATCAGCCAATCGGATTGAACTTGAATCTGATTGGCTGATTCCATCAGCCAATCAGAATTTTCCTACCTTAATTCCGATTGGCTGATAGAATCCTATCAGCCAATCGGAATTCGAGGGAGGCCATCTTGGATGATGTCCCTTAAAGGAACCTTCATTCGTCGTCTAGTCGTCGGAAGAAGAGGATGGATCCGCGCTGGAGGTCTTCAAGATGGAGCCGCTCGTCATCGGATGGAAGAACATAGAAGATGCGGCTTGGATGAAGATGTTTGCCGGTCCGGATCGACTCTTCTGCCCGGATAGGATGAAGACTTCTGCCCGAAGATGGAATTCTTTAGCCGCCGCTTGGATCAAGACTTCAGCCGGAGGATGGACGTCACTCTTCAGCCCCCGCTTGGGCTTGGATGAAGACTTCGGAGGCTCTTCTGGACCGATCGGGGACCCCGGTGTGGTGAAGACAAGGTAGGGAGATCTTCAGGGGCTTAGTGTTAGGTTTATTTAAGGGGGGTTTGGGTTAGATTAGGGGTATGTGGGTGGTGGGTTGTAATGTTGGGGGGGGATATTGTATGTTTTTTTTTTACAGGCAAAAGAGCTGAATTCTTTGGGGCATGCCCCGCAAAGGGCCCTTTTAAGGGCTTGTAAGGTAAAAGAGCTTTTCTATTTTAATTTTAGAATAGGGTAGGGCATTTTTTTTTATTTTGGGGGGCTTTGTTATTTTATTAGGGGGCTTAGAGTAGGTGTAATTAGTTTTAAAATTGTTGTAATATTTTTTCTAATGTTTGTAAATATTTTTTAATTTTTTGTAACTTAGTTCTTTTTATTTTTTGTACTTTAGTTAGTTTATTTCATTGTATTTATTTGTAGGAATTGTATTTAATTAATTTATTGATAGTGTAGTGTTAGGTTTAATTGTAGATAATTGTAGGTATTTTTATTTTAATTAATTTATTGATAGTGTAGTGTTAGGTTTAATTTTAACTTAGGTTAGGATTTATTTTACAGGTAATTTTGTAATTATTTTAACTAGGTAGCAATTAAATAGTTATTAACTATTTAATAGCTATTGTACCTGGTTAAAATAATTACAAAGTTGCCTGTAAAATAAATATTAATCCTAAAATAGCTACAATATAATTATAATTTATATTGTAGCTATATTAGGGTTTATTTTACAGGTAAGTATTTAGCTTTAAATAGGAATAATTTATTTAATAAGAGTTCATTTATTTCGTTAGATTTAAATTATATTTAACTTAGGGGGTTGTTAGTGTTAGGGTTAGACTTAGCTTTAGGGGTTAATACATTTATTAGAGTAGCGGTGAGGTCCGGTCGGCAGATTAGGGGTTAATAAATATAATATAGGGGTCGGCGGTGTTATGGGCAGCAGATTAGGGGTACATAGGTATAATGTAGGTTGCGGCGGTGTACGGAGCGGCAGATTAGGGGTTAATAATAATATGCAGGGGTCAGCGATAGCGGGGGCGGCAGATTAGGGGTTAATAAGTGTAAGGATATGGGTGTTTAGACTCGGGGTACATGTTAGGATGTTAGGTGCAGATTTAGGAAGTGTTTCCCCATAGGAAACAATGGGGCTGCGTTAGGAGCTGAACGCTGCTTTTTTGCAGGTGTTAGGTTTTTTTTCAGCTCAAAATGCCCCATTGTTTTCTATGGGGGAATCGTGCACGAGCACGTTTTTGAAGCTGGCCGCGTCCGTAAGCACCGCTGGTATTGAGAGTTGCAGTGGCGGTAAATTATGCTCTACGCTCCCTTTTTGGAGCCTAACGCAGCCATTCTGTGAACTCTACATACCAGCGGTATTTAAAAGGTGAGGGGAAAAAAAAGCCAGCGTTAGCTACGCGGGTCGTTACCGACAAAACTCTAAATCTAGGCGTTAGTGTGTCTGAATGTGTGTGCGTGTGAGAGTGCAAGCAATGTGTTTCTGAGTATGTTCATGTGTGACTACATATAATGTGTGTTTGAGAGTGTGCATATGTGACTGCATGCAATGTTTGTCTGAGTGTGTGTGTGCATCTGTGACTGCATGCAATGTGTGTCTGAGTGGATGTGCATGTGTGACTGCTAGCAATGTGTGTCTGAGTGTATGCATATGTGACTGCATGCAATTTGTGTCTGAGCGTGTGTGCATCTGTGACTGCATGCAATTTGTGTCTGAGCATGTGTGCATCTGTGACGGCATGCAATTTGTGTCTGAGTGTGTGTGCATGTGTGACTGCATGCAATGTTTGTCGGAGTGTGTGTGCATATGTGGCTGCATGCAATGTGTGTCTGAGTGTGTGTGCATATGTGACTGTATGCAATGTGTATCTGAGTGTGTGTGCATGTGTGACTGTATGCAATGTGTATCTTAGTGTGTGTGCATGTGTGACTGCATGCAATGTTTGTGTGTGACTGAATACAATGTGTGTTTGAGAGTGTGTATGTGTGACTGCATGCAATGTTTGTGTAAGTGTGTGTGCCTGCATGCAATGTTTGTCTGAGTGTGTGAGCAGGTGTAACTGCATACAATGTGTGTCTGCATGCAATGTTTGAACGTGTGTGTGTGTGAGACTTCATGCATTGTGTGTCTGAGTATGTTCATGTGTGACTGCATACACTGGGACCGATTTATCAAGGGTCGAATGACCCCTGATGCCTTTGTTTCCGCATAAGCCTTCAGGCTTGCCGGAAACAGCAGTTATGAAGCAGCGGTCTTAAGACCACTGCTCCTTAACTGGTCCACTGCCTCTGAGGCTGCGGACATCAATCCACCTTATCCTATTCGATCGGGTTGATTGACACCCCCTGCTAGTGGCCACAAATCTGCAGGGGGTGGCATTGCACAAGCAGTTTACCAGAGCTGCTTGTGCAATGTTAAATGCCGACAGCGTACGGACATAATACGCTACAGTGTATTATGTCCGTCAGACATTGGTAAATCGGCCCCAATGTGTGTTTGAGTGTGTGCATGTGTGACTGCTTGCAATGTGTGTCTGAGTATGTGCATGTGTGACTACAAGTGATGTTTGAGTGTGTGTGCATGTGTGGCAGCTTGCAATGTGTGTCTGTGTGTGTGCATGTGTGACTGCTTGCAATGTGTGCATATGTGACAGCATGCAATGTTTGTCTGAGTGCGTGTGCGTCTTACTGCATGCAATGTTTGTCTGACTGTGTGTGCATCTGTGACTGCATGCAATGTTTGACTGTGTGTGCATGTGTGACTGCATGCAATGTTTGTCTGACTGTGTGTGCATCTGTGACTGCATGCAATGTTTGAGTGTGTGTGCATGTTTGACTGCATGCAATGTTTGAGTGTGTGTGCATTTTTGACCGCATGCAATGTATGTCTGAGTGTGTGTGCATGTGTGACTGCATGCAATATGTGTCTGAGTGTGTGCATGTGTGACTGCATGCAATGTTTGTCTAAATGTGTGTGCCTGTTTGACTGCATGCAATGTTTGTCTTAGTGTGTGAGCATGTGTGTCTGCATGCAATGTGTGTCTGAGTGTGTGCATTTATGACTGCATGCAAATGTTTGTCTGAGTGTGTGAGCATGTGTGACTGCATGCAATGTGTTTCTGAGTTTGTGTGCATGTGTGACAGCATGCAATGTTTGTCTGAATGTGTGTGCATATGTGACTGCATGCAATGTGTGTCTGAGTGTCTGCATGTGTGACTTCATGCAATGGCCTCTAGTTATCAAGCTGTCTACTTTCCTGCATTCGCCGGCCCCAATACGCTCGCCTAAGCTCGCCTAACATCGCCGCTGCGGACCTGAATATGTTCACCAAATTTATCAAGAAAGCTGTCAAAAAGCAGTGCACCAAGTACGGTGCGATGAGCAGCGGACTGTTGTCAACTAACAGTCATCGATCTTGCTGCTCTTCGGCTTATTTGCAGCTTTCTTGCTAGCCTGTCACTAAGCACCCACACTATACTATACTGTTATACCCCCTAAACCGCCGCTCCCGGACCCCGCCGCAACTCTAATAAATATATTAACCCCTAAACCGCCACCCCCGGACCCCGCCACAACTCTAATAAATATATTAACCCCTAAACCGCCGCTCTCGGACCCCGCCGCCACCTACATTATACCTATTAACCCCTAATCTGCCACCCCCTATACCGCCACCACCTACATAAAGTTATTAACCCCTATCCTGCCGATCCTGGACCCCGCCGCAAATAAATAAATTGTTTAACCCCTAAACCGCCGCACCCGGAGCCCGCCGCCACCTACATTACATTTATTAATCCCTAATCTACCCCCTACACCGCCGCCACTATATTAAATGAATTAACCCCTAAACCTAAGTCTAACCCTAACATTATTTAAATTAATCTAAATAAATATTTCTATAATTAAATAAATGATTCCTATTTAAAACTAAATACTTACCTATAAAATAAACCCTAAGATAGCTATAATATAATTAATAATTACATTGTAGCTATTTTAGGGTTTATTTTTATTTTACAGGCAACTTTGTATTTATTTTAACTAGGTACAATAGCTATTAAATAGTTATTAACTATTTAATAGCTACCTAGTTAAAATAACTACAAATTTACCTGTAAAATAAATCCTAACCTAAGTTACAATTACACCTAACACTATACTACAATTAAATAAATTAAATTAATTAAATACAATTACCTACAATTAAATTAAAATAACTAAAATTAACTAAAGTACAAAAAAACCCTCTAAATTACAGAAAATAAAAAATTTTACAATAAGTTTAGACTAATTACACCTAATCTAAGCCCCCTAATAAAATAAAAAAGCCCCCCAAAATAATAAAATTCCCTACCCTAAACTAAATTACAATTAGCCCTTTAAAGGGCCTTTTGCGGGGCATTGCCCCAAAGTAATCAGCTCTTTTACCTGTAAAAAAAAGAAATACAACCGCCCCTGATCGGAACAGCCAATAGAATGCAAGCTCAATTCTATTGGCTGATTGCATCAGCCAATCAGATTTTTCCTACCTTAATTCCGATTGGCTGATAGAATCCTATCAGCCAATCGGAATTCAAGGGATGCCATCTTGGATGACGTCATTTAAAGGAACCTTCATTCAGTGTTAGGACATCGTTTGAAGAGGATGGCTCCGCGTCGGCTGGATTGAAGATGGACCCGCTCCGCTCCGGTTGATTGAAGATAGAAGATGCCGCTTGGATGAAGACTTCTGCCGCATGGAGGACCTCTTCTGCCTGGATTCGATGAAGACTTCTGGCCGGATTTGATGAAGACTTGTGCCCGGCTGGGTGAAGACGTCTCAAGGTAGGGTGATCTTCAAGGGGGTAGTGTTAGTTTTTTTTAAGGGGGGTTTGGGTGGGTTTTAGAGTAGGGTTGGGTGTGTGGGTGGTGGGTTTTAATGTTGGGGGGTTGAATTTCTTTTTTTTTCAGGTAAAAGAGCTGATAACTTTGGGGCAATGCCCCACAAAAGGCCCTTTTAAGGGCTATTTGTAATTTAGTTTTAGGGTAGGGAATTTTATTATTTTGGGAAGCTTTTTTATTTTATTAGGGGGGCTTAGATTAGGTGTAATTAGTTTACACTTTATTTTCTGTAATATAGAGTTGTTTTTTTGTACTTTAGTTCATTTTAGTTATTTTAATTGTAGGTAATTGTATTTAATTAATTTAATTTATTTAATTGTAGTATAGTGTTAGGTGTAATTGTAACTTAGGCTAGGATTTATTTTACAGGTAAATTTGTAGTTATTTTAACTAGGTTGCTATTAAATAGTTAATAACTATTTAATAGCTAATGTACCTAGTTAAAATACATACAAAGTTGCCTGTAAAATAAAAATAAACCCTAAAATAGCTACAATGTAATTATTAGTTATATTGTAGCTATCTTAGGGTTTATTTTTTAGGTAAGTATTTAGTTTTAAATAGGAATAATTTATTTAATTATAGGAATATTTATTTAGATTAATTTTAATAATATTTAAGTTAGGGGGTGTTAGGGTTAGGGTTAGACTTAGGTTTAGGGGTTAATAGATATAATGTAGGTGGCGGCGGTGTAGGGGGGCAGATTAGGGGTTAATAAATGTAGGTGGCGGTGGGCTCCGGGAGCGGTGGTTTAGGGGTTAAACAATTATTTTATTTGTGTGGGGTCCGGGATCGGCAGGATAGGGGTTAATAACTTTATGTAGGTGGCCGCGGTATAGGGGACGGCAGATTAGGGGTTAATAGGTATTATGTAGGTGGCAGCGGGTCCGGGAGCGGCGGTTTTAGGGGTTAATATGTATAATTTAGGTGGCGGCGGTGTCGGGCGGCGGTTTAGGGGTTAATAAATATAAAGTAGGTGGCAGGGGGGGCAGATTAGGGCAGTTTAGACTCGGGGTACATGTTAGGGTGTTAGGTGCAGACACTTCCCATAGAAATCAATGGGATATCGGGCAGCAGCGAACATGAGCTCTCGCTGCTGTCAGACTCCCATTGATTCCTATGGGCTCCACCAGGTACGCTGGGCCAGAATAGTGGCGAGCGTACCTGGTTGTTCTTTGATAACTTCCAAAAGGAGTCAGATTGTGCCGAACTTGCGTTCAGAACATCTGGAGTGTAAGCATCGATCTGTGTCAGACCAGCGGATAAGTCCAGCGGATCGTATGTTTCGTCACTAGATTCTACTTTTGCCGGTCTGTAGGGCTTGATAACTATGGTGAATCAGCCTCGCCACAAATACGCTGCGGAATTCCAGCGTATTTGCGGTTGGCGGCTTGATAAATAGAGGCCAATGTGTGTTTGTGTATATAATGTGAAGAACATGGTATATTATATACAGTATGAGCAGCACTAGGTGTTTATATAATGTACAGAACAGGGTATTTTATATCTGTGCAGTGCTATGTGTATATGTAATGTGTAGAACAGGATATATTATATATGTGCAGCAATGTGTATATGTAATGTGCAGAACAGGGTATATTATTTCTGTGCAACACTATGTGTATGTTATAATGTACAGAACAGGGTATATGATATATGTGCAGTGCTATGTGTATATGTAATGTGTAGAACAGGATATATAATATATGTGCAGCACTGTGTATATATAATATACAGAACAGGGTATGTTTGTCTGTGTGCATGTGTGACTGCATGTGTAATGTCCTTACATAGCAAACATTAACTCTTTATATGAATGATGCACTTGCAACTTCTAAATGTAAACTGGCACTTTATTTACTGGATTACATAACAAGGTGGCTCCTGTAGATTTGCACACAGTAATATGGATAGATACACATATATAGTCCTTTATAATGAATGGCCGCTGCACTCCTTATATTAGCAGTCCTGTACACTGTGTATGCAGCACTATAGTAATCTCAGTATCAGGTAGTATAGAGATGACAAGGAAACTACCTGACCAGCTGTATAAGTCTGTTCTGTAGATTGTAATCCAGGGTAATTTATAACTGTATAACTGTTAACTGTATAACTGCAATATAACTTATAATGTGTAACTGACAGTTCTTACTCTTCCTGACTGGCTGATGCTGTATCCTCTGCAGTGATCTGTAGCTGACATTACACTTATTATTAGCAGCATTTGTCTGATCCTGAGGTTCAGTCCTTGTTACTTGTACTTTATAACTGCATCACACTGTCACAAGATGGCTTCTCTGAACTCTTCTGATTCTAAACACAGCCCACTTGATGACATCATCTTTGTATGTGCCATCTAACCAAACCAGGAAGTAAGCACAACACTACAGCATGCAATATGTGTCTGAGCGTGTGCATGTGGGACTGCATGCAATGTTTGTCTAAATGTGTGTGCCTGTTTGACTGCATGCAATGTTTGTCTTAGTGTGTGAGCATGTGTAAATGCATGCAATGTGTGTCTGCATGCAATGTGTATCTGAGTGTGTGCATGTGTGACTTCATGCAATGTGTATCTGAGTGTGTGTGCATATGTGACTGCATGTAATGTGTATCTGAGTTTGTGTGCATGTGTGACTGCATGCAATGTTTGTCTAAATATGTGTGCATGTGTAACTGCATGCAATGTTTGTTTGAGTGTGTGTGTGCCTGTATGACTGCATGCAATGTTTTTCTGAGTGTGTGAGCATGTGTAAATGTATGCAATATGTGTCTGAGTGTGTGCATGTGTGACTGCTTGCACTGTGTGTCTGAATGTGTGCATGTGTGAATGCATGCAATGTTTGAGTGTGTATGCATGTGTGAATGCATGCACTGTTTGAGTGTGTGCACATGTATGACTGCTTTAAATGTGTGTCTGAGAGAGTGTGTTCATGTGTGACTGAGTGTGTTCATGTGTGACTGCATGGCATGCAATGTGTGTCGAAATGTGTGTGCATGTGTTATTGTATGTAATATTTGTCTGAGTGTGTCATGTGTGCAGGTGTGACTGCATGTGTGCCTGTATAGTAGGTCTGTTGCTCTGGTGGCCCTGTAGTGTGGGGTCCAGCCCTAGAGGTGTGGGGGTGAGGCAGAGTGAGGAAGAGGTAGGGGCCTTTCTCTAATTTTTCCCAAGAGGCCCTGGTTGGTCCCAGTCCACCCCTGGGTAGCATAACCATCTAGATGCAAAATGGTTGATGAGAAATAGTGAATATGTAATAAAATGGACTAATCAAGAATACTGTGAAAAAAATGTTTTTTGCCCCCTCTCCCCATAATCAATTCTGACGCCTTCTCTGTCTCTGGTTTTCCTCTGACCTATAACACAGAAAATGTACGCTGCCCATTATTATTTTTTTGCACAAAAACATTGTTTAAAATGACCCAGAGCACAAAACAGAGGTGCAGATATAGACCCACAACTACCCCTATGATTACAGCACATAGCATGAATTTGTTTCAGTAATTATATCCTTTTTATAAATCTTTTATAAAACTAGATATTGTGTTAATTTTCCCTCAAAACATTTTTGTGGTACCTGAAGACTAAAAATAGTTCTATGACTAATATTTTGCTCATTCCTTAAGGGTGGATTTCTCATGTTCCTGTTTAAGTGAGTCACATCTTGGACTCCTAAAAAAAAATTATTATAATTATCACTGACCTGCAAGTTTCATATTTACACACCCATTAGACTTAAAGGGAGAGTGTCAACTGTATGAGAGCACATTACATACTATTAAGATATTATTGTAACAAAATAATAATACTTAAAGTAAATGTGGTAGCTAGTACTACTGCTACAAGCCTGCAGAAGCAAAGAAATATTTTTTTTATTTATTTTTTAATGGGTTCAGGATTATTAACAACAAAAGTGAAGCTTACATACTTATTGGCTGATACAGGAATCAATCTAACAAGAAAGTAAATGATTAGGTTGAGTAGGTTTATATTGCTTTGCTTTTTAATTTGCTATTAGTTTCGGCAATTTAAAGTAATTTTTTAACAGTAAAGTGCACAAAAGTAAATAAATATCACTGTCATGTGTAAAAGTCGGATCCACAAGGTAAGCAGCAAGCTTTAATACAAACAACAGTTCTCCATAAAATGAAACCAAAATAGGAAGATAATGTTATATTGTTAGATTTAAAAAGTGCTTTCAATGTTCCTAAAAGGACTGTACTCTAGGATGACCAGATGTCCCACGATTTCCAGGGGCAGTTCCTGGATTGAGGAGACTGTCCCCAGAAAAATTATGTCCCCAAAAACATCCACGGCTCCTGTTGCACTGCAGCCAAGCGCTGAGAGGAAGTGATCATCCTGATAACGTCACTTCGTCCCAGCGCGCAGGTCAGGAGGGTAGAGCGGACCGACAAGGTAAGTAGTAAGTGGGTGTGGGAAGAGGGAGTCCCAGTTATTGAGCTTCAGGTTGTGACCTATAATATTTAATGTTTGTAGTTGCAGTTGGAGAGTTCACTCTTGTGTTTATTTTCATTAAGCAGATGGCTGTGTATCAGTTTATAGCATATATCTGTGTATATGTAATGTGAAAAACAGGGTATATTATATACAGCATGAGCAGCACTATGGGGTAGATTTATCAAAGCAATTCGCCTGTAATTGCGGGCAAAATAACGCATACGCACCAATCACCATATTTATGAAAGTAATCTGCCCCTATAATTGCGGAAATCTTAAATAAACTTCTTTGCACTCCGCCTAGACACAAGGGCGCGCCGATCCTGACAGCGCTAATACACATTGCTTACAGATGTAATTTTAGAACCAGACATAGACATACGCCTAGTTTCCTATTCATCATTACTAGGCGAATCTCAGTTTAGTAGATATTCTTTCACAGCTGAAGATGGAATACTTTTTGATTTTAGCTAATTTAAATCGATATATATATATATTACATACATAATTATTGACATTTTGTAAATTGCTGTAATATATCTGCGCATTGATATACGTCTAATGTGCGCAGACAAGAAAGATTATAATTAACATGTAATAAAAATAAAAATTGCATGAATGTATAGTGCCATAAAGATGTAACTTTTTTTAAATACATAAGACTTTTATCCGTACATGTTTTTTAAAACCTATATATATATCCATACTTCATAACATTTATGGATTATAATTGCGCATTGATAGATGTCAATATTGCCCTTGCGCAGGTTATATAAATGTGCATGTATAAATATTACATATCCAGTATTGTGTCATCTTGTTATGAGCGTTGCCAGAGGTAGCGAATTGTTATAAAATGCAGCGGGCCAAAAAATTCTCTATTGGTGAACTAATAATTATCACCTACACCATGGAAAAATATTTCCCAAGGCACAGAAGAGGAATCTATACCCTGGATCAAGATTGCAGAAACCAGATTCTAAGCGAAATGGTCCGTAGGGTACGCATAGTTTCTGGTCATAAGCATACCAGAAAGCAGTGCTTAAAAAGGTACAACGACCTGAACAGACGGCAAAGGAAACTAAGGACTCTGATAAGGAGTTATGTGAGAAAATGTAAATTTGTTTTTCATTGAATAGATAAACCCTAATAGACTTTTACATTGTTTAAAAATAACACTAATATGTCTGCCCACTTCTGGAATGAAATACATGTCTTATGTGTCATAATAGATTTTCTACTATTTGTCTGCAACTTCGGGACTATCATGGTAATTGTGTTAATTGAGACTAAACCAAATTAGCGAGGCCATATATGTCTATACTATTATCACATGTGTGATAGTTCAGCAATTGGATGCACCAAAAAAGTACTAAGAGAAGAAATGTTGTAATTAATAATATTTTTATATTTTTCTGTATTATAGTCAGACACAGAAGGGCTCTGAGATATCTATGTCCAATTGTAGAGGATCCGCCAAGTGATGCTAAATCGGACCCTCTGCCAAGGGTCTTCATGGATGCCCCGCAGACCCAAAACACAGGTACAACGTTAATTTATTAAGATATATATAAATATAGATTTCAAGGATAGAAAGATAATATAGAATTTTGGTCTTTGATGTTGAATGAAATTAAAATAAATATATATACATATATATATATTGAGAGTTAAACAGATAGGTTTATAAATAAATAACTTGAAATATAGATAGATAATTACAGTTAATTGGTCCTTGTGAATTAATTGTTCTTATCGAACATTAATAGATTTTAATTAGGAAACAATGGTAGATCAGAAGAGCCGCCAGAGTTACTGTACATGAAGAAGAAGGAAAGGAACAACAGGACCAACAAGACCCGGCAGAAGATGCAGAGGAATCGCAAGCATGTAAGTTGTAGATATCATCTTTAGAGACTTAATTAATATTACTGTATGATAAAGTATATAAAAATGTTTATAAAGTTAGATAGATAGATAGATAGATAGATAGATAGATAGATAGATAAATGGATAGTTAGATAATATACTTACATTTGAATTTTTTTTGGGGGGGGTTAATCTTTCATTATTTTTGGAATAGCAAATGAAGGTGGATCTGAGGAGACAGGTGACATTCCTAATGAAGCCGAGGAGAAGGATATAGAGGATGCACAAGATTGTAAGTTTATTACAGTAATATCTATTGAGAGTTCATATTAATGTATACTGAAATAAAATAGTAGATAAATATTGCGATTAATTGATAGAAAGATAGATCGATAGATCGATAGATCGTTATATAAATAAAAATTGTGTACTTTAATTTAAAAAAAAACCAAAACAATTATAATACATTAATATACATTTATTTAATCAATAGCAAATTATGAAGGACCAGGGGGGGGGGGGGGCGTGCCTAGGCGGTGGCCATGTTAAGTCACACTATTTGAAGCTCCAGAAGAAATCCTAATAATCATCTGAATATCTATGGAACTTTGCAGAATCACTCATTTCCAAGACTGTCATTAGCTCTACAGAGCACAGCCGTTCAGATACATATAAATATTGACACCCTTATGATCTCATAATCCGGAGCTACACCATGGAGAAATTAGGCCTCGACCTTCTCATATTTCATCAACCTTCCTCCATGAGCATTGGGGTTAACATGCTCATTATGTCTACTCTTAAGGGGGAGATATTACAAACAGAAATACGCATCCTAATTGCTAAACTCGAGCAACAAATGCATTGTAACTTTAATGACCTGATCTCACTCATACAGCAAGAAGCCTCCGAGAACCTTACACGAACTGCTGCAGGACCGGGCCGCACCAATCTGTGCTCAGTCAAGAGAGGTTGTAGCACTGCTGTCTACCCAGCTAGCAGAATGTCCACATTCAGGGGCTATACGCTTAATGGAGGGGAAAGAACAGGAGATGCACATGAAAGCAATTGACCCACTTGTATCTGCACACAGCCAGGAAATACCATCTGCTGACACAATGCCTCAAGAGGGTTGCCGAGAGCTGAAAACATTTACAGCAGCTGCTAGCAAAAAGGTGACTGTCTCTGCATCCGATCGCTATAACTTGGATTGGGTGGTTCACTGGAGGGATGCGGCTGACCCCCGAAATAGGTATCACTGTTAACTTTATGTGCAGCCATGAGCCCGAGATGCCATTATTGGGGGCAGTATGCTTGGATAATTCCCCATTTGCAACAGAGGAGAACATCCGACATATAAAGTCCCTGCTAGTTATAACCGGGACAGATACTCTGATGGAACAAATTAACTCTCCAAACTTCTTCTGCCAAAGAGGAGTGGGATGAAGCTCATACTACCTAAAGTCAGACGAGTAGGAGATTACATATTATGCAGTTTCTCCAACTGTTCCTTTACATTTATTCACTATATAGTTCATAAATTTGTTTTTGCTTTCATATTATTATATTCTTGGACTTCCACTTGCTACACATCTACCAATGCTTAACCCATGTACTTGTGCAGTAGGAATCATTGTTACAGAGATAGACCTAGTAACTAGCAATTTCCTATACAATCTGTATAAAATGTTTATAAGTTTTTTAAAGCATATGTACATGAGATATATCACATATCATGTCAAAAACCTTGTGGCAACACCCACTTTCCTTGTCTAGGTTTACAGACCAACTTACCAGTTTGCTATTTGTTTATTGCTTGTTTATCTTTATCATATAACATTTATTTAGCCTAATGTACTCACAGAGATTTCTTTTAAACCTCAGAATGAGTCACCTACTTTATATAAGTACCTAATTTTATCAAAATAGGAGGATTCGGACCTAATATATTAAGGTGGCAACCCATACGGCACAAAATGAGCATATCCTATGAGAACTAGATTAAATCTTAGCCCACTATTGGACTTGTGTGTGTGTGTCAATCACATCACCGAACTCCTCTGGACTGACCACCACTGCATACACTTCTCCTTTAACAAACCCACCACCCACCTCCGACAGTACCACCCGCCCCGCAGAAACTGGAACAACATCACCCAAGACCAACTACACCACACCCTAAACAAATCCTTCCTACCTACCTCCACAGACGCCAACTCCTCCGCCCACAACCCTCACCACTGGATTACAGACTGCTCCAATACCCTCACCCCCCTAAAAAAAACGTCCAGCCGCCAAACCATCAACAAGGCCAGCTGGCCCTCCAGGACTCCAAACGCCACTACAGACGATTGGAAAGAACCTGGAGATCCAGCAAGACCCTTCTGGAAAAGCTGCCTTTAAGGAAGCAATCACCACCCACCACCACTTCATAAAAACCACCAAAAAAACAGCCATCCAAGACAGAATCAACTATAAAGCACACAACAGCAAGGAGTTGTTCTCAGTCATCAAGAAATTCTCTAAACCCAAAAGCGATACCACCAACATCCCACCCTCCCAGGACCTCTGCAATACCCTCTCTACACACTTCCACCGCAAGATCCTCGACATCTATGACAGTTTCACGCCTCATAACTCAACCTCCACCACCCACCCCCCTACATCCAACGACACCCCTCCCAAATTCGCCCCCCCACACCACACACGGACTATCTGGAGCCCCCTCACCACAGAGGACACCCTCAGAATCATGAAATCCATCCAATCCGGCTCTCCCTTGGACCCATGCCCCCATCACATATTCAAAAAATCAAGCAACACCATCTCCCCTGAACTCTGCCGCACCATCAACTGCTCCATCAAAACCGGCACCTTCCTGGATGTCTGGAAGCATGCAGAACTGAAACCCCTGCTGAAGAAACACTCGGCAGACCCCAAGACCGAATAACTACCGCCCCATCTCACTACTACCCTTCCCAGCCAAAGTCATAGAGAAGTCCATCAACTTGCAACTTATTGACCACATTGAGGCCAACCACACCCTGGACCACTCCCAATCCGGTTTCAGAAGCAACCACAGCACCGAGACTGCCCTCCTCTCCACCACAGATGACATCCATGCCATGCTCGACCGAGGAGAAACCGCCACCCTCATCCTCCTAGACCTCTCAGCAGCTTTCGACACTGTCGACCACAACACCCTCTGCACCTGCCTACAAAACGCCAGCATCTGCAACAAAGCCCTGGAATGGATCACCTCCTTTCTCACGGGCAGGACCCAGAAAGTCAGACTCCCGCCCTTCTCCTCAAAACTGCGGTGTACCGCAAGGCTCTTCACGTAAGCCCCACCCTCTTCAACATCTAAATGGCCCCTCTCGCCACCATCGTCCGACGCCACAACCTCAACATTGTCTCATACGCCGATGACACCCAGTTAATCTCACTCACCCAAGATCCCACCAAAAAGAACGTCCAAAAAGGCCTGACAGCAGTCGCCGCCTGGATGAATGACAACCACAGATCAATTTCAGGCTGTTAAGTTGCATAACTTTGCTGCAAAACAAGCGGACAGCTCCACCTACTGGCTATTTTAATTAGTGCACTGCTTTCCAAAGCTTTTCAATAGCAGTCACATGACTGAAAAAAAGGTTGTTATTCTGAAACGGCGCAAATTGAACCGGCGTAAACCGAGGGCCACCTGTATATATATAATTATATATACTGTATATATATATATAATTATATATACTGTATATATATATATATATAGATACTGTATGTATATATATATATATATATATATATATATATATATATATATATATACAGTATATATGTATAATGAAAAATAGCAATTGAAGGTGGATCACAAGAGGAAAAACAATTAGAAAATGTTGATGGCACAGCATATGACCACAGTGAGTAGCACAGTTGATATTATTTTTTACTACAAATTAGCAAATATTGTTACATGAACTAACTAATTTTTCCTATTTCTTTCAGTACCACCGGATGAACAAATCCTTGTAAATACAAGGGAGATAATCAAATTGCTCACAGAGACTGAAAAAACGCTTAAAGGGACACTGAACCCCAAATTTTTCTTTTGTGATTAAGATAGAGCATGACATTTTAAGCAACTTTATAATTTACTCCTATTATCAAATTTTCTTCATTCTCTTGGTATCTTTATCTGAAAAGCAGGAATGTAAGTTTAGATGCCGTCCCATTTTTGGTGAACAACCTGGGTTGTTCTTGCTGATTGGTGGCTAAATTCACCCAACAAAGAACAAGTGCTGTCCATGTCTGAACCAAAAATTTACTGGCTCCTTAGCTTAGATGCCTTTTTTTGCAAATAAAGATAGCAAGAGAACGAAGAAAAATTGATAATAGGAGTAAATTAGAAAGTTGCTTAAAATTGCATGCTCTATCTGAATCACAAAAGAAAAAAAATTGGGTTCAGTGTCTCTTAATGAACTATGCACTAAAGTGCGTTTGGCGCGTCTAAAAGTGCAATCGTAATTTTTTTTGTTGATTTTAATTTTGATTTCTATGTTCTTATTTGATTTTTTTTTATCTTTATTATCTTAAATAAATATGTTTTGTTTATCTTATTAAAATGCATGTGTCTTTTGAATTATTAATAGGTAAAAACCCTACATAACAATCAGACATGAACTGGAACATTTGGTTGCATTTTAGATAGACAGTTTTCCATACTTTTTGTTTGCAGACTGACTATAGACTAAAGTGTTATGTCTCACTTTATACAAGTGATAATTGCTATAAGAACTTTAGTTAAAATACCAAAACACATAGCATTCAATATACACTTTCATGTCTGCCTTGTCTGTATTTCTCTTTCACAGACATATGTAAGATATGTATATTCATATACACATTCATTGATATATGTTTGGTTTAAGTAAAAAGGGGAATAATATTTAAAATAATAATAAAAAATATATATAATATATCTATATATCTATATCAATATATTTTTTATATATAGAGATAGATAGATATGTAGATAGATAGATCGAGATATATATATATATATATATTGGTAAATATATTGCAGATGTAACCGATTATTAAATTATGGACATACCAATCTTGAAAGCTATTTATGCGCAAAATTTACATGTAGAGGCTTAGCATGTTAAATATGGATAAGTCAAATTACGATAAGCGTGATTTATCATTATACAGCGCAGACTTACGACTTTTTTTATTGATAAATACAAGAGCACATGTGCGCTCTTGCAGAGGTGAGATGAGATAAATACAAGAGCACATGTGCGCTCTTGCAGAGGTGAGATGCCTATTTGGTTTACTAAAACTGTGGAGATACATCTATATTAGACTGAGATGTTGATCGAGTATGGGCATTTAGCTTTTAGTATTTGATGTAGCCGTAGACTAGAACCGTTCATACCAGATCCACCCTAAATTTTAACACCTCACTATTATGCTCACATTCTTATCACTATACTCAGCTACTCAGTGCTTGGGTATCTTGAACTGAGATCAGATTGCAATGCTTGGGTCTCTCCATAGAGTTATAGTTTCTTTTATCTACCTCTCTCCTCCAAATGTAAATGTAACACAAACGTATGCTTATTTGATTGTACCTCTATTTATATATGAAGTATCCCACTCAAACTATATTTTTATTACCACATTAGTTACCGTAGCCAACCTCAGATAAACTACACATCTCTGATCGGTGTTTACCCGCTGAAAAATACCCTTATGATAAGAGCCCATAAGTGGCCAACAGTATGACTATCATATGCCTTTTGCTTTTCACAACAAAGTCGCTGACAAGTGACCAGCTAAATAGCCATCAACATAAGCTATTATTATTGTAAAATGGAGGTTTGTAATGTTATAATTTACGCAAAACCTCAATAAAAAAACTATTTTCAAAAATACAAATTATCAAGGATCAGACGAGGCAAACCAAATTCCAACATTGGAAGAGAAAATTGAGGATGAAGCACCTGCATGTAAGTTTTATTACAATATCAGCTGATAATTAGGAGTATTTTTATAATTTAATAGAATTTTTTTTAGATGGTAGCATACATTGATAGATAGACAGATACATTGAATGATAGATAGATAGTGTAAGGAATCCGCTCCTGGTTTTCCTTTTTTTTACTACAGCTTACCTTCCACCTGTATTTAAGTCATGTCTCCGCCCCAAACAAGTGCTTAGTTATTAAGTTCATATCAGCTAAGCTCTACGCTTCCAACTCTGATCCTGTGTATTATATCAAGAATTGAATTTATACATTACTCCAAGTTATTGGATTTACAAATACCAGCAGGAGCTGGTCCTTCAAACAACTCTCACAGTGTAACTATCTTAAATCAACTAAGTTACATATTTGTGGCTCTGCAGGCAGTACAAGCTCTTACCCTGAGGATTGGATCTGTTTTATCAGACACCTACAAACCAAGACCAACCGGAACAACCGAGGAGCAACCGCAAGTAAAACAAAATCTTAAGTTACTTCCACACTGATAAAAGGTCTATTTTCTGCATTACTAGCATATCGCTACTTTTTGTTTCATATAACATTTGTAACAAGCCGGTTTCAGTATAACGCTACGGAACAGCTCTGACGTCACCAGCTGTGGAACTCCTGTGTATCTGACACGCCCCTGTCAGCCGCTGCTTGGTTCTGCGTTCTCTCTCACTACTTACTAGACGGATACTATTGCTATCAGCCTTTACAGTGTCTAGTCCAAATTGCACATGCTGTCTAGCTAATCTTAAGTAGCCATACTGAAAATCACTGATTGCCATTCCTGAATACCAATTCAATATTATTGAACTTCCTTTGCATTTACTGAGCAGAATATTGCTACATATAAATAGTAGCCTTATTAAAATATATATTCCTATTCTCCAATTCATCATAAAATAAAACTCACTCTGAATCATCACAGCCTATGCTGAATTAATAGTCTGTATTTTAGAGTGAAACATTCATACTATTACGGCAGTTGAGATCCAACATAATAAATCTCATTACAGATAGATAGATGATAGATAGAAAGATAGATAAATAGATAGAATGAGAGACAGAAAGATAGATAGATAGATACATTGAGAGACAGACGGATAGACAGATAGATTTATATATTGTTTTTTTTAATAATATATATACAGGTAGCCCTCAGTTTACGCCGGGGTTAGGTTCCAGGAGGAATGGTTGTAAATCGAAACCGTTTTAAATTGAAACCCAATTTATAATGTAAGTCAATGGGAAGTGAGGGGGTTAGGTTCCAGGCCCCTCTCAAAATTGTCATAAGTAACACCTAATACATTATTTTTAAAGCTTTGAAATGAAGACTTTAAATACTAAACAGCATTATATACCTAATAATATAGATTGTATCCTCATCAAACTAAGTTTAATGAACAAAAACATTTGCTAACAGCACCTATTTAAATAATCACACAACAGACTACATCATCATCAAACTAAGTTTAATGAACAAAAACGTTTTTTTACTTGCATGTTTCTGCAATCAGTTCTCTGCATTGTTAGCATGTTAGATAATATTGGGTCTGCACCTATTCTATGCATTTCAATCTGCAGTGAATAATAAGCAGTTAGGCACCCTCACCTCAAGCAGCTGGACAGGAAAATAATAGGGAAGCCTGATAAATCTTGTTGCTCGATAGCTAATGTCTGCTCTGTGTACACAGATCAATTTCAGGCTGTTAAGTTGCATAACTTTGCTGCAAAACAAGCGGACAGCTCCACCTACTGGCTATTTTAATTAGTGCACTGCTTTCCAAAGCTTTTCAATAGCAGTCACATGACTGAAAAAAAGGTTGTTATTCTGAAACGGCGCAAATTGAACCGGCGTAAACCGAGGGCCACCTGTATATATATAATTATATATACTGTATATATATAATTATATATACTGTATATATATAATTATAGATACTGTATGTATATATATATATATATATATATATATATATATATATATACAGTATATATGTATAATGAAAAATAGCAATTGAAGGTGGATCACAAGAGGAAAAACAATTAGAAAATATTGATGGCACAGCATATGACCACAGTGAGTAGCACAGTTGATATTATTTTTTACTACAAATTAGCAAATATTGTTACATGAACTAACTAATTTTTCCTATTTCTTTCAGTACCACCGGATGAACAAATCCTTGTAAATAAAAGGGAGATAATCAAATTGCTCACAGAGACTGAAAAATCGCTTAAAGGGACACTGAAACCCAACATTTTTCTTTTGTGATTAAGATAGAGCATGACATTTTAAGCAACTTTATAATTTACTCCTATTATCAAATTTTCTTCATTCTCTTGGTATCTTTATCTGAAAAGCAGGAATGTAAGTTTAGATGCCATCCCATTTTTGGTGAACAACCTGGGTTGTTCTTGCTGATTGGTGGCTAAATTCACCCAACAATGAACAAGTGCTGTCCATGGCTGAACCAAAAATTGACTGGCTCCTTAGCTTAGATGCCTTTTTTTGCAAATAAAGATAGCAAGAGAACGAAGAAAAATTGATAATAGGAGTAAATTAGAAAGTTGCTTAAAATTGCATGCTCTATCTGAATCACGAAATAAAAAAAATTGGGTTCAGTGTCTCTTAATGAACTATGCAATAAAGTGCGTTTGGGGCGTCTAAAAGTGCAATCGTAATTTTTGTTGTTGATTTTAATTTTGATTTCTATGTTCTTATTGGATTTTTTTTTATCTTTATTATCTTAAATAAATATGTTTTGTTTATCTTATTAAAATGCATGTGTCTTTTGAATTATTAATAGGTAAAAACCCTACATAACAATCAGACATGAACTGGAACATTTGGTTGCATTTTAGATAGACAGTTTTCCATACTTTTTGTTTGCAGACTGACTATAGACTAAAGTGTTATGTCTCACTTTATACAAGTGATAATTGCTATAAGAACTTTAGTTAAAATACCAAAACACATAGCATTCAATATACACTTTCATGTCTGCCTTGTCTGTATTTCTCTTTCACAGACATATGTAAGATATGTATATTCATTTACACATTCATTGATATATGTTTGGTTTAAGTAAAAAGGGGAATAATATTTAAAATAATAATAAAAAATATATATAATATATATATATATCTATATCAATATATTTTTTATATATAGAGATAGATAGATATGTAGATAGATAGATCGAGATATCTATATATATATATTGGTAAATATATTGCAGATGTAACCGATTATTAAATTATGGACATACCAATCTTGAAAGCTATTTATGCGCAAAATTCAAGTCAAATTACGATAAGCGTGATTTATCATTATACAGCGCAGACTTACGACTTTTTTTTATTGATAAATACAAGAGCACATGTGCGCTCTTGCAGAGGTGAGATGAGGCGCAGTTACAGGCGATACACATAAAAATTCACCTGAACTTTGATAAATCTACCCCTATATGTTTAAATAATGTACAGAACAGGGTATATTATATCTGTGCAGTGCTATGTGTATATGTAATGTGTAGAACAGGATATATTATATATATGCAGCACTGTGTATATGTAATGTGCAGAACAGGGTATATTATTTCTGTGCAGTGATTTTCTGTTAAAGTAAGATTGTCTGTTTAAGTATTGCAACAAAAGACATTTCCCAAGTATATATAACCACATAAAAACGGACTTCAAACGTTCTGAATCATCTGTATAAGTGATGGAGGGTAATAGGATACAAATGGTGCTTCAATGAAATATACTTCAATAAAAGGATGATAGGTATTGTATGCAAACAACACCCCACAATCACGGACACGCTAGCCCCAAACCTTCAATGGCATCCACTATGCGGAATAAGGGGTATTCAGAACTCACCCTTCTGCCATATAGATGCACCGGTTTACCTGAAGAACAGCTGCTGGAACTCCTCAGAGTTGAAAACACAGCGTGGGGATTGACTCCGGCAGGACCGCCAGATCCCTTGTGCACGCTATCTCCTCTCCGTTCCTGTGAGCTGAATAACTTCCGTGTTTCTAAGTGCCATCCTGGGGGGCATGTTACAAAGAAAGGGGGTGTGTTGCGCTGGACCAATCCTAGAGCCAGAATCTCGATCCTCCGTCCTCTGTCCTCATACCCACAGCCACCAAGTAATAAACAGAGCGTGAGGATCCACAGAAAGCAACTGCCAAAGCCTCATAACGATGCTTTTTCACTACCGCTGATAATACGAGTCTTGCAGGTATATCTGTCCCGCACACTTTTTTGGCCGTAACGCAAAATAACTACTGCAGCTTTCAAAAAGTCCTTTTTCAATGGGACTTCCATAGTGCCGGTATTATGAGTTTGCCTGTCCAGCCAAAAAGTGAGCAGTACACCCTATACCGCCAAGATCCATACCATAAACTGAAAGTCAGTAGTAACCCCTAAACCGAGGCACTCACACATTGCAAACACTAAAATAAAATATTAACCCCTGAACCGCCGTACTCCCGCATCGCAAACACTAGTTAAATATTATTAACCCCTAATCTGCTGTCCCTAACATTGCCGCAACCTACATTACTGTTATTAACCCCTAATCTGCTGCCCCCAAAATCGCCGCCACTATACTAAAGTTATTAACGCCTAAACCTAACCCTAACCCTATCACCCACTAACTTTAACATAATTAAAATAAATCTAAATAAAAATTACAATTAATACCTAAATACTTCCTATTTAAAACTAAATACTTACCTGTAAAATAAACCCTAAGCTACCTACAATATAACTAATAGTTACATTGTAGTTATCTTAGGTTTTATTTTTATTTCACAGCTAAGTTTGTATTTATTTTAACTAGGTAAACTAGTTAGTAAATAGTTATTAACTATTTACTAACTACCTAGTTAAAATAAATACAAAGTTACCTGTAAAATAAAACCTAACCTGAGATACACTAAAACCTAACCTTACACTAAAATTAAATAAATTACATTAATTAAATACAATTAACTAAATTACAAAAAAATAAACACTAAATTACACAAAATAAAAAAGAAATGATCAAATATTTAAACTAATTACACCTAATCTAATAGCCCTATCAAAATAAAAAAGCCCCCCCAAAATAAAAAAAACCTAGCCTAAACTAAACTGCCAATAGCCCTTTAAAGGGCCTTTTGCAGGGCATTGCCCCAAAGAAATCAGCTATTTACCTGTAAAAAAAAATACAAACAACCCCCCCAACAGTAAAACCCACCACCCACACAACCAAACCCCCCAAATAAAATCATATCTAAAAAAAACCTAAGCTCCGTATTGCCCTGAAAAGGGCATTTGGATGGTCATTGCCCTTAAAAGGGCATTTAGCTCTTTTTCAGCCCAAACCCTAAGCTAAAAATAAAAGTAACCCAATAAACCCTTAAAAAAACCTAACACTAACCCCCGAAGATCCACTTTCAGTTTTTGAAGACCGGACATACATCCTCAACGAAGCCGGGAGAAGTCTTCATCCAAGCGGCAAGAAGTCCTCAACGAAGCCGGGAGAAGTCTTCATCCAAGCGGCAAGAAGTCTTCATCCAGACGGCATCTTCTATCTTCATCCTTCAGACGCAGAGTGGCTCCATCTTCAAGACATCCGGCGCGGAGCATCCTCTTCTGTCGACGGCTCTTCAAGAATGAAGGTTCTTTTAAGGTACGTCATCCAAGATGGCATCCCTTGAATTCCGATTGGCTGATAGAATTCTATCAGCCAATTGGAATTAAAGGTGAAAAAATCCTATTGGTTGATGCAATCAGCCAATAGGATTGAGCTCGCATTGTATTGGCTGATTGGAACAGCCAATAGAATGCAAGCTCAATCCTATTGGCTGATTGCGGCGGCGGCGATGTTGGGGCAGCAGATTAGGGGTTAATAAGTGTAGGTAGGTGGCGGCGATGTCGGGGGCATCAGATTAGGGGTTAATAACTATAATGTAGGTGGTGGCGACATTGGGGACGGCATATTAGGGGTTAATAAATGTAATGTAGGTGGCGGCAATGTCGGGGATGGCAAATTAGGGGTTAATAAGTGTAGGTAGGTGGCGGCGATGTCGGGGGTGGCAGATTAGGGGTTAATAAGTGTAATGTAGGTGGCAGCGATGTCGGGGGCACCAGATTAGGGGTGTTTAGACTCTGGGTTTATGTTAGGGTGTTAGGTGTAAACATAAATTTTCTTTCCCCATATGAATCAATGGGGCAGCATTACGGAGCTTTACGCTCCTTTATTACAGGAGCTAGGCTTTTTTTTAGCCGGCTCTCCCCATTGATGTCTATGGGGAAATCATGCACGAGCACGTAAAACCAGCTCAAAGCAGCGCTGGTATTTGAGTGCGGTATGGAGCTCTATTTTGCTCAACACTGACATATTGCCTGCTAACGCCGGGTTTTTGCAAACCTGTAATAGCAGCGCTATAGGGAGGTGAGCGGTGGAAATAACTTGCAAGTTAGCACCGAGCCGCTCATAACTAGTGATGTCGTGAACCTAAAAATTTGGGTTCACGAACTGCGAACGCAAACTCCCGCAAAAGTTCACGAACCGGCGAACCGGGCGAACCCCCATTGACTTCAATGGGCAGGCGAATTTTAAAACCCACAGGGACTCTTTCTGGCCACAATAGTGATGGGAAAGTTGTTTCAAGGGTACTAACACCTGGACTGTGGCATGCCGGAGGGGGATCCATGGCAAAACTCCCATGGAAAATTACATAGTTGATGCAGAGTCTGGTTTTAATCCATAAAGGGCATAAATCACCTAACATTCCTAAATTTTTTGGAATAACGTGCTTTAAAACATCAGGTATGATGTTGTATCGATCAGGTAGTGTAAGGGTTATGCCCGCTTCACAGTGACAGACCAAACTCCCGCAGCGGGTACAACATCATCATCATCACACCGTACGTCCATGTGTGTAATGCTGCCTGACTGAGACATATCCCTGTTATCTATATCCTCTGGCAATAATGGTTGCGCATCACTCATTTCTTCCAACTGATGTGTAAATAACTCCTCTGACAGATCAAGTGAAGCGGCTGTGGTGCTAGTGTTGGTGGTGACGGCAGGTTGGCGAGTGGTAACTTGAGAGGTGCTGCCCGAAGATAAGCTGGAGGAGGATGGTGCGTCAAGGTTCGGAGCGGAAGGTATAGAAGATTGGGTGTCCTGTGTTAAAAAGTCAACTATGTCCTCAGAACTTTTCGAGTTTATGGTACATGGCCTCTGAACACTGGGCATTATTCTAGGGCCAAAGGGAATCACAGCACCACGACCACGACGGCACCTGCGGGGTGGCCTGCCTCTGTCTGTCATTTTTTTTTAAATGTACACTTACACTACTATTAAACAAGATATGAGTGGTGCCACTGGGCAAGTGGGCACAGTATACGCTGTGAGCCTGACACAAAAAAGCAGACTGATGTTTCACAGTCCAAAAAGTTTTTTTTTTTAAATGTACACTTACACTACTATTAAACAAGATATGAGTGGTGGCACTGGGCAAGTGGGCACAGTATATGCTGTGAGCCTGACACAAAAAAGCAGACTGATGTTTCACAGTCCAAAAAGTTTTTTTTTTAAATGTACACTTACACTACTATTAAACAAGATATGAGTGGTGGCAATGGGCAAGTGGGCACAGTATACGCTGTGAGCCTGACACAAAAAAGCAGACTGATATTTCACAGTCCAAAAAGTTTTTTTTTTTAAATGTACTCTTACACTACTATTAAACAAGATATGAGTGGTGGCACTGGGCAAGTGGGCACAGTATACGCTGTGAGATTGGCACACACGCTGGCAGGCAGGCAACTGCAATTAGATTACACAAGCAGATTGATGTTTCACAGTCAAAAAAGTTTTTTTTTTAAATTTACACTACTGTTACACCAGAGTGGTGGCACTGGGCAAGTGGGCCTGGCACACACGCTGGCAGGCAGGCAACTGCAATTAGATTACACTAGCAGACTGATGTTTCACAGTCAAAAAAGTATTTTTTTTTTAAATTTACACTACTGTTACACCAGATATGAGTGGTGGCACTGGGCAAGTGGGCCTTGCATACACGCTGGCAGGCAGGCAACTGCAATTAGATTACACAAGTAGACTGATGTTTCACAGTCAAAAAAGTTTTTTTTTTTAAATTTACACTACTGTTACACCAGATATGAGTGGTGGCACTGGGCAAGTGGGCACAGTATACGCTGTGAGCCTGGCACACACGCTGGCAGGCAGGCAACTGCAATTAGATTACACTAGCAGACTGATGTTTCACAGTCAAAAAAGTTTTTTTTTTTTTAAATTTACACTACTGTTACACCAGATATGAGTGGTGGCACTGGGCAAGTGGGCCTGGCACACACGCTGGCAGGCTGGCAACTGCAATTAGATTACACTAGCAGACTGATGTTTCACTGTCAAAAAAGGTTTTTTTTTAAAATTTACACTACTGTTACACCAGATATGAGTGGTGGCACTGGGCAAGTGGGCCTGGCCGTTGGCAGGCAGGCAACTGCAATTAGATTACACTAGCAGACTGATCTTTCACAGTCAAAAAAGTTTTTTTTTAAATAATTTACACTACTGTTACACCAGATATGAGTGGTGGCACTGGGCAAGTGGCTTGGCAGGCAGGCAACTGCAATTAGATTACACAGGGAAAAAAACAACAGACTGATGTTCTACCCTAAAAATGGCTTTTTGGGGTGCTGTCCTTACAGCAGAGATCAGATGAGTCCTTCAGGACTGTAGTGGACACTGAATACACTAGCCTAGCTATCAACGTCCCTATTAAATCAGCAGCAGCTACACTGTCCCTCCTCTCACTAAGAATGCAGCTTCAGAATGAATCTAAAATGGCTGCTGTCCAGGAGCTGGGAAGGTCTGGGAGGGAGGGTCTGCTGCTGATTGGCTGGAATGTGTCTGCAGACTGTGAGATACAGGGTCAAAGTTTACTCAATGATGACGAATAGGGGGCGGATCGAACATGCCATATGTTTGCCCGCCGTGGCGAACACGAACATGCTATGTTCGCCGGGATTTATTCGCTGGCGAACTCTTCGCAACATCACTACTCATAACACAAAACTCGTAATCTAGCCGCAAGGTAGTTAGGCAAACAAGGGTTTGGAGTAACCAAGGGAAAATATAATTATTTTATACTTTTAAGTTAAACATTTTAGTAAGTATGTGTGAGAATCTCATTCAGTGTACAGCTTACCATATGTTTGCATCACTAGAGCAGCCGCTTCAGGGATTATATGTTTGTGGCAAGTGTGTGCATATTGTCTCTTTAGAAACTTATATTGGAGTTCTGGAGGAACAAATTGCAACACTGCATGAAATTCAGACACTTGAAAGGGAAATGGATAGGACTGAGCTGGTTGTTAATGGTTCTATCAATGGGAATGGGGAGGATTCAGATGAGGAGACTCCAGGATCTAGCTTGGTCACAGTCAGAGGGCGAGGTAAAGGTAAGCGGAAGAGACAGGCCAGTCCTGGGCTGGTACAGCAAACGGCAAACGCAGCCTGTCGATCCCCCGCAGACCGGAAGTCAGTTCCCAGAGAGCAAACCGCTGTGCAATGCGGTTTGAAAAAAAGAGTTCCAATGTGAAAGCAATTAAAGCACGGAGAGCCGTAGCCGGGAAGGCTTAGGATCAGGAAGCCAAGTTAACCATGAACAGAAAAAGGATGGCAGGCTCTCAAATCCAAATAGTAAAAAATCAAAATTTATTAGACAACTTTAAAAAGAAGACAGACATGGCAGTAAAAGCTAAAGCAAAGGATCTTACATGTTTCGCGCCCCCTACAGGCAATTAGTCATAGATGAGGTACTCTGTGAGAAACCTCATCTATTTATGCTGTGAGTAACATAGATTAACTATTTCCTTGCCTCACAGTCACAAACAGAAAAAAGGCTAAAAACAGAATGCTTAAGCAGTTAGATACAATGGTTGAATCTCAATAGGCTAAATTTCTAATATAGTAGATAAGAACAGACAGTGCAAGAGATAACAGACAAGTTATACATGATATTGATAATGAAAAAATGTGATTATGCATTTAATGAAATGATATCCTAGAGATATTAACAAAAGTTAGTACTAAAATAATTTCATATCACATATTCCAGGATAAAAAATTCCCTATGTATTTAGAAAAGAATTCTATGCGTAAAAAATATATAATATACATAGAATAAATTTCTCATAGATGTACATAAAAATACATGAAAAATATATATAATTATAATTTTTAATTTTTACAGTGGAAACAGCAGAATACAAATAGATCAATGAGAAAAAAATCCAAATATTTCGTATGGAAACACGTGGATACAAATGGATACATATCAGGGCATGGATAGAGAAGGTGCATAGTTAGATAGAAAAAATGAAATTAAAATTAGAATCAAAATTAAACGACAATTTAATTGTCAATAAAATAATCTATATCACATTGCCTATTCATGCCCTGAGGGGCAAGAGTCTTAAGTTTGAGGATCCAATAAAGTTCCTTCTTTTCCAAAATCTTAGCCCTATTTCCTCCTCTAATAGGAACCACAGCCATATCTATAATTTGAACTGAGAGACTGGCCATATGTGTTAGATGAAAATTATTAAAATGATTGGCGACTGCGGAATCTTTATTATAATTTTTGACATCACTGACATGTTCGCTATACCTGGTCCTGAGCATCCTCATCGTTTTGCCCACGTACTGACAATTACAAAGATCACATGTCAAAAGATAAACCACAAACTGCGAGCCACAATTAGCATAAAACGTAGTCTCATAGGTATCACCTGTGGTTTGACTAACAAAATGTTGGCCTATTTTAACATTGGGACATGTATAACAAATTGTGTGTCCACATTTAAAAGTGCCCAATTTGTTAAGCCAAGTTCCTCTTTGTTTTTGTGAATTACCTGTGATCTGACTAGGGGATAAAATTTGTGACAGTGTCCTAGATTTTTTAGGGACAAATTTACATTTACCTATCAGAGAGTTAAGACTCTCATCTGCCCTAAGTATGTGGAGATGTTTTTTCAAGACCCCTACAATTTCGTCATATTGTTGGCTGTATTCCGTGGAGAAAACAACAGAGTCAGTAAAATCTCTGTTATTTTCAGACATGTTTTTTATGGGTAATGTTTTATCATCCCTTATTTTTGCTTGACACCTCTCAAGAACATCGTTTTTATATCCACGTTGAACAAGTCTGTCCCTAAGCTCACCTGCTTGTTTATCATAAACATTGTCACTCTGAGTGTTTCTTCTAACACGAAGAAATTGAGACTTAGGGATAGACTTGATAAGGTGTTGTGGGTGGTGGGAGGTGGCATGCAAAATTGTATTACCCGCCGTTGGTTTGCGGAAAGTTTTAGTAATTATTTGCATGTTCTCAATACTGATATTCAAGTCCAAATAGTTGACCTGCCTCTCACTGAAAGACCCTGTGAACGAGACTGCTGTATAATTGCAAACCAACTTTAATTCTGATAACATCGGACATTATACATCCTCAATTTAAGGTATCAGCATACAGACTAAATTGACAGTACACCCGTGTTTTTGTACTCCTTTACTACTGATAAGTATTTCCGATTTACCAAGTCTTCTCCCAGTTAATCAATAAGCACGTAGTTTCCAAATACACATTTTTTCTATAACACAGACATGGCAGGTTTAGATACGGGAGGCTCAGATACAGATGAGGCTCTCAGTGCTTTGACATCAGAAACGGACAATGCCATCATTATTGATGCTCTGCAAAATGAGCAAACTGATACTGAATCTGACTTATTTGACATGAGGATAAAAATGAAATACTTTGATAAAATCTTTGCACAAAATCAAGATGTACAAGAAACAGTAGACATCAAAAAGATTTTTAAAAAATTACAACATAATCAAAGTGTGGATTTAAGGCATATGTGGGATATAATAGCCTTTCAGAAATATTTGGATACAGAGCGAGTGCCAAGAGGACTTCGCATTAAGAAATATCCATCCTTTGAATTTGAGGATTCTGAGGATCAGGATGATTGGAACAAAGCATTAACTGAATGTTCGCTTAAACTTATTAATATATTAATACGAGTGAAAGCCAAGAAGAGGGAAAAATTGAAACCAACCATTCTCCAGATTAAGGAGGAACTAAAGAGCCATAAGAAAGATGATGTTTATCTTAAATATAAACAGAATATGGATGAAAATATGAAAAAATTGGATGATGAGCAGGCAGCAAGAAAGAGTAATAAATTCCTCAGGGATAAAGAGGATTATGAGGAGGGTAGAGTGTATGATTGGGCAACAATCAGACAACAAAGAAGGAAATTCGGCTTTAGAAAAAATCATAAAAGATCTGAACAAAGCCAAAGTCAAAAGCAACAAATGGCTAATGAGAACAAAGCCAAAAGTAATGGAAGTGATGTGCCGAAGTCCATTTTAAAGAATAAGCATAAACAAGAAAAAAGAGTAATCTTCAGTACTGATGATGGTGATTCCTCAGACTCAGAAGTTACTTCCAAAACCCCAGGGGGGTCTACTTTTTCTTCTTCTTCCCTATCCTCACTCTCCTCTATTTCTCCTCTCTCTACTCCCTCTTCTACTCCACCTGCTTCTCCCTCCCCTTCTTCTGTTTCTTTTTTAGGAGAACCAACGCTGGAGGACCAGCTGCAGGACATCCGTCCAAAAACAAGAAGAACATTGCAAAAAGAAAGAGAAGAAGAAGGAGATGGAAAAATAAAAGGAGAAAAAAAGAACAAGAAGAAGAAGGGACATTGATTGAATATTCTGAAAATTTTGAAAGCTTTGAAACTTCAGATAATCTAGAAGTTTCTGACAATAGGGATACTGATGATAAGTTCACTGATAAAAAATATTGTTAATATCTCTGATTATGTTCTTACTAAATAAGAAATTAGAGTATTATCTAAAGGCTTAGGCTTTGCTCCAACAAGAAAGTTTTCTTGTTTTAATATTCTCTTAGATATTAACAAATTTGTGAGAAAGTTATCGCTAAAAAAATATTTCTCAACTATGAGTGAAAATACTGATATGTCAGATTCTGCTAGGCTTTCATATGTGAAGGAGAATCTTGAGGTTACACCACATCTTACCTTTGCAGATGCATGTGTCATCAGTGATTTAGAGAGTTTACTTAGTGAGGGTTCCATGACATCTACATCTACATCTGCACTTACACCTGCACCTAAAAAACATAGGTCTGACTTTTATCCTGTTCACTTTAGAGGCCCTATGATAAATGCTTTCCAAAAATCCGTTCAAAAAGACATTTTTGAATTGGAACAAAGAGTAAGGGACACTGTTGCCCCCCCCCCCCAATCTTACTTTTAAAGAACGCCAGGCTCTTGATAAACTGGCTAAAAATAAAGATATCGTAATTCGGAATTCGGATAAGGGGGGCAGCATTGTCATAATGAATAAACAACTCTATATGGATGAGGCTTATAGACAATTGTCTGACACTAAAGTTTACAGAAAGTTGGATCATAATCCCACCAAATTATTCCAAACTAAACTCATGAAAATAGTTGAAGAAGGCATAAGTTTGGGTCTCTTCAAAAACTCTGATATTGATATATTGGTACCTAAGCATCCGATTTGCCCAATATTTCATCATGTTCCAAAAATTCACAAGAATGAGAGGTGTCCCCGGGTAGGCCTATTGTGGCTGGCATTGGCTCACTTTTTGAGCCTATGGCAGAGTGGATTGACACTATTTTACAGCCATTGGCAGTATCACAGTTATCATACCTCCGGGACACCTCTCATCTCTTGATGACCCTCAACAAAATTGATTGGCAACCTGGCTTTTCCTGGGTAACTATGGATATTGTGTCATTGTATACATCAATCCCACAAACACTAGGTATACAAGCTGTTGCTTTTTTTCTTAAAAAAGAATCCCAATATTCTACTGAACACATTGAGTATATTTGCAGTGTTTTGAATTTTCTTTTGTCACACAATTATTTTCTTTTTAATGAAGAATTTTTTCTTCAAATTTGTGGCACCGCCATGGGCGCGAAATTTGCGCCTTCGTTTGCAAATATCTTTGTTGCATGGTGGGAATTAACCTACATCTATACTTCAATGAATCCATGGCAGAACAGAATCGTGTTGCTAGTTCGCTATATAGATGACCTGCTCTTGATAGTGGGACACCCTGTGAATGATTGTGAATTTCAAGATTTCTTAACATTCTGTAATCATAATGATTTGGGACTCTCGTTCACAGGGTCTTTCAGTGAGAGGCAGGTCAACTATTTGGACTTGAATATCAGTATTGAGAACATACAAATAATTACTAAAACTTTCCGCAAACCAACGGCGGGTAATACAATTTTGCATGCCACCTCCCACCACCCACAACACCTTCTCAAGTCTATCCCTAAGTCTCAATTTCTTTGTGTTAGAAGAAACACTCAGAGTGACAATGTTTATGATAAACAAGCAGGTGAGCTTAGGGACAGACTTGTTCAACGTGGATATAAAAACGATGTTCTTGAGAGGTGTCAAGCAAAAATAAGGGATGATAAAACATTACCCATAAAAAACATGTCTGAAAATAACAGAGATTTTGCTGACTCTGTTGTTTTCTCCACGGAATACAGCCAACAATATGACGAAATTGTAGGGGTCTTGAAAAAATATCTCCACATACTTAGGGCAGATGAGAGTCTTAACTCTCTGATAGGTAAATGTAAATTTGTCCCTAAAAAATCTAGGACACTGTCACAAATTTGATCCCCTAGTCAGATCACAGGTAATTCACAAAAACAAAGAGGAACTTGGCTTAACAAATTGGGCACTTTTAAATGTGGACACACAATTTGTTATACATGTCCCAATGTTAAAATAGGCCAACATTTTGTTAGTCAAACCACAGGTGATACCTATGAGACTAAGTTTTATGCTAATTGTGGCTCGCAGTTTGTGGTTTATCTTTTGACATGTGATCTTTGTAATTGTCAGTACGTGGGCAAAACGACGAGGATGCTCAGGACCAGGTATAGCGAACATGTCAGGGATGTCAAAAATTATAATAAAGATTCCACAGTCGCCAATCATTTTAATAATTTTCATCTAACACATATGGCCAGTCTCTCAGTTCAAATTATAGATATGGCTGTGGTTCCTATTAGAGGAGGAAATAGGGCTAAGATTTTGGAAAAGAAGGAACTTTATTGGATCCTCAAACTTAAGACTCTTGCCCCTCAGGGCATGAATAGGGAATGTGATATAGATTATTTTATTGACAATTAAATTGTCGTTTAATTTTGATTCTAATTTTAATTTCATTTTTTCTATCTAACTATGCACCTTCTCTATCCATACCCTGATATGTATCCATTTGTATCCACGTGTTTCCATACGAAATATTTGGATTTTTTTCTCATTGATCTATTTGTATTCTGCTGTTTCCACTGTAAAAATTAAAAATTATAATTATATATATTTTTCATGTATTTTTATGTACATCTATGAGAAATTTATTCTATGTATATTATATATTTTTTTACGCATAGAATTCTTTTCTAAGTACATAGGGAATTTTTTATCCTGGAATATGTTATATGAAATTATTTTAGTACTAACTTTTGTTAATATCTCTAGGATATCATTTCATTAAATGCATAATCACATTTTTTCAGTATCAATATCATGTATAACTTGTCTGTTATCTCTTGCACTGTCTGTTCTTATCTACTATATTAGAAATTTAGCCTATTGAGATTCAACCATTGTATCTAACTGCTTAAGCATTCTGTTTTTAGCCTTTTTTCTGTTTGTGACTGTGAGGCAAGGAAATAGTTAATCTATGTTACTCACAGCATAAATAGATGAGGTTTCTCACAGAGTACCTCATCTATGACTAATTGCCTGTAGGGGGCTCGAAACATGTAAGATCCTTTGCTTTAGCTTTTACTGCCATGTCTGTGTTCTTTTTAAAGTTGTCTAATAAATTTTGATTTTTTACTATTTGGATTTGAGAGCCTGCCATCCTTTTTCTGTTCCTGGGCTGGTACAGCCCAACAGATTTGCCAGATTAAGTGAAGATGTTGAGGATATCAGTTCAGGGGTGGCAGTGTCAGAGAGGGCTGTGTTGCCTAGTATAGTTAACAGTCCTTTAGCTGTGGAAGAGGAACATACTATGGTGGGTTGTCCTTCAGACATGGTAGAGGGGAATACTATAATTAAAAGTTCTTCAGTCATGGAAGAGGGGCAAACAAGTCAGGGCCTGAGGCAGATGTTGATGGTAGGAGACTCTATTATTAGGTAGGTTGATAGGGTAATTTGTCATCCAGACCCTTTAAATAAAACAGTTTGCTGTCTTCCAGGGGCTCGTGTTAGGCATATTGTGGAGCGTATTGATAGATTGTTAGAGGGATGTGGGTCTGATCCTGCAGTCATAGTACATATTGGTACTAATGAAGGAATCAGCGGGAGAGTCCTAAAAAATGACTTCAGAGAGTTAGGTAGCAAGCTTAAAGCAAGGACCTCAAAAGTAATATTTTCGGAGATATTACCAGTGCCGTGTGCTAATTCAGTAAGGCAGAAGGAGTTAAGGTCTGTTACTTCATGTTTAAAGACATGGTGTAAAAATTAGGGGTTTGACTTTTTAGAGCACTGGGCTGACTTTTCACTTTGGTACAGTTTCTACAGTAAGGATGGATTGCACCTGAATGACATGGGTGCAGGTGTATTGGAGAAAAGGATGATAGCAAGTTTAGAGAATCTTTTAAACTATGCAAAGGAGGGGGGAGGGTCAGTTAGAACACAATAGAACAGAGAGTTCAGTCTGTGAATCTGTCACTCCTTTAATATTTCAAGGCAGGGATGACTTAAGAAATGTCACATTAGAAAGTAAGGAGGAAAGCACACCAAGTATCAGTAGAAAGCATATGAAAATTAAATGTATGGCAACAAATGCAAGAAGCATGACAGGTAAAATGGGGGAGCTGGAGCTTTTAGTTGCAGAAGAGGACTATGATGTTATCAGTATAACTGTAACTTGGTTGGATGATTCACATGACTGGGCAGTTAACTTAGAGGGGTATACTTTATTTAGGAGGGACAGGAATAATAAAAGGGGTGGAGGAATCTGCATGTATATTAAACCTAACCTTAAACCTACAATAAGGGAAGATATTTATGATGCAGGTGACAATATAGAGACCCTGTGGGTGGAAATAAAGAGTGAGGGGGGGGATCTAAAAAAAATATTACTAGGAACATGCTACAAGCCCAAATAGGTAAGGCTGCTAATAACAGTGCTGTAATTATGGGAGATATTAACTACCCTGATATAAACTGGGCCAATGAAACTAGTAATTCAGCTAAGGGGGATAGATTGTTAAATGTTCTCAGGGATAACTTCTTGACACAATTAATAGAGGAGCCAACTAGGAGTAACGCTATATTGGATTTTGTGCTATCAAATAATACAGATATAATATCAAACATAAAAGTCAAAGAACATTTGGGTAACAGTTATCATAACATGGTTACATTTGAAATCTCTTTTCATAAGCAGTGTCTTAAAGGTTTAACCAAGACTTTTAATTTTAAGAAAGCAAAATTCAACGATTTAAGGAAATCATTAAATAACATAAATTGGGACAAATTATTCTCTAATAAAAATACAGAGGATACATGGATAACATTTAAAACTTTGTTAAATTTTCAAGACTCATTATCCTCAGGCATGGTACCCAAGGATTGGCGTAAAGCTGATGTGGTGCCACTCTTCAAAAAGGGAAGTAGGGATGATCCAGGAAGCTATAGACCAATTAGTCTGACATCAATAGTGGGGAAGATATTTGAAGGGATTATAAGGGATTATATTGATGAGCATATTCGTGTAAACAAGATTGTGAGTTCTAATCAGCATGGTTTTATGAGAAATAGATCATCTCAAACTAATCTAATTAGATTCTATGAGGAAGTAAGTAAACATATAGATAAAGGGGAATCAGTTGATGTGATATACAGTACTTAGATTTTGCAAAGGCGTTTAATACAGTGCCACATGAGAGATTAATGCACAAAATTAAGGGACTGGGAATAGATGAAAATGTTAGCTCATGGATATATAACTGGATAAAAGATAGGGAGCAACGAGTAGTAGTAAATGGATCATACTCAGATTGGACAAAGGTAATCAGTGGATTCCCCCAGGGATCAATAATGTATGTAATGTGTTGAACAAGATATATAATATATGTGCAGCACTGTGTATATGTAATGTACAGAACAGGGTATATTATATCTGTGCAGTGCTATGTGTATATATAATATGTAGAACAGGATATATTATATACGTGTAGCACTGTGTATATATAATGTACAGAACAGGGTATAATATATCTGTGCAGCGCTATGTGTATATATAATGTGTAGAAAAGGGTATATTATATCTGTTCAGTGCTATGTGTATATGTAATGTGTAGAACAAGATATATAATACTAGTCCTAAAGCCAGTGTACACGGGCCATTTTTTGCAGTACAGCGGTCCCACCCCTTGCTCTCTCTCTATCCCCCTCTCTTTTGCTCTCTCTTTCTCCCCTCTCTTTTGCTCTCTCTCTCTCTCCCCTCTCTTTTGCTCTCTCTCTCTCCCCCTCTCTTTTGCTCTCTCCCCCCTCTCTTTTGCTCTCTCTCTCTCCCCCCTCTCTTTTGCTCTCTCTCCCCCCTCTCTTTTGCTCTCTTTCCCCTCTCTCTTTTGCTCTCTCTCTCCCCCTCTCTTTTGCTCTCTCTCTCCCCCCTCTCTTTTGCTCTCTCTCCCCCTCTTTTGCTGTCTCTCTCCCTCTCTTTTGCTCTCTCTCTTCCCCCCTCTCGTTTGCTCTCTCTTCTCTCGTTTGCTCTCTCTCTCCTCTCATTTGCTCTCTCTCTCCTCTCCTTTGCTGTCTCTCTCCCTCTCTTTTGCTCTCTCTCCCCCTCTCTTTTGCGCTCTCTCCCCCTCTCTTTTGCGCTCTCTCCCCCTCTTTTTTGCGCTCTCTCCCCCTCTCTTTTGTGCTCTCTCCCCCTTCTCTTTTGTGCTCTCTCCCCCCTCTCTTTTGTGCTCTCTCCCCCTCTCTTTTGTGCACTCTCCCCCCCTCTCTTTTGCGCACTCTCCCCCCTCTCTTTTGCGCACTCTCCCCCCTCTCTTTTGCGCACTCTCCCCCTTCTATTTTGTGCACTATCTCCCCTCTCTTTTGTGCTCTCTCCCCCCTCTCTTTTGCTGTCGCTCTCCCCCCTCTCTTTTGTGCTCTTTTCCCCCCTCTCTTTTGCTATCTCTCTCCCTCCTCTCTTTTGCTGTCTCTCTCCCCCCTCTCTTTTGCTGTCTCTCTCCCTCCTCTCTTTTGCTGTCTCTTTCCCTCCTCTCTTTTGCTGTCTCTCCCCCCCGTCTCTTTTGCTGTCTTTCTCCCACCTCTCTTTTGCTATCTCTCTCCCCCCCTCTCTTTTGCTGTCTCTCTCCCCCCTCTCTTTTGCTGTCTCTCTCATTCCTCTCTTTTGCTGTCTCTCTCCCCCCTCTCTTTTGCTGTCTCTCTCCCCCCTCTCTTTTGCTGTCTTTCTCCCCCTTCTGTTTTGCTGTCTCTCTCCCCCTCTCTTCTGCTGTCTCTCTCCAACCTCTCTTTTGCTGTCTCTCTCCCCCCTCTCTTTTGCTGTCTCTCTCTCCCCTCTCTTTTGCTGTCTCTCTCCCCCTCTCTCTTTTGCTGTCTCTCTCCCACTCTCTCTTTTGCTGTCCCTCTCTCTATCCCCCCTCTTCTGCTCTCTCTATCCTTCTACTCTATCTAACCCCCCTCTTTAGACCTCTCTATCTCTCGGCAAGCACCTGGCCCCGCCCACATCATGCCCGGCCATGCCCATGCCACGCCTGGCCACGTCCAACTCACACCCACTCGGTCACGCCCATGTTGCGCCAGGCCACGCCCCCTCCACACCCGCCCGGCTACGCCCATGACAGCTTCGGACAAACACACTTGGCCTTTTATTATATAGGATATGTGCAGCACTGTGTATATGTAATGTGCAGAACAGGGTATATTATTTCTGTGCAACACTATGTGTATATATAATGTACAGAACAGGGTATAGTATATCTGTGCAGCGCTATGTGTATATATAATGTGTAGAACAGGGTATATTATATCTGTTCAGTGCTATGTGTATATGTAATGTGTAGAACAAGATATATTATATATTTGCAGCACTTTGTATATGTAATGTGCAGAACAGAGTATATTATTTCTGTGCAACACTATGTGCATATATAAACTACAGAGCAGGGTATGTTATATCTGTGCAGTGCTATGTGTATATGTAATGTCAGGCCCCACAAATGGAGGCACATAGGTGGAGGGGTCCTTGACCCAAGGGGAGGAGTTAGGCTCGTCAGTGCTAGGGGAAGGTTTAGGTAGGAGGTACCAGGAAGGGGAGTTTGGCGCCAGTTCAGTAGCTGTTACTCACCGGACAGGAGCAGTGCGGAGATCATCTTCTTTTCCAAGTCTTCTGCTGCCGGTGTCATGAAGTTGGATGAATTGATGAGCAGGTTGCGGGACGTCGCTGGAACCAGAGGTCCGGATTGGATTCGTTCCCAGCTGGAGGTTCTTCTGCAGGAGGATGGCGTTTCACGGGAAGAGGATGCTCCGGTCCCAAGAGCTAGACCTGCGCGGCGCTCCCGACCTCCAGAACAGCTCAGTCCTGAGCAGGGATCAGCTGGTGGTAGGAGGAGGAGAAATCCCAGTGGCGGTAGTAGAGATCCTGGTGGGAAGGCGGCTGTGGAGTCCAGTTCGGAGGCAGTGGCCCCAGTAAGGTCACGGAAGAAGTTACAACTATGAAACGCGTCTGCCCTTGTTACCTTGCTGGCGTGTATGCCTTTTAGTGTATTTCTAATAAAGGAGCTTTTTATTTTTAAGCTACAGGACTGGCGGTACGTTATTTGCTATTCACCCCCTTTTACCTACCCTTGTGTGTGCGAGGATTTGGCTGTTCTAAGGGCAGAGGCGGTAACGGAGGGTAAGCTTGTGTGGGTGGGGCGGCCACGGGACATAACGGCCATGGTACAAACTGTGCAGGGTCCAAAGCAAGTTGTAAGTGTTATGCAAGAGGGCCAACATGGTCTGAAGGGGCCTAGGGAGGTGGCTGGAGTGGGATCATGTGACGTCAGGGATGCGTACCAGAGCCACAAGCAAGGATTACATTTTGAGAATGTGGGTCAGCATGGCCGGAGGGGATCTGGTGAAGTTTCAAAGGAGGGGACATCTGTTAGGCATGACATATATGTGGTGTGTGGGGATGCCATTAGCCAGCCAGGCCCCTCTAAGGCTGGGTCCAGTCAGTTAGCTCTCTCCCCCTCTCTTTTGTGCTCTCTCCCCCCTCTCTTTTGCGCACTCTCCCCCCCTCTCTTTTGCGCACTCTCCCCCCCCTCTCTTTTGCGCACTCTTCCCCCCTCTTTTTTGCGCACTCTCCCCCCCCTCTCTTTTGTGCACTCTTCCCCCCCCCCTCTCTTTTGTGCACTCTCCCCCCCTCTCTTTTGTGCACTATCTCCCCTCTCTTTTGTGCTCTCTCCCCCCTCTCTTTTGCTGTCGCTCTCCCCCTCTCTTTTGTGCTCTTTTCCCCCCTCTCTTTTGCTGTCTCTCTCCCTCCTCTCGTTTGCTGTCTCTCTCCCCCCTCTCTTTTGCTGTCTCTTTCCCCCTCTCTTTTGCTGTCTCTCTCACTCCTCTCTTTTGCTGTCTCTCTCCCCCCTCTCTTTTGCTGTCTTTCTCCCCCTTCTCTTTTGCTGTCTCTCTCCCCCCTCTCTTTTGCTGTCTCTCTCCAACCTCTCTTTTGCTGTCTCTCTCCCCCTCTCTTTTGCTGTCTCTCTCTCCCCTCTCTTTTGCTGTCTCTCTCCCCCTCTCTCTTTTGTTGTCCCTCTCTCTATCCCCCCTCTTCTGCTCTCTCTATCCTTCTACTCTATCTAACCCCCCTCTTTAGACCTCTCTATCTCTCGGCAAGCACCTGGCCCCGCCCGCATCATGCCCGGCCCCGCCCATGTCACGCCCGGCCCTGCCCAACTCGCACCCACTCAGTCACGCCCATGTTGCGCAGGTCACGCCCCCTCCACACCCGCCCGGCTACACCCATGACAGCTTCGGACAAACACACTTGGCCTTTTATTATATAGGATATGTGCAGCACTGTGTATATGTAATGTGCAGAACAGCGTATATTATTTCTGTGCAACACTATGTGTATATATAATGTACAGAACAGGGTATAGTATATCTGTGCAGCGCTATGTGTATATATAATGTGTAGAACAGGGTATATTATATCTGTTCAGTGCTATGTGTATATGTAATGTGTAGAACAAGATATATTATATATTTGCAGCACTGTGTATATGTAATGTGCAGAACAGAGTATATTATTTCTGTGCAACACTATGTGTATATATAAAGTACAGAACAGGGTATGTTATATCTGTGCAGTGCTATGTGTATATGTAATGTCAGGCCCCGCAAATGGAGGCACATAGGTGGAGGGGTCCTTGACCCAAGGGGAGGAGTTAGGCTCGTCAGTGCTAGGGGAAGGTTTAGGTAGGAGGTACCAGGAAGGGGAGTTTGGCGCCAATTCAGTAGCTGTTACTCACCAGACAGGAGCAGTGCGGAGATCATCTTCTTTTCCAGGTCTTTTGCTGCCGGTATCATGAAGTTGGATGAATTGATGAGCAGGTTGCGGGACGTCGCTGGAACCAGAGGTCCGGATTGGATTCGTTCCCAGCTGGAGGTTCTTCTGCAGGAGGATGGCGTTTCACGGGAAGAGGATGCTCCGGTCCCAAGAGCTAGACCTTCGCGGCGCTCCTGACCTCCAGAACAGCTCAGTCCTGAGCAGGGATCAGCTGGTGGTAGGAGGAGGAGAAATCCCAGTGGCGGTAGTAGAGATCCTGGTGGGAAGGTGGCTGTGGAGTCCAGTTCGGAGGCAGTGGCCCCAGTAAGGGCAGAGGCGGTAACGAAGGGTAAGCTTGTGTGGGTGGGGCGGCCACGGGACATAACGGCCATGGTACAAACTGCGCAGGGTCCAAAGAAAGTTGTAAGTGTTATGCAAGAGGGCCAACATGGTCTGAAGGGGCCTAGGGAGGTGGCTGGAGTGGGATCATGTGACGTCAGAGATGCGTACCAGGGCCACAAGCAAGGATTACATTTTGAGAATGTGGGTCAGCATGGCTGGATGGGGTCTGGTGAGGTTTCAAAGGAGGGGACATCTGTTAGGCATGACATATATGTGGTGTGTGGGGATGCAGTTAGCCAGCCAGGCCCCTCTAAGGCTGGGTCCAGTCAGTTAGGGGAAGATTTTATGGTGATAGATTCATGGCCCAGGGAGGGTGGGATTATGGCTTAGGCTGAGGATGTTAGGGGGTTTCCAATACAGCTTGCTGAGGCCAGGCCCATCCAAGCGGGTCAGCTGGAGGTTAGGCAGTTGCAGGTCCTCCCTAGGGCTAGGGGTGGCTCAAGAAGTTTTAAGTCTAGGGCTCAAGTTATTGGGGGTAGGCCCTCTAGGGCTAGGAGGAGAGGTGTTGCAGGAAGAGGTGTTCGTGGGGGGGGCACTAATGTATACTCTGATTCTGTAATTATAGAAGATTTCCCTAGCTCATCTGAGGGTGAGGATGTTGTACCCCCTTCCCCCATGTTAGCTGAGCGTAAGAGGGGTTTGGGTTTGCAGTCACTTAGGGGTTTTAGGTTTCCTCATGTTAATGTTACTGGGGTGGAGCAATCTTCTGAAGGGACTCAGCATAGAAGTCATGTGTCTGATGTTGGTGCTAATGTTTCCTCTCCACTAGCAGGTACGGTGTTAGCCTCCAGGGGCGCATCTTTGGAGCAGCAAAGTGAGAGGTGTCCTGTTGACGGCGGAGAGGAGGACTCCTTCAGTCTGGTGGATTCCTGGATGGAGTCAATTCATCTAGACCCTGGGTATGGTCCGGCGCCTAGTCAGTCCTACAATTCTTTGGTGGTAGGTGACAGTGCTCACACATATAGGGGCAGATTGGAAGAAGGTGGGAGTTTTCAAATGCCTGGTAGGACTGACTTAAGGGTTGGGACAGTGGTACATAATGAGAGGGAGGGGGATGCCTTTATGGCCGTCAGGGCCTCCGATTACTGGGGTGATGTTAGGTGTAGTGAGGTGATGCAGAGGATTCCATCAGATTATGTTTTGCCTAGGTCGAAAAGAGCTAAAGGGTTGGGTGGTACTGTATTGCCGCAGAGATATGAGGATACAGCTCCTAGGGATAAGGGCAAACTGTCTGTGGGTCATCTCCATAATGTTTTACAGACACCTAAGGGTATTTCCCATTATGTCAGGGGACCTCCAGCAGCAGCAGCGGGACCGCGAGTTTCAGCCAAATTTTTGGACACACGGAACGTGACGGCGGTGGCAGGTGAGCTTTCAGACTGGTATAGGTCGGGGGGCATCAGGGGAATTGGCGAATGTTGCAGGGTCAACTAGTGTATCTGTAAGTCTACTGGAGGGGTTGCGGGAGTTGTTGCGGAAGGTGGAGGCCTCTATGGCCCCTGTTGCTACTCAACCATCTGTGGCCAGGGCTTGGGCTCCGCCGTCAGGGGCGGCAGTTCCAGTTTCCCAAAGGAGCATTCCGGTTCTAATTCCCATTGTCGGTGTTGGTGCTTCTACTTTGGCTTTGGCTAGCCAAGATACTGTGCAGGAAGGGCTTTTAGCTGCCACAGATGAGGTTCCGGGCATTAGGATGGCGGATACCGCAAGGTCGCCATCTTGCCTTTGCTTTATCGGTCCTTTAGGGTTGCATTTACCCAAGGAAACAAAAGACAAGATTTGCAAGAGGGAGTATATAGAACTTTTCTCCTTGTTGCCTTTGGAGCAGTCCTTCGAGGTATCGGATGATACTAAGAAGGACTCAGGTAAGAAGGAAGAGGATGAACGTAAAAAAGGTATTGCAAATTGCCTAGAACGTTCACTAATTGGTTTCAGGCATTCGTGATCTATGCCAGTGTGATGGCAGACAGGTTCCCGGACCAAGGGGCCCCATTGTTCTGCTACTTAGATGAGATTGCAGCTGCTCAGCGGACATATGGGGGGGATGGCTTGGTGGACCTACGATGAGCACTTTCCTCAACGGCTCGCCATCAAGCTCGATATGAAGTGGGATGACCATGACATGGGTCTGTGGTTAAAAGTAATGACTCCTTTACGGGCCTCTCAGCCCTTTCGATCTACTGCCGGCGGCTTGGCGGTAGCCAGCTCGTTGGCAGTGGGAAAAACTGTTTCTGTTTTGCACTCAATGACGGTCAATGCAAATGGGGCAGTACCTGTAAATTCATGCACGAATGCTCTGGCTGCGGAGGGGCACACTCATTCGCTAAATGTTTTAAGAAAGGAAAGGGACCAGGGAAGCCTGATATTCCTGAAAAAGGGGGCGTCACCAAACAGGGTGCAAAAGATGGAGCACTGGTTAGGTCGCTACGGCACTGAAAAGGGTTACCGGGAGAAAGCGGTTTTACTCCACGGTTTTACTTTTGGTTTTATTATACCATTGGTGTATAATAATAGTTGGTGGTTCTGAGCGTTTTGAGAATAATTTGAAGTCTGCGAGGGAGTGGCCTCAGGTTGTTCGTGAAAAATTGTTAAAAGAAGTGGGTTTGGGTAGAATGGCCGGTCTGTTTGGGGCTTTGCCTTTCCCCGGGTTACGGATATCTCCTCTGGGAGTGGTTCCAAAAAGGGAGGCTGGTAAATTCCGGCTTATACACCACTTATCGTATCCAAAAGGGAATTCCGTAAATGAAGGTATTCCTCCTGAGCTAGTTTCAGTTAAGTATGCTTCTTTTGATTCGGTGGAGCTGGTTCGGGTAGCTGGGAAGCATGCTTTGGGTAGCTGGGAAGCATGCTTTGCTAGCTAAGGTGGACATCGAGGCAGCTTTCAGGCTGTTGCCAGTTCACCCGGTTTCTCAGAGATTGCTGGGTTGCTGTTTTGATGGTTGTTTTTTTGTGGACCTCTGTCTCCCGATGCGGTGGTCGATCTCGTGTTCATTATTTGCGAATTTTAGCACCTTCTTGGAGTGGGTGGTCAAAAAACTTTCTGGCCTATCGTCAGTAGTCCATTATTTGGATGATTTTTTGTTTTTGGGCCCTGCTGGAGAGGCGGTTTGCGCCACGTTGAGGGACACGTTTTACCAGATTGCTGAGGAATTTGGTGTTCCAATTGCGCTAGATAAATCTGAAGGGCCGGGGACATGTTTGAGTTTTTTGGGGATTACATTGGATTCTGATCTCATGCAATGTAGGCTTCCGCCTAACAAAGTGGAAGATTTAATTATGGTGATTAATTACTTCCTATCAGTCAAGTAGGTATAAGTGGTGGAGATGCAATCATTGCTGGGTAAACTTAATTTTGCTTGCCGTATCATTCCGGTGGGGAGGGTTTTTTGCAGGAGGCTTTACTTTGCTACAGCGGGGATTGGTCGGTCTCATCATTTCATTAGGTTGACTGCCTCACTTAAAAAGGTGTGTGGAAGGTTTTCCTGGCACATTTCAATGGTACAGCATTGATCCAGGCTCCAAGGGCCTCGGCTGAGGAATTGGGGCTGGTTACGGACGCGGCTCGGAGCAGGGGTTTCGGGGCCATATTTGGGCCAGAATCGTGCACCTCAGAGTGGCCGGATGGGTGGAAGGGGTTGGACTTGATAAAAAAAATTGTGTTTTTGGAACTGTTTCCATTACTGGTGGCTTTGTTTGTATGGAGCGCAGATTTGAGGGATCGGTCTATTTTGTTCTCGACTGATAATTTGGGTGTGGTGTCTGCTGTTAACTGTTTGCGTTCTTCCTCTCCTCCAGTAGTTCAGCTGTTGAAAGTTTTTGTACTGCAGTGTATGAAATTGAATGTGTTGGTAAGGGCACAGCATTTACCAGGTGCACAGAACTCTATTGCTGATGCGCTTTCTTGTTCGCAGTGGAGGCGATTTCGGGATTTGGCGCCATGGGCGGACGACATGGGGAAAGATGTTCCGGAGTCATTGTGGACCCTTGGTATGGAGGACTTGCCGATTTGGTGAGAGCCTCCTAGGCAGCGAGTTCATGGAAAGCGTACTCTAAGGTTTGGGAGTCTTGGGAGGAGTTCCTTCGACAGCATAAGGTGATTGAGGGGGAGGCAGCCTGTCAGAGATTGCTGCTTGAATGGATATGGAGTTGGAAGCCTGATAATATGTCTCCTTCATCAGTGGACAGATGTTTAGCTGCCTTGTCATTCCGTTTCCAACTGTTGAACGTTGTGGATATTACAAAATCCTTTTGTATTCGTCAAATTATTAAGGGATTGAAACGGAGCCGGCAACGGTCTGACGGCCGTCGCCCGGTTACGTTCTCTATACTGTCATTGTTGTAGAACGCATTGGCAACGGTGTGTGATTCGCCTTACAAAGTCTTGCTGTTTCGAACGGCTTTCATTTTGGCTTTTTTCTGTGCTTTTCGCATCTCTGAGCTGATTAGTGGATCGCAATCGAGGCAAGGTGGTTTGGGTTTTTTACATGTAGTGGTTACGGACAAGCAAGTGTCCATATTTTTGAGTCGGTCAAAGACCGATCAGTTGGGTAAGGGCGCAAATATTTTGTTGTTCCCTACGAGGGTGGAGATATGCCCGTGCCTTGTGCTGCAACAGTTTATTATTTATAGGCCTCCGGTTGGGGGTTCGTTGGTGCATTTGGATGGCAGGGCTCTTTCTCAATACCAGTTTAAGGCGATTTTAGGGAAGGCCCTGGAGAAGCTGGGCTTGAATCCCAGGGAATTCGGTACGCATTCCTTTAGGATTGGTGCTGCCACTGAAGCCGCTGGGTTGGGTCTGGGTGAAGATATCATCAAGGGTGTTGGAAGGTGGCAGTCAAGATGTTTTTGTTCGTATGTTCACCCGCAGCGGCGGGTGTAAGGGTTTATGTTATGTTTTTCTATATCATTTGCAGATCCGCTTCAAGTTTGGGTGGTGGGCCACTCTTTTATTTATTGGGCGAAGAGAGCAGCTTCGGTGAAGGAGAACGGCCTGCAGCTGGATTTTGAAAAGGAGAAAGCCGTATTTCGGTGGTTTGAAGTGAGGAGCCTTCGTTGGGACAGCCTTTTGTTTATGGTTTTGGAGCATGCAAAGACCTTCCCTCCTCCAAAGGTGTTAGTCATACACGCTGGGGGTAATGATTTGGGTTTTATACCTCAGAGGGAACTGGTGTGGCGGATTAAAAATGATTGTCCAATATAGTGCCGCGTCTGATCTGGCGGGCAGCCTGGGATCACTGCCGATTGGATAACAGCAGGCAGAAAGTAAATAAGCTAGTGGCTTCTTTTGTAAAAAAAAGTTGGGGGTGCGGTGGTTTACCATGATGACTTGGAGGGCGTGGGTGTTGGGGAGTTTTATAGGCGGGATGGCGTTCATTTGAACGAGTTTGGGCTCCGTCTCTTCATTCTCAATATTCAAGAGAAATTTAAATTATTGATGTGAAGGGTGGCGGAACTGGAAGGATTTTATCCTCCCAGTTTGTTGCGTGTGTGCTAGGCATCAAAATTTTATGACCATGGCAAAAAGAGGGGTTTATTTGGTAGCCTCCCCAAGGGGTGGGAGAGCTGGGTAATTGGCTACTTGGGCACGGGGTCCCTTGAAGCTGAGAAAAAGAGTAAAATAAATAACAGACTGGGCACCTTGCTATGTCCAGCGGAAATAAAAGACGGCCTGGTCAATAAAAATTGGGGATTTGAAAGTGGAACAGTATACATTATATTGGTGCTGGCACAAACAAAGAAATGGTTATTGATTTTCATTATGTTATTGTGTTTTAACAGTGGTTAATTTATAAGTGTTATTTAAAGTTATGTGTTATTTAATAAACAGGCTGTGGCCAGATCTTTATCCAACTTTAAGTCTTTGTCTTTATTTTATTTAAAGGGACAGTCTACAACAGAATTTTTATTGTTTTAAAAGATAGATAATCCCTTTATTACCCATTCCCCATTTTTGCATAACCAACACAGTTATAATAATATACTTTTAACCTCTGTGATTATCTTGTGTCTAAGCCTCTGCAAACTCCCCCTTTTTTCAGTTCTTTTGACTGACTTGCAGTCTAGCCAATCAGTACCTGCTCCCAGATAACTTCTCGTGCACGAGCACAGTGTTATCTATATGAAATACGTGAACTAACACCCTCTAGTGGTGAAAAACTGTTAAAATGCAATCTGAAAGAGGTGGGCTTCAAGGTCTAAGAAATTAGCATATGAACCTCCTAGGTTAAGCTTTCAACTAAGAATACCAAGAGAACAAAGCAAAATTGGTGATAAAAGTAAATTGGAAAATTGTTTAAAATTACATGCTCTATCTGAATCATGAAAGTTTATTTTGGCCTAGACTGTCCCTTTAAGTATTGCTAAAAGTGATGTTTTGCTGAGAGCCAGGGAATGAACGACTCAATGGGTCATGTCAGGCCCCGCAAACGGAGGCACATAGGTAGAGGGGTCCTTGACTAGGGTTGCCACCTCAGCCATGTTTTCCTGGACACTTATGAGTTACACATGCTGCAGGGTGTGCAGGGAGGAACATGTATTATGTTTCTGGACAGCACTTTTCATATTCCTCCCTGTACACCCTGCAGCATGTGTAACTTATAGGTGTTCTGTATTTTAAGGGACAGGTGGCAACCCTATCCTTGACCCAAGGGGAGGAGTTAGACTCGTCAGTGCTATGGGAAGGTTTAGGTAGGAGGTACCAGGAAGGGGAGTTTGGTGCCAATTCAGTCGCTGATACTCACCGGACAGGAGCAGTGCAGAGATCATCTTCCCTCCCTCCCTAAGTAGTTATTGTTTTGTCACAGCATTAAGGCGGGTGTGCTAGGCATCAAAATTTTATGACCATGGCAAAAAGAGGGGTTTATTTGGTAGCCTCCCCAAGGGGTGGGAGAGCTGGGTAATTGACTACTTGGGCACGGGGTCCCTTGAAGCTGAGAAAAAGAGTAAAATAAATAACAGACTGGGCACCTTGCTATGTCCAGCGGAAATAAAAGATGGCCTGGTCAATAAAAATTGGGGATTTGAAAGTGGAAGATTATACATTATATTGGTGCTGGCACAAACAAAGAAATGGTTATTGATTTTCATCATGTTATTGTGTTTTAACAGTGGTTAATTTATAAGTGTTATTTAAAGTTATGTGTTATTTAATAAACAGGCTGTGGCCAGATCTTTATCCAAATTTAAGTCTTTGTCTTTATTTTATTTAAGTATTTCTATAAGTGATGTTTTGCTGAGAGCTGGGGAATGGACGACTCAATGGGTCATGTGTAGAACAGGATATATTATATATGTGCAGCACTGTGTATATATAATGTACAGATCAGGGTATATTATATCTGTTTAACACTATGTGTATATATAATATACAGAACCGGGTATATTATATCTGTGCAGTGCTATTATTATTATTATCGGTTATTTGTAGAGCGCCAACAGATTCTGCAGAGCTATAAACAAAGGCGAAGTAAAACAAAACAATTATATGGATCAAATGGGTAGAGGGCCCTGCCAAGAGTTGCACTATTATATCTGTATATGTAATGTATATATAATGTGTAGAACAGGATATATTATATATGTGCAGCACTGTGTATATGTAATGTGCAGAACAGGGTATATTATATACAGTATGTGCAGCACTATGTGTTTATTTATATACTGTACAGATATATGACATATGCAGAGCAGCATTTGGTGTGCTGAGAGCCATGTGTAAAGCAGCTGCTACAGACCATTCACAGCAATGCTAAACTGTAACAGAGGGAGAAGGAATGGCTGAGGGAGGTGACAACAGAGCAGATGTGTGGCCCCAGACCTACACTACAGTGTTGACAAACATTTAAAGGACAGGTCTAATTGGGTGACACGGGGGACTGGCTCTGGGTGTGACCTCCCATTGTAGAGAGGAGAGGTGGATCTCCCATTGTATTGTGGTGTGGTGGATCTCTGAGTTCTGGGGGCTGGGAAGCCCTAGGCTCCCTTCCTTGACTGGGCTGGGTTTTTACTCTGCCAGAGTTCCACACTAGGCCCCCAGACTGGATGTTTTGTTACATTCTAGCCAATAAAAAGCAAAGAAAACAAAGTGATACTAATGGGCTTCCATCACACCCACACATTACATACACATTGAGTATTGGTGTGTGGGGAGTTTTTTTTTCTGTTTTATTAACTCCGGTTTGCCTCTTAAAAATACAAAATATTTGTTAACATTTGTTTAGTTAATTCACTAAAACTCACTATTGTCTCCATAATTTGGTTAATCAGCTGCATAGATACAGTTGCCAATTATCTTCCACTAAAGTACTGCACAGCTTGTGGTAATCTGGGAAAAGTGTGAGGTGTGGGATCCGATTTAGATTCATAGGTAACAGTGGCAGTGCCATAGCATCCAGTCTGTCTGTCAGCCTCCACTGTTATGTAGTGTGACCCATATATATCAATATATATTTCACTATACAAGTAAGATCCGGTCAATCTCTAAATCAAGGAGCCTCAGTAAGTCTTACATCCTTGGCTGTGAAAGATTTCCTCATTTGTGCTGAACAGTGTCATGAATGATTCATTGGAAAAACAGATTCTCTTTAAACCCAAGGAACATTTTTACTTTGGCTCTTTCATTATTTAAACATCAGGGCCTCGATCCGATATACAGCGTCGCCCGCAGAAGCCGGCGACACCAAATTTTGAGCGGGTTTGGTATCCTATATACGGCGTAACCTAGAAGTTACGCTCGTATATTTCTGCCTTCACCCGTAGTTTTTTGGGCCATAGACAGGTATACCAAACCCGCGCAGTTTGGTATCCAATATACAGCGTAAGGACTTACGTGGCGAAAATGGAGAAATCTTACTCCATTTTCATCTCACCACAAAATGTAGTAAGCCTTACGCTGTCTATTGGAGCCCCGTAACTCCCTAAACTACCTGCCAAATAAAACCTAACACCTAACGCATGCGCAATGTCTATCTACCTGTCAACTGCAATCCCCCGCCGCACTCCCTAATAAAGTATTTAACCCCTAAACCGCCACTCCCAGACCCTGCCACCACCTACATTAAAAGTATAACCCCCTAATGTGATCCCCCTACACCGTCGCCAGCTACATTACATACCCCCTAATGTGAGCTCCTACCCCGCCGCCAGCTATATTAAACTACCCCCTAATGTGAGCCCCTTACACTGCCGCCAGCTACATTAAACTACCCCCTAATGTGAGCTCCTACCCCGCCGCCAGCTATATTAAATGTATTAACCCCTAATCTAATCCCCCTACCCCACCGCCAGCTATATTAAATGTATTAACCCCTAATCTAATCCCCCTACACCGCCGCCAGCTATATTAAATTAATTACATAGAAACATAGAAACATAGATATTGACGGCAGATAAGAGCCATAGGCCCAGCAAGTCTGCCCCACCTTACCTAACAGTATAAACTTATCTAGTTCGTAGGATAGCCCTATGCTTGTCCCATGCATTTTTAAAGTCCCCCACAGTGTTTGTTGCTACTACCTCTTGAGGAAGTTTATTCCATAAATCAATCACTCTTTCTGTAAAGAAGTGCTTCCTCAAATTACTCCTGAATCTACTACCCTTTAGCTTGAGCTCATGACCCCTTGTTCTTGAATTTTCCATTTTATGTAAAATACCCACAGCCTCAGTTTTACTAAACCCTTTAATGTACTTGAAAGTTGCTATCATATCACCTCTTTCCCTTCTCTCCTCTAAGCTATACATATTTAGGTCATTGAGCCTATCCTGGTAAGTTTTATTTTTTAGACCATGTACCATTTTGGTAGCCCTCCTTTGCACAGATTCAAGTTTGTTAATATCCTTCTGAAGATATGGCCTCCAGAACTGCACACAATACTCAAGATGAGGCCTAACTAATGATCTATAAAGTGGCATAAGAACCTTACTATTTCTGCTGCAAATACCTCTACCAATACATCCAAGCATTCTGCTAGCCTTACTCGCTGCCTTACTACATTGTTTACTAAGTTTTAAATCATCTGAAATAATAATTCCCAAGTCCTGTTCCTCGTCTGTAACAGTCAGTAAAGTGTCATTGAGTCTGTAATTAACATTTGGATTTTTCTTCCCTAAATGCATTATTTTACACTTTGCTGTGTTAAACTTTAGATCCCAGTCGTTTGTCCAATCCTCCAATTGTTGTATATCACTTCTCATTTTGTCTACCCCCCCTGGAACATCCACTAATCTAATCCCCCTACACCGCCGCCAGCTATATTAAATTAATTAACCCCTAATTTAATCCCCCTACACCGCCGCCAGCTATATTAAATACATTAACCCCTAATCTAATCCCCCTAAAGTAATCACCTCTATTGCCAGCCCTTAAAAGGGCTTTTTGCGGGGCATGCCCCAAAGAAATCAGCTCTTTTACCAGCCCTTAAAAGGGCTTTTTGCGGGGCATTGTCACAAAGAACAAAAAATAGAGGAGGCAACGGATCCCAATGAAGATAGATAAAATTATTCTTTATTCAAACAAAACTGTTTAAAAGTTGCGTTCAGGGGCAACAGTGATAGATACAAAAAGTAAGACAGGCGAGACACCAAATGGCTTACATGTTTCGGTGCTCAGCCATAATCATAGCCTAAGGTGTCACAGTTGTGAGATGATTTAAAAACAGTACACTGCATGCTAATTGGTTTAAAACATAAAAACAAAAACATGCCTATATTACAGAGCAAAAAGCAACACAGAAAGTTAACCCTGTATGCCATGTAGAGCTAAGATTTGCATAATATAGAGAGGGAAAGGAAAGAGGGGCAAAATGAATGTAATAAAAACATAAGATGTCAGAAAAAATAGTTAGTTGGTTAAAGTAAACAAGAAATAATAATACTGTTCGTCAGAGTTTTTCAGCACATATGAAACCATTAGCTATAAATAATAATAATAATAAATGGTGAATAACGATACATAAATAGCTTCCTCATAATACAAAGGAAAACATTGTATAAGAATTGAGATGATGAAAAATGAGGAAAAAATTAATTAATTACTGTTGGAGGGAAAAATGAAAATGAATCATAAAAAGAAAAAGGAAAATGACTTTATTCCCAGAAGTTGATAAGATCGTATTTGGAATTTAACCCCAGGGGCAATCTAGTTTTTAGAGTGAAAATCCAATAAACCTCCCTTTTGGCTAAAATGTCATCTAAATTACCGCCTCTATTGGGAATTTTGGCTTTTTCTATTGCTGCCCATCTGAAAGAGTCTAGGCTACTGTTATGTTTAGTGACAAAATGTTGGACCAATGGAGTAGTGGATTTCCCCTTGGAGAAGGTGGAAAAGTGTTCCCTAATTCTGGAGTACCTATGTGGTTTACCTAATTCTCTGCACGGCATGCAGGGTGCAGTACATAGGATTGACCTCTACGGATGTCAACTCCAGAATTAGGGAACACCTTTCCACCATCTCCAAGGGGAAATCCACTACTCCATTGGTCCAACATTTTGTCACTAAACATAACAGTAGCCTAGACTCTTTCAGATGGGCAGCAATAGAAAAAGCAAAAATTCCCAATAGAGGCAGTAATTTAGATGACATTTTAGCCAAAAGGGAGGTTTATTGGATTTTCACTCTAAAAACTAGATTGCCCCTGGAGTTAAATTCCAAATACGATCTTATCAACTTCTGGGAATAAAGTCATTTTCCTTTTTCTTTTTATGATTCATTTTCATTTTTCCCTCCAACAGTAATTTATTAATTTTTTCCTTATTTTTCATCATCTCAATGCTTATACAATGTTTTCCTTTGTATTATGAGGAAGCTATTTATGTATCATTATTCACCATTTATTATTATTATTATTTATAGCTAATGGTTTCATATGTGCTGAAAAACTCTGACGAACAGTATTATTATTTCTTGTTTACTTTAACCAACTTACTATTTTTTCTGACATCTTATGTTTTTATTACATTCATTTTGCCCCTCTTTCCTTTCCCTCTCTATATTATGCAAATCTTAGCTCTACATGGCATATAGGGTTAACTTTCTGTGTTGCTTTTTACTCTGTAATATAGGCGTGTTTTTGTTTTTATGTTTTAAACCAATTAGCATGCAGTGTATTGTTTTTAAATCATCTCACAACTGTGACACCTTAGGCTATGATTACGGCTGAGCGCCGAAACATGTAAGTCATTTGGTGTCTCGCCTGTCTTACTTTTTGTATCTATCACTGTTGCCCCTGAACACAACTTTTAAACAGTTTTGTTTGAATAAAGAATAATTTCATCTATCTTCATTGGGATCCTTTGCCTCCTCTATTTTTTGTGACTTACTACACCAGATTATGGATCCCATAGCTTTGCACTAGCCCTGCTCCTTGTTGCAATCCCAGGTGAAGATGGCCCCGCCCCCTGTCACTCACGCACGCACGCGCTGAACACTGGAGAGACTTACCTGGAACACAGCCAGTCCCTACGGATCTTTTGCCGCCTGTCTAAAGATTTTGCTCCGCAACAGGGAAGCAAGCGCATCTGCTCACGCCGAGGACAAGTACCAGCTAGCACGCTCCTGGAGTGTTCCTGTTTGCTGAATCTGCTTCTTCACAGGCGGACGGCTGACCCCCGGTTGGGTGAAGTTTCCTTGCAAAGTGGTGAGTGGGGTTTCTGGACGGAAGTCCCGGGACCAACATATAATCTCTATCTAGAGTACTGATATTACTGGTACAGATACATATTGTGAGTGTTACCATTTCTCTTCTTATCTTTCCTACTACGGGTATTACTGGTGATACTCAGGTACACTCCTTTATGTTATCTACAGAGGGCTCTTTCTTTATATAAGACTTTTGATTTATGGACATTTATTTGCATTTCTAACGTTCAGAATCCGCTATGGAGGGCACAGCATTAGTACAGCAGTTCTTTTCCCTTATGCCTGCTACAGCTCGCACTAATCCTCTTTTGGACTGTGAAAAAATCTTCTCAGATGATAAAGCAAGCCTCTCACTGAGCACTCTTTTTGACACCATGGAGACTTTATTATTTAAGGAAACAAAAGCTCAGTGGGACATCTGGACTTTCCAGTCCTACATTAAGGCCAAAATGATTCCCAGAGGCCTCAGATTGTATAAGTTTCCCACCTTTGAGGTTGACACTTCTGACCAAGATTTTGTGAATTAATGGAATAATGTACTTTCTGAATGTTCTCTTACAATTAATGTCTTTGCTTATACGTTATAGAACACACCAACTTAATGATATTAAAGCTGAAATTGATAGTTAACAAATTGAGCTTAATACACGTAGCATTGACCCAGATTTTCCTAAATTTGATATTTTGCAACAATTATTGGCATGTGGCAAACAAATTATCATGGAGAATAAACATATTAAATTCCTCAGAGACAAGACAGATTATCTTAAAAACTATGTCTACATCTGGAATAGGAAGCAGCGGTCTGAGTATAGACGCGGTTTGCCACGGTCCAAAAATCACAGGGGACAACTCAGGAATATAAATAAACAATCTAAACAAGTAACTTTTTCTGACAGTGATACTGATAGGTCATCAGATGAATACACGTCAGGCACAGAGGATATCATTGATACCAATACTCAGATAAACACTGTATCTAACTCACAATTAGGCATCCTGAAAAACACCTCTACCTCTAATATGGGTATTCCAATACAATCAGGGACCAAACCTAAAGATAAGCATAACTCTCAGTCTACAGTCTCTAAATATATACCTACTCAGGTTCCAACTACTTCTACAATGCAACACATTGGCAACTCTGCCACACAAGAACAGTCTATGCTTGATCAGGTTTTTCCCATGGGTCAGCCACCTCAGGGGGTGGGGGGGCACACCTGCACTAGCTTCACTCAATCAGGAGAGATACCAACTGAGGACCAATCGCAATCAGACAAAATTCAAATGAATAATGTTATAAATCTATCATCAACTCAACTAACCAAGGATCAAGTTGAGTTATTGAGTCTAGGTTTGGGTTTTGCTCCCACCAATCAATTTGATTTGTTCCAGACCATGATAGATCTTAACAGATTCATTCGTAATATCACTTTGAGAAAACGCTTCTGTGACGTACCATCTACCCCATCTGAATCCACTTTATCTGCTCATACCGACACAATTCATGCCTCACATACTTTGACTTTCTCCGAAATGTGTGATATAGTCTCTCTCCAAAATTTAGTCTTGGAAACAGGTAGCACCTCGGGTACAGTCAATTGTGGCACTTCCTTTAAGGATAGATCTTCCTTTTACTCAATACAAAGTAGGGGTACAGTCATTGAAACATTTTACTCATGAGTTGAGGCAGATTTACAGAGACTTAAGTCAGATTGTGACAGACTACCCTCTAATCTCCCTTACCGACTCAGACAAGCACTAAAAACACTCCAACAAAATGAACAATTGGTTATACGCCCTGCAGATAAAGGCGGCACAATAGTTGCAATGGACAAAACTGACTATTTAGCTGAGGCCAATAGACAGTTGAGCAATTCTCAAGACTATGTTTCCCTTCTATGTAATCCTACCAATGAATACAAAAGTATTCTTGCGGACATTTTGGACGACGGTGTGGAATACGGCTATTTAGATGCTAATACAGCTTCTTATCTATTTGTATCTAATCCAAAAATGCAGCTGTTCCACCTCTTTCTGAAAGTCCACAAATCCCTGGTAGAAGTCAAAGGATGCCCAATAGTGAGCGGTGTTGACTCACTATTGGAACGATTGTCTCAATGGCTGGATGCTATTCTCCAGCCCTTGGTACTTGCGCTGCCATCCTACACTCGTGATTCTAAGCATATACTCAACCTCCTCGCTTACTTCAAATGGGAATCCAATTACACATGGATTTCAGTTGATGTGGTTTCCCTTTATTCTACCATTCCCCATAAAGAGGGCATTGAGGCGGTTGAGTATTTTCTTGGTACCGCTACAGATTTCACTGAGGATTTCCAGGCATACATTGTACGTGTCTTGACATTCCTTCTGACACATAATTTTTTTTCTCCTTTGAGGGGAGATATTTTCTCCAAAGATGCGGTACGGCGATGGGGGCGAAGTATGCCCCCTCGTATGCCAACCTATACCTTGGAAAATGGGAACAATACAGCATCTTTGGAGATGGTAATCCTTTCAAATCATCAATTTGTTTTTATCAAAGATATATAGACGACCTTCTATTGGTATGGTCTGGCTCACAAACAGAGATTCCCCATTTCGTGGAGACCCGTAATACCAATGACCTTAATCTCCGTTTTACTTATGTCTTTGATTCTAGGTCCATCAACTATCTAGATTTATCTCTTACTGGAGATATTGAGGGACCCATACACACTACTGTTTACCGTAAGCCAATCTCTGGCAACACCCTCCTGCATGCGTCCAGCTGTCACCCAAAAAATACTGCTTCTGCGGTAGCCAAAGGACAATTTGTCCGGTTAAAAAGGAAATGTAGTAAGACATCAGACTACATGCAGGAGGCGAACTTGCTAAAACACAGATTGAAGGAAAGGAATTACACTCGCACACATATAAAAGCAGCCAGAAAAAAGGTAGATAGCCTTGACAGAACTACCCTATTATGTGACAAATCCAGAAAAACTTCTGAGGCCTACAACAAGGTACATTTTGTGACCACTTTCAGTGCACAATATCCCCAGATCTGCACCATAATTAAGAGACACTTCTCCTTACTCGCTGCAGATGATAAACTTCAAGAAACAGTTAATAATGGGTTCAGATGCTCTTACAGAAAGTGCCCAACACTTGCATCTATCTTGGCCCCTACACAACTCAAACAAAAAGCTCCACTAGCTCTTGGCTCCAACATTTGGGAATGTATAAATGGGGCCATCGCAGATGCAAGCCTTGTGACCATGCTCTCGTTACCTCCACATTCTCCTCTACTGTGACCGGCCAGGAATATCCCATCAGGATATGCCTTAATTGCCAAAGTACCTATGTGGTTTACCTAATTCTCTGCACGGCATGCAGGGTGCAATACATAGGATTGACCTCTACGGATGTCAACTCCAGAATTAGGGAACACTTTTCCACCATCTCCAAAGGAAAATCCACTACTCCATTGGTCCAACATTTTGTCACTAAACATAACAGTAGCCTAGACTCTTTCAGATGGGCAGCAATAGAAAAAGCCAAAATTCCCAATAGAGGCGGTAATTTAGATGACATTTTAGCCAAAAGGGAGGTTTATTGGATTTTCACTCTAAAAACTAGATTGCCCCTGGGGTTAAATTCCAAATACGATCTTATCAACTTCTGGGAATAAAGTCATTTTCCTTTTTCTTTTTATGATTCATTTTCCTTTTTCCCTCCAACAGTAATTAATTAATTTTTTCCTCATTTTTCATCATCTCAATTCTTATACAATGTTTTCCTTTGTATTATGAGGAAGCTATTTATGTATCGTTATTCACCATTTATTATTATTATTTATAGCTAATGGTTTCATATGTGCTGAAAAACTCTGACAAACAGTATTATTATTTCTTGTTTACTTTAACCAACTAACTATTTTTTCTGACATCTTATGTTTTTATTACATTCATTTTGCCCCTCTTTCCTTTCCCTCTCTATATTATGCAAATCTTAGCTCTACATGGCATACAGGGTTAACTTTCTGTGTTGCTTTTTGCTCTGTAATATAGGCGTGTTTTTGTTTTTATGTTTTAAACCAATTAGCATGCAGTGTACTGTTTTTAAATCATCTCACAACTGTGACACCTTAGGCTATGATTACGGCTGAGCGCCGAAACATGTAAGCCATTTGGTGTCTCGCCTGTCTTACTTTTTGTAGCTATCACTGTTGCCCCTGAACGCAACTTTTAAACAGTTTTGTTTGAATAAAGAATAATTTTATCTATCTTCATTGGGATCCGTTGCCTCCTCTATTTTTTGTGACTTACTACACCAGATTACGGATCCCCCATAGCTTTGCACTAGCCCTGCTCCTTGTTGCAATCCCGGGTGAAGATGGCCCTGCCCCCTGTCACTCACGCACGCACACGCTGAACGCTGGAGAGAGTTACCTGGAACACAGCCAGTCCCTACGGATCTTTTGCCGCCTGTCTAAAGATTTTGCTCCGCAACAGGGAAGCAAGCACATCTGCTCACGCCAAGGACAAGTACCGGCTAGCACGCTCCTGGAGTCTTCCTGTTTGCTGAATCTGCTTCTTCACAGGCGGACGGCTGACCCCCGGTTGGGTGAAGTTTCCTTGCAAAGTGGTTAGTGGGGTTTCTGGACGGAAGTCCCGGGACCAACATATAATCTCTATCTAGAGTACTGATATTACTGGTACAGATATATATTGTGAGTGTTACCATTTCTCTTCTTACATTGTCACAAAGAAATCAGCTCTTTTGCATCTAATCTAAATCCCCCTACACCGCCGCCACCTATGATAAATGTATTACCCCCTAATCTAATCCCCCTACACCGCCGCCACCTATATTAAATAGATTAACTCCTAATCTAATCCCCCTACACCGCCGCCACCTATATTAAATAGATTAACCCCTAATCTAATCCCCCTACACCGCCGCCACCTATATTAAATAGATTAACCCCTAATCTAATCCCCTACACCGCCGCCAGCTATATTAACTATATTAACCCTAATTATATTAGGGTTAATATAGTTAATATAGTTATTATATTATATATATATTAACTATATTAACCCTAATTATATTAGGGTTAATATAGTTAATATCGTAATTATATTATATATACCCCTATTATATATATATATTAAGTATAATAACCCTATTTAACTCTAACATCCCTAACTAAATTCTTATTAAAATAAATCTAATTAATATTAATATTATTAATTAAAATATTCCTATTTAAATCTAAATACTTACCTATAAAATAAACCCTAAGATAGCTACAATGTAATTAATAATTACATTGTAGCTATTTTAGGGTTTATATTTATTTTACAGGTAACTTGGTATTTATTTTAACTAGGTACAATAGCTATTAAATAGTTAATAACTATTTAATAGCTACCTAGTTAAAATAATTACCAATTTACCTGTAAAATAAATCCTAACCTAAGTTACAAATACACCTACACTATCAATAAATTAAATAAACTACAAATATCTAAACTAAACTACAATTAAATACACTAAACTAAATTACAAAAAAAACAAACACTAAATTACAAAAAATAAAAAAAGATTACAAGAATTTTAAGCTAATTACACCTATTCTAAGCCCCCTAATAAAATAACAAAGCCCCCAAAATAAAAAAATTTCCCTACCCTAATCTAAATTACAAAAGTTAACAACTCTATTACCAGCCCTTAAAAGGGCCTTTTGTGGGGCATGCCCCAAAGAAATCAGCTCTTATGCCCTTAAAAAAAACAACCCCCCCATTACAACCTACCACCCACATACCCCTATTCTAACCCACCCAATCCCCCCTTAAAAAGTCTAACCCCCAAGTGCTCCTTACCTGTCCTGAAGACCGGCGGAGAAGGTCCTGTTCCAGGAGGTGAAGTCTTCTTCTTCCAGGATCCAGCCAGCCGGCGCAGAGCGGAGGAGTTGAAGACCGATGACCGCGGAGCTGAAGACCGTCCATCTGGAACTGAAGATCGGCGACGCTGGAACCGAAGACCTCTGGAACTGAAGACCGGAGCCGGAACGTGGAGGATCCTCTTCATACGATCGCCGCCGTACACTGAATAGGAATTCAAGGTACGCGATTAAAAATGGCGTCCCTTGAATTCCTATTGGCTGATTTGAGCCTTCAAATTCAAATCAGCCAATCAGATGCGAGCTACTTTAATTCTATTGGCTGATTTGAATAGCCAATAGAATAAGAGCTACTGTAATTCTATTGGCTATTCTTTTTTTTTGTAATTTAGTTTAGTGTATTTAATTGTAGTTTAGTTTAGATATTTGTAGTTTATTTAATTCATTTTATTTAGTTTTATTTAACATTACAGCTCATATGTAGTAGCTATTTATACTGTTTCAAACCCAGTTATTTTTCATGACATATACTGCATTGTATTCTATATGTATTTGATGTTCTATATGCATATATGGGAACACTCGGCTAACACAGTTTACTAAAACCATGGTCGGTGTAGTAAAAAATTTAAACTATTGAGTCTTTCCATATATGCCATATACCTTTATGAACAGGTATAATTTTGTCCTGTAGGTGGTTATTGCATGTATACATTTGTTGGTCCCTCCACAATAGGCTGAGCTAGGTCACATGGACCGGTCCATTATTAGTACAGTGTATGTATGCACTGGTTTTATGTAACTATTTATATTCTATATTGTTGCAACTAAGTTGTCAATCTTGCTGAACCTGCACCCGGCGAGGTGCGTGAATAAACACCACCATTTTAAATTGCAATTCGTGTTGTTCTGATTTTCTATAAAAGAGTGCTGAATTCCCAGTATTTCATGAGATTCTATTTTAAATCTCTTGTCTTTCTTTTTTGTCTTATGTGCTGATATTGTTCACATAATGTATCCCTCATTTTCATCTGGCAATTCGAAAAAAAAAACTCATCTATTCCATGCATATAATAAAACTTTTTCATGTCGTTTTGTCATTGTGTAAATATTTGTGCTATGTACCTATATAGGTTTTATTTTTATTTTTTCTGTAAATATAACTTTAACATCCAAAATTCACCTTTCTAGGGGTAGGTTTTACAATGTGAATATAAACTTGTGTGGTGCAGTAGCCCAACAGCCCTGAGGAAGCCCCATCTATGCTTATGATGTGGGGGTGTAACGCGCGTTGGCATTGACTGACCGTGTCACGTGGGAGCGGCTTTCTGATTCTCTGAACCTTTTGCTAAGTTTTAACAGTGGAGCACATTTCCAGTGCCTTTCACAGCCTTACACAGCATGTGGACCACTACCTTGCAGCTCTAAAGATCTGGGGACGGACAGATCAAAACAGAGCATATGTGAGTGACTTTTTTCTGAGTATAATCGCCTTTTCACAGTATGGATGAATGCTAACTTGCTATTGGCCTTCAAGTTCTGAAGTCCGCCGCGGTTTCTGTCTATCTCGAACTGTATGTGTAAGGCCTCATGTCTATCTCTGATTTGGATGTCCTTATAGCATCTTGTATTGTACATATACTCTGACATGTTTTGATGCTTATTTTGTGCTGCAGGTAGACACAGGCATATCTAGCGACTTATAACCTCGGTCTTATACTGTCCAGCTATCAGCTCATTGGAGTTTGATTTCTAAAGGGGGCTGGGTACAGTGGAGGTGTAGTCGACTAGATTCAGTTCTGCATGTTCTGATCCACCTGTATGATTTTTTGCCTACACTGTTCCTATGATATGCTCTTGTGCACTGAGTAAGCAGTGACACATAAGATCCATATGTATATTTGTCTTGATTTATCCTCCTTGGTGCTTTCTAAGGGGTTCCGGTTTTGACAACCAATACTGTTAAATGTGATAGTTATTATGAGATGCAGACATTTATAACATTGAATTACATAATATATGCCTTAGAGCCGTGATCAGCAATCAACTAAAATGGAACTTAACATTTTTGTGTAAGACTCTAACTTTAGCTGGCTCTGTGCTGCTACAGAGAATAAGCAAGGATAAGCAGACATAAAGCTTATAAAGAAAAAAACAGGAATATATATCTTCTACTGTAGCAAAGAGGAGGATTTAGCATCTGGATGCTAAAGGATCCCCAAAAACATATACAGCTAGATTATGAGTTTTGCGTTATGAGTGAAAAAGCCTCATAACGCTGCTTTTTCACTACCGCTGGTATTACGAGTTTCCGTAACACCACAAATATCATCATCTACGCTCAAATTCATACCGCTCACAGGGACCCAGTAGTTAATGATATATCGATAACAAAAACATCCACGAATCACTTCAAAAACATTACACAAAGTACACTTACACTCATACAAACACTCAACAATATTTATTTTTCATATTAAAATTTTTCATGTCAAAATAGAACGGATCAAAGTTACGAGATCTCGGGTGTTTGAAAAAAAAAATGCACACAAACCCATTTTACATTGACTTACATAGACATACGGGAACATACAGTCATCTAGCTACATCTAACTACAAATATTATCACATACATACATAAATCGATACATACAAACAATATACAGCACATTACCTACACAAAACAGATTTTTATTATGAAATTAACACGATTTAGCTACTTTTTCACAGAAGAACATGACGTCACTTTACGCTCAACACAAGTGTTAGATTTTATTTCTCAGGAAATTTCTCTACTCCATTGACTTCTATGGGGAAGACGTGCTCGTGCACGCGACCATCAGATTTACCTAATGCACGCAAAATGCGTGGACTTTAAAACTCGTAATACCAGCGTTAGAATTGTAGTGCTAATTCATTGATTATTGCGTTAGCCCCGCTATGACAAATAGATCCATAATTTACTCTTTCCCTATGGAGTTATGGCTTTTACTTGTGTGAACATCACTCCAACATCAAATTCTTAAAGGAAATTACATTACATCAACTAGAAATCAACATCAATTCGATTATCACCAATACGAAATTGGTTTTAAACATTAAAAGGCCATAATACCCAAATGTTTAAACACTTGAAAGTGATGCAGCATAGCTGTAAAACGCTGATTAGAAAATATCACCTGAACATCTCTATGTGAAAAAGAAAGATATTTTACCGCAAAAGTTCCTCAGTAGCCACCTCCCATTGTAAAGGATCTCTAAGCAGCATATTAGTATGTCTGTCCTGGGACAGCTTAGGGGATGAGTCTCGTGAACTCTCATATTATTTCACCAATCAGGTAAAGGAAGCTTACTATGAAATCTCATGAGAGTTAAGTCAAATCTCATGAGATCACAGTAAAAGAGTTCATGACCTCAGCACTGCTGATGCTGATTGGCTGCAGTTCATTTCTTCATTTTTTTTATTTTTTTACCTGCAGCTGGGAGCAGCTGAGTATAACTTTTTACACAGAACTTACTCTGCTGAGCTGAGGAGATTGTGAGGTAAAATATCTTCCTTTTTTACATAGAGATGTTCAGGTGATATTTTCCTGTCAGCTTTTTACAGTTATACTGCATCAGTTTCAAGTGATTTAGCATATGAGTATTATGTCTTGGAAACAGGTAGCACCTTGGGTACAGTCAATTGTGGCACTTCCTTTAAGGATAGATCTTCCTTTTACCCAATACAAAGTAGGGGTACAGTCATTGAAACATTTTACTCACGAGTTGAGGCAGATTTACAGAGACTTAAGTCAGATTGTGACAGACTACCCTCTAATCTCCCTTACCGACTCAGACAAGCACTAAAAACACTCCAACAAAATGAACAAATTGGTTATACGCCCTGCAGATAAAGGCAGCACAATTTAGCTGAGGCCAATAGACAGTTGAGCAATTCTCAAGACTATGTTTCCCTTCTATGTAATCCTACCAATGAATACAAAAGTATTCTTGCGGACATTTTGGACGACGGTGTGGAATACGGCTATTTAGATGCTAATACAGCTTCTTATCTATTTGTATCTAATCCAAAAATGAAGCTGTTCCACCTCTTTCTGAAAGTCCACAAATCCCTGGTAGAAGTCAAAGGACGCCCAATAGTGAGCGGTGTTGACTCACTATTGGAACGTTTGTCTCAATGGCTGGATGCTATTCTCCAGCCCTTGGTACTTGCGCTGCCATCCTACACTCGTGATTCTAAGCATATACTCAACCTCCTCGCTTACTTCAAATGGGAATCCAATTACACATGGATTTCAGTTGATGTGGTTTCCCTTTATTCTACCATTCCCCATAAAGAGGGCATTGAGGCGGTTGATTATTTTCTTGGTACCGCTACAGATTTCACTGAGGATTTCCAGGCATACATTGTACGTGTCTTGACATTCCTTCTGACACATAATTTTTTTTCTCCTTTGAGGGGAGATATTTTCTCCAAAGATGCGGTACGGCGATGGGGGCGAAGTATGCCCCCTCGTATGCCAACCTATACCTTGGAAAATGGGAACAATACAGCATCTTTGGAGATGGTAATCCTTTCAAATCATCAATTTGTTTTTATCAAAGATATATAGACGACCTTCTATTGGTATGGTCTGGCTCACAAACAGAGATTCCCCATTTCGTGGAGACCCGTAATACCAATGACCTTAATCTCCGTTTTACTTATGTCTTTGATTCTAGGTCCATCAACTATCTAGATTTATCTCTTACTGGAGATATTGAGGGACCCATACACACTACTGTTTACCGTAAGCCAATCTCTGGCAACACCCTCCTGCATGCGTCCAGCTGTCACCCAAAAAATACTGCTTCTGCGGTAGCCAAAGGACAATTTGTCCGGTTAAAAAGGAAATGTAGTAAGACATCAGACTACATGCAGGAGGCGAACTTGCTAAAACACAGATTGAAGGAAAGGAATTACACTCGCACACATATAAAAGCAGCCAGAAAAAAGGTAGATAGCCTTGACAGAACTACCCTATTATGTGACAAATCCAGAAAAACTTCTGAGGCCTACAACAAGGTACATTTTGTGACCACTTTCAGTGCACAATATCCCCAGATCTGCACCATAATTAAGAGACACTTCTCCTTACTCGCTGCAGATGATAAACTTCAAGAAACAGTTAATAATGGGTTCAGATGCTCTTACAGAAAGTGCCCAACACTTGCATCTATCTTGGCCCCTACACAACTCAAACAAACAAAAAGCTCCACTAGCTCTTGGCTCCAACATTTGGGAATGTATAAATGGGGCCATCGCAGATGCAAGCCTTGTGACCATGCTCTCGTTACCTCCACATTCTCCTCTACTGTGACCGGCCAGGAATATCCCATCAGGATATGCCTTAATTGCCAAAGTACCTATGTGGTTTACCTAATTCTCTGCACGGCATGCAGGGTGCAATACATAGGATTGACCTCTAGGGATGTCAACTCCAGAATTAGGGAACACTTTTCCACCATCTCCAAAGGAAAATCCACTACTCCATTGGTCCAACATTTTGTCACTAAACATAACAGTAGCCTAGACTCTTTCAGATGGGCAGCAATAGAAAAAGCCAAAATTCCCAATAGAGGCGGTAATTTAGATGACATTTTAGCCAAAAGGGAGGTTTATTGGATTTTCACTCTAAAAACTAGATTGCCCCTGGGGTTAAATTCCAAATACGATCTTATCAACTTCTTGGAATAAAGTCATTTTCCTTTTTCTTTTTATGATTCATTTTCATTTTTCCCTCCAACAGTAATTAATTAATTTTTTCCTCATTTTTCATCATCTCAATTCTTATACAATGTTTTCCTTTGTATTATGAGGAAGCTATTTATGTATCGTTATTCACCATTTATTATTATTATTATTATTTATAGCTAATGGTTTCATATGTGCTGAAAAACTCTGACGAACAGTATTATTATTTCTTGTTTACTTTAACCAACTAACTATTTTTTCTGACATCTTATGTTTTTATTACATTCATTTTGCCCCTCTTTCCTTTCCCTCTCTATATTATGCAAATCTTAGCTCTACATGGCATATAGGGTTAACTTTCTGTGTTGTTTTTTTGCTCTGTAATATAGGCGTGTTTTTGTTTTTATGTTTTAAACCAATTAGCATGCAGTGTACTGTTTTTAAATCATCTCACAACTGTGACACCTTAGGCTATGATTACGGTTGAGCGCCGAAACATGTAAGCCATTTGGTGTCTCGCCTGTCTTACTTTTTGTAGCTATCACTGTTGCCCCTGAACGCAACTTTTAAACAGTTTTGTTTGAATAAAGAATAATTTTATCTATCTTCATTGGGATCCGTTGCCTCCTCTATTTTTTGTGACTTACTACACCAGATTACGGATCCCATAGCTTTGCACTAGCCCTGCTCCTTGTTGCAATCCCGGGTGAAGATGGCCCTGCCCCCTGTCACTCACGCACGCACACGCTGAACGCTGGAGAGAGTTACCTGCAACACAGCCAGTCCCTACGGATCTTTTGCCGCCTGTCTAAAGATTTTGCTCCGCAACAGGGAAGCAAGCGCATCTGCTCACGCCAAGGACAAGTACCGGCTAGCACGCTCCTGGAGTCTTCCTGTTTGCTGAATCTGCTTCTTCACAGGCGGACGGCTGACCCCCGGTTGGGTGAAGTTTCCTTGCAAAGTGGTTAGTGGGGTTTCTGGACGGAAGTCCCGGGACCAACATATAATCTCTATCTAGAGTACTGATATTACTGGTACAGATATATATCGTGAGTGTTACCATTTCTCTTCTTACATTGTCACAAAGAAATCAGCTCTTTTGCATCTAATCTAAATCCCCCTACACCGCCGCCACCTATGATAAATGTATTACCCCCTAATCTAATCCCCCTACACCGCCGCCACCTATATTAAATAGATTAACTCCTAATCTAATCCCCCTACACCGCCGCCACCTATATTAAATAGATTAACCCCTAATCTAATCCCCCTACACCGCCGCCACCTATATTAAATAGATTAATCCCTAATCTAATCCCCCTACACCGCCGCCAGCTATATTAACTATATTAACCCTAATTATATTAGGGTTAATATAGTTAATATAGTTATTATATTATATATATTAACTATATTAACCCTAATTATATTAGGGTTAATATAGTTAATATCGTAATTATATTATATATACCCCTATTATATATATATATATTAAGTATAATAACCCTATTTAACTCTAACATCCCTAACTAAATTCTTATTAAAATAAATCTAATTAATATTAATATTATTAATTAAAATATTTCTATTTAAATCTAAATACTTACCTATAAAATAAACCCTAAGATAGCTACAATGTAATTAATAATTACATTGTAGCTATTTTAGGGTTTATATTTATTTTACAGGTAACTTGGTATTTATTTTAACTAGGTACAATAGCTATTAAATAGTTAATAACTATTTAATAGCTACCTAGTTAAAATAATTACCAATTTACCTGTAAAATAAATCCTAACCTAAGTTACAAATACACCTACACTATCAATAAATTAAATAAACTACAAATATCTAAACTAAACTACAATTAAATACACTAAACTAAATTACAAAAAAAACAAACACTAAATTACAAAAAATAAAAGAAGATTACAAGAATTTTAAGCTAATTACACCTATTCTAAACCCCCTAATAAAATAACAAAGCCCCCAAAATAAAAAAATTTCCCTACCCTAATCTAAATTACAAAAGTTAACAACTCTATTACCAGCCCTTAAAAGGGCCTTTTGTGGGGCATGCCCCAAAGAAATCAGCTCTTATGCCCTTAAAAAAAACAACCCCCCCATTACAACCTACCACCCACATACCCCTATTCTAACCCACCCAATCCCCCCTTAAAAAGTCTAACCCCCAAGTGCTCCTTACCTGTCCTGAAGACCGGCGGAGAAGGTCCTGTTCCAGGCGGTGAAGTCTTCTTCTTCCAGGATCCAGCCAGCCGGCGCAGAGCGGAGGAGTTGAAGACCGATGACCGCGGAGCTGAAGACCGTCCATCTGGAACTGAAGATCGGCGACGCTGGAACCGAAGACCTCTGGAACTGAAGACCGGAGCCGGAACGTGGAGGATCCTCTTCATACGATCGCCGCCGTACACTGAATAGGAATTCAAGGTACGCGATTAAAAATGGCGTCCCTTGAATTCCTATTGGCTGATTTGAGCCTTCAAATTCAAATCAGCCAATCAGATGCGAGCTACTTTAATTCTATTGGCTGATTTGAATAGCCAATAGAATAAGAGCTACTGTAATTCTATTGGCTATTCTTTTTTTTTGTAATTTAGTTTAGTGTATTTAATTGTAGTTTAGTTTAGATATTTGTAGTTTATTTAATTCATTTTATTTAGTTTTATTTAACATTACAGCTCATATATAGTAGCTATTTATACTGTTTCAAACCCAGTTATTTTTCATGACATATACTGCATTGTATTCTATATGTATTTGATGTTCTATATGCATATATGGGAACACTCGGCTAACACAGTTTACTAAAACCATGGTCGGTGTAGTAAAAAATTTAAACTATTGAGTCTTTCCATATATGCCATATACCTTTATGAACAGGTATAATTTTGTCCTGTAGGTGGTTATTGCATGTATACATTTGTTGGTCCCTCCACAATAGGCTGAGCTAGGTCACATGGACCGGTCCATTATTAGTACAGTGTATGTATGCACTGGTTTTATGTAACTATTTATATTCTATATTGTTGCAACTAAGTTGTCAATCTTGCTGAACCTGCACCCGGCGAGGTGCGTGAATAAACACCACCATTTTAAATTGCAATTCGTGTTGTTCTGATTTTCTATAAAAGAGTGCTGAATTCCCAGTATTTCATGAGATTCTATTTTAAATCTCTTGTCTTTCTTTTTTGTCTTATGTGCTGATATTGTTCACATAATGTATCCCTCATTTTCATCTGGCAATTCGAAAAAAAAAACTCATCTATTCCATGCATATAATAAAACTTTTTCATGTCGTTTTGTCATTGTGTAAATATTTGTGCTATGTACCTATATAGGTTTTATTTTTATTTTTTCTGTAAATATAACTTTAACATCCAAAATTCACCTTTCTAGGGGTAGGTTTTACAATGTGAATATAAACTTGTGTGGTGCAGTAGCCCAACAGCCCTGAGGAAGCCCCATCTATGCTTATGATGTGGGGGTGTAACGCGCGTTGGCATTGACTGACCGTGTCACGTGGGAGCGGCTTTCTGATTCTCTGAACCTTTTGCTAAGTTTTAACAGTGGAGCACATTTCCAGTGCCTTTCACAGCCTTACACAGCATGTGGACCACTACCTTGCAGCTCTAAAGATCTGGGGACGGACAGATCAAAACAGAGCATATGTGAGTGACTTTTTTCTGAGTATAATCGCCTTTTCACAGTATGGATGAATGCTAACTTGCTATTGGCCTTCAAGTTCTGAAGTCCGCCGCGGTTTCTGTCTATCTCGAACTGTATGTGTAAGGCCTCATGTCTATCTCTGATTTGGATGTCCTTATAGCATCTTGTATTGTACATATACTCTGACATGTTTTGATGCTTATTTTGTGCTGCAGGTAGACACAGGCATATCTAGCGACTTATAACCTCGGTCTTATACTGTCCAGCTATCAGCTCATTGGAGTTTGATTTCTAAAGGGGGCTGGGTACAGTGGAGGTGTAGTCGACTAGATTCAGTTCTGCATGTTCTGATCCACCTGTATGATTTTTTGCCTACACTGTTCCTATGATATGCTCTTGTGCACTGAGTAAGCAGTGACACATAAGATCCATATGTATATTTGTCTTGATTTATCCTCCTTGGTGCTTTCTAAGGGGTTCCGGTTTTGACAACCAATACTGTTAAATGTGATAGTTATTATGAGATGCAGACATTTATAACATTGAATTACATAATATATGCCTTAGAGCCGTGATCAGCAATCAACTAAAATGGAACTTAACATTTTTGTGTAAGACTCTAACTTTAGCTGGCTCTGTGCTGCTACAGAGAATAAGCAAGGATAAGCAGACATAAAGCTTATAAAGAAAAAAACAGGAATATATATCTTCTACTGTAGCAAAGAGGAGGATTTAGCATCTGGATGCTAAAGGATCCCCAAAAACATATACAGCTAGATTATGAGTTTTGCGTTATGAGTGAAAAAGCCTCATAACGCTGCTTTTTCACTACCGCTGGTATTACGAGTTTCCGTAACACCACAAATATCATCATCTACGCTCAAATTCATACCGCTCACAGGGACCCAGTAGTTAATGATATATCGATAACAAAAACATCCACGAATCACTTCAAAAACATTACACAAAGTACACTTACACTCATACAAACACTCAACAATATTTATTTTTCATATTAAAATTTTTCATGTCAAAATAGAACGGATCAAAGTTACGAGATCTCGGGTGTTTGAAAAAAAATGCACACAAACCCATTTTACATTGACTTACATAGACATACGGGAAGTGTTAGATTTTATTTCTCAGGAAATTTCTCTACTCCATTGACTTCTATGGGGAAGACGTGCTCGTGCACGCGACCATCAGATTTACCTAATGCACGCAAAATGCGTGGACTTTAAAACTCGTAATACCAGCGTTAGAAATGTAGCGCTAATTCATTCATTATTGCGTTAGCCCCGCTATGACAAATAGATCAATAATTTACTCTTTCCCTATGGAGTTATGGCTTTTACTTGTGTGAACATCACTCCAACATTAAATTCTTAAAGGAAATTACATTACATCAACTAGAAATCAACATAAATTCGATTATCACCAATACGAAATTGGTTTTAAACATTAAAGGGCCATAATACCCAAATGTTTAAACACTTGAAAGTGATGCAGCATAGCTGTAAAAAGCTGATTAGAAAATATCACCTGAACATCTCTATGTGAAAAAGAAAGATATGTTACCTCAAAAGTTCCTCAGTAGCCACCTCCCATTGTAAAGGATTTCTAAGCAGCATATTAGTATGTCTGTCCTGGGACAGCTTAGGGGATGAGTCTCGTGAACTCTCATATTATTTCACCAATCAGGTAAAGGAAGCTTACTATGAAATCTCATGAGGGTTAAGTCAAATCTCATGAGATCACAGTAAAAGAGTTCATGACCTCAGCACTGCTGATGCTGATTGGCTGCAGTTCATTTCTTCATTTTTTTTATTTTTTTACCTGCAGCTGGGAGCAGCTGAGTATAACTTTTTACATAGAACTTACTCTGCTGAGCTGAGGAGATTGTGAGGTAAAATATCTTCCTTTTTTACATAGAGATGTTCAGGTGATATTTTCCTGTCAGCTTTTTACAGTTATACTGCATCAGTTTCAAGTGATTTAGCATATGAGTATTATGTCCCTTTAAATCAGATTTAAACGGACAGAAAATTATTTTATGCATCTCATTATTCACAAACAGTAGCCAATTGTAAACACGTATCATTTACGTCTATTATAACATTTCATTTATTCAACTCATATGCTTGGATGAACAGCATATCTACATAGGCCCAACAGATTATGATTGATGGATGCACATACATGCCTTTTGACATTGACTCTTACATGTGCATTGATATTCAGTAAAAAAAAAAAAACACATATAAACAATGAACACATTTACATCATACAACTATATTGGAAGGTTGCTTAACATTGGATTCTCTCTCGGAATCACAAAACAGAAATTATGGATTTACTGTCCCTTTAACATCACGATTCACTCATAATATACCATTAGGAATTACGTATAATAATAACATATCATTAGAAAATATTAGAGCTGTCACTTTTTTGGAAGGAACAACAATGCTATACTGCTTTATATGAATCAGCATATGTGGGAGAGAATCACAATACATACAGTATATGTATATAACACACATCACACAACAACAAAACACATATTTATCTTTTTAATCAGCACACAATAAGAATGCTGTAAAATACAACGACACAATGAAGATATGCAAACTAGACAGGCAGGTTTCTAATATGATGACGTCATTCTAAGCTTCAACCATACAGATTACAGCATTAGGACTGTACCGCCCCTTTCAGCAGTTTCTAAATTAATACTACATATACGTAAACGCGAGGGTTGGAAGATCTTCATTATTATTGCGATTACAATGGGACACGTAAAATATTGACATCTCGTCAATCACTTATATATAATATTATAGCTGTCAGCCAGAAGAGCTTCATTATTATTGCGGTTTCAATGGGACATGTAAAATATTGATATCTCGCCAATCACTTATATATAGAATATTATAGATGTCACCTATTACTTTATCGTTTTGAAACAATATTGCAGCAACACTGATAGATCAGATTCTATGCCATTATACACAAGTATGCACTTTCATTCATGTTAGCGTGGACGTGTGCTTTTTACTATAACATCGGGTTTAATAAATATTTATTACGCATATGAACAAACATTAGGAAGATGCACTGTATATGGTATATTTTACACTTTCACATTACGATTCATTGGGGGGAAAAAAATGTAATCAAACACAAGAAAATCCACCCACTTTGAAAGCATTCGCGTCGCTCACATACAATCAAGTGTATACAATCGTCAATCATTACGAAAAAACTACATGGCCAAAGCGTCCCTTGTGATCGATTTTTAGCAAATCGCTTCTATGTGTTTGCATACCTTGCTACTCCTTGTGTGTTTGCTCTGCTGTTTGGTTTTGTGCTGCTTGGCTTGGCAAATATGGATGAGCTGCAGTTAGTTGGTGCTGGTGCTTTTGCACGAGTTGTGTTCAACCGAATCAGGCGTGCTCTGCGTCTCCAAGAGAGACAAAGGGCTCGTCTGGTTAGAGGTCCTCATGTTGAAAGGGTGAGGCCCACTTTGGATAACATGAGCGACTTCGAGGTTTATGACAAGTATAGGCTCAATCGCGAACAGCTCATTAGCCTTTACGATGTACTTAAACCTCATCTGGAGCCACGTAGACGTATGCGGACTGCAATCCCTGGCATGATGACCAAGATGCTAAGTTGCATACACATCCTGGCCTCTGGAAGTTTTCGATCCGGAGAGGGGTACATGCATGGGCTGTCTCAGGGTACCTTCTCTGTGGTTTTTGACAACTTTATGGATGCCATGGTACGAGTCAGTAAGCTTTATGTAGGATTCCCTCAAAATGATGGTGATTGGAGGCGCCTGAAGAGGGAATTCTATGCAATAGCTCGAATGCCCAATGTCTTGGGAGCAATAGATTGCACCCACATTGCGCTGCGTGCTCCACCAGCCCTTCCGAAATCGCAAACACTTCCATAGTCTCAACGTGCAGTTCATTTGCGACGCAGGGATGCAGATTATGCAGGTGTATGCAAATTTCGGCGGGGCTTGTCATGATGTCCGCATCCTCAGGCAGTCGTCCCTGTGGCGACACTTTGATGGCAGCCAGTTTTCCCATGGGTGGCTCATTGGTGAGTACTTGTGCACAACATGGTTAATTAGATAGACAATTGCCACTGTAATCTTCAAAAATAGTTGTGTTTGTGTAATGTGCAGCTCTAGGATGCAATTTACCCTTTTAATTGTCTCTTTCAGCAAATGTCTAGTTTTAGCTCCAAACAGATATGTAGCATGTCCTAGCTTAAATGTGCAGCTCTAGAATGCAATTTAACCATTTATTTCTCTTTTAGCAAATGTCTCATTTATGCGAAATATGCATATGTAGCATGCCCTAGCTTAAATGTGCAGATATAGGATGCACTTTAACCATTTAATTGTCTCTTTCAGCAAATGTCTAGTTTTAGCTCCAAACAGATATGTAGCATATCCTAGCTTAAATGTGCAGATATAGGATGCGCTTTAACCATTTAATTGTCTCTTTCAGCAAATGTCTAGTTTTAGCTCCAAACAGATATGTAGCATGTCCTAGCTTAAATGTGCAGCTCTAGAATGCAATTTAACCATTTCTTTCTCTTTTAGCAAATGTCTTGTTTTTTGCGAAATATGCAAATGTAGCATGTCCTAGCTTAAATGTGCAGATATAGGATGCGCTTTAACCATTTAATTGTCTCTTTCAGCAAATGTCTAGTTTTAGTTACAAACAGATATGTAGCATGTCCTAGCTTAAATGTGCAGCTCTAGGATGCAATTTAACCATTTCTTTCTCTTTTAGCAAATGTCTGGTTTATGCGAAATATGCATATGTAGCATGTCCTAGCTTAACTGTGCAGATATAGGATGCGCTTTAACCATTTAATTGTCTCTTTCAGCAAATGTCTAGTTTTAGCTCCAAACAGATATGCAGCATGTCCTAGCTTAAATGTGCAGCTCTAGGATGCAATTTAACCATTTCTTTATCTTTTAGCAAATATCTCGTTTATGCGAAATACGCATATGTAGCTTAAATGTGCAGATATAGGATGCGCTTTAACCATTTAATTGTCTCTTTCAGCAAATGTCTCGTTTATGCGAAATATGCATATGTAGCATATGTAGCATGTCCTAGCTTAAATGTGCAGATATAGGATGCGCTTTAACCATTTAATTGTCTCTTTCAGCAAATGTCTAGTTTTAGCTCCAAACAGATATGTAGCATGTCCTAGCATAAATGTGCAGCTCTAGGATGCAATTTAACCATTTCTTTCTCTTTTAGCAAATGTCTCGTTTATACGATTTTTGTGTACACAAATGCATTGTATATTATAAAAATGTATTTTAATTTAATATTTTTTACGATATTTGTAATATTTGTAATTTTGTTATGTTAATTATTTATAGGTGATTTAGGTTACATGAGCCAGCCTTGGCTCACCACTCCGTTGCATAACCCTGCAGACGAGGCCCAGGAGCGCTACAATCAGGCGCACAAGTGGACTAGGGCTGTAGTGGAGAAGATGTTTGGGCTCCTCAAAATGCAGTTAGGATGCCTGGACAGGTCTGGAGGAGCCCTCCAATACAGCCCTAGTAAGGTGGCAAAGATCGTTATAGCCTGGAGCGTGCTGCATAACATTGTTCAGCAGGCTGGGATGCAGCAGGCCATTCAGGCACCCCAAGACCTCCTCCAAGATGAGGAGGACGACCCTGTTCTAGAGGGGTCATTCCGGGACGAGGGGCTCAATGTCAGAGCAAACATCATCAACCGCCACTTCAGGCTAGAAGTTATATAGGAGCATTGCAAATATGTGGGGATTTTAGGGAAATGAGAAGTAGAGAATTGTGCAAACATGTTAGGATTGTTCAACAAATGATTAGATAAAAATATAATTTAATATTTTTCTTATCATATGTAATTTAGACATCAGATGATTCTGGCATTGGCTCCTGTAATGACTTTGCCACCTGATTTTCAAAGACAACATCAGGTGGTAATTATACACAATGTATGGTCTGGGGGGGGGGGGATTTCGCACAATGATTCATTATATGGCATACAATTTTAAATGTAGTATTTAGTTTACACATTACTAGATTTTTAGATAGTCAGAAAGGGATACTCTAGCAATACTATGTGCTTCCAAGTCATCAGAGGTTAGGTCTGCACAATGTATGACTCAGCTTCACACTTGATAGAACATAACACAAGATTCTACACACGCTTAGTAAGCTATTGATCTAAATAGTTTCAGAAATATTTGGGGGGGATGCAGAACCAAGTCACACATTTTTATTAATGATTTTATTTACACTTTTTCTTCCATTAGGGAGATGACTTCATCCACAGACTGAAAGTGAAAAATTCCAGACTGAAAGTAAAGAATTCCAGGCTGAAAGTGAAGAATTCCAGACTGAAAGTGAAGAATCCCAGACTGACAGTGAAGAATACCACTGTGATGATGTCTGTGTCATTGTCTTTCAACTGTGCTGACTTTGAAAAACAGACAAAGACACATTCACATGGTAAGTGGCCACAATTCTCTGGAACAAGACTGGGGATGCAGGATGCATCCTATGGGAGACACATGTTTTTTTTTTAAAAATGTTTTATTTAGATGGTATTTCACAATCCTCTATTTTGAAAATGATGAATAGTACACCTAATGAAGATAAACTGATATTTTGAATAGAATTGCATTTCAAAGACCATACATACAGGTTAGTTTGCACAATGCATGCTATTTAACAATCCGAGGAGGAATAATGTTCAAAGAATTCAGAATATATATATATATCCTATTTTAGAATATGTTTATTTTATATACATTACCCCTACTTGGTGCTAGAGAGGACTCAGATTCTGACCAATCAGACAAAGGGATACATTTTATAGTTGACATTTAGGTATATTATTATTTGAAGGGACATGAAATATTATATTCAATGATGTCCCTTATAGAATAGATTTGTATATATATAAAAATATGATATGCATTATTTTGTCTAATTATAAATGCTAATATGTGTAATTCAAAGATTGATTAGACAATTTAATGTGATCAATTTAAAATTATGGATATAGATCTCCAGTCTGAACCTTTAATATCAAGACAAACAATACATGTTAGAGCAAAGACAGAAGATGAATTTTAAATTATTAGATTTAATGTATATTTTTAGACATGTGTTCATTAAATAACCTAATTGACTAATGTTTTTAATATTTCATTTCTTTCTTTTTCAGATTTTCTTTTTTGATGAATTCCAAAATTATTATTTTTTTTTAAATAAATTTATTTACATACTATATCTTTCATATTTTTTTTAAATACATATTATTTGATACATATCTCTATCACAGTAAGATAAGAAGAAATACATCCATCTAATATTCTGACATGTAAACAAAATATTAGTCCCATGACTGTTAAAGTATCTATTTTACAAGTACATGCCTGATATCAAATATACTAATTTTGATTACTTTATTGAATGAAAAAATATCACCACAGCTTAAGCAGATAATGTTAAAGTCAAGTATCTTACCAAATGTAAGGTGGAGTTAGATACAGCCATCAATGATTTGATTGTGTGATTTATAGATGTCAAAATCATAAAATGTTTATGACAAGGATATGTAGTATAAATTAAAAATAACAACTTTGCTCATTTCACTTTTAAGAAATGAAAGTGTTTAACTTCTTACATTAAAGTGACAGTTTAGTTTAATGTTATATTTACATTATTAAAATAAATATACTGTAGGTTATTTATTATTCTTTAATTCTTTCAAAGGTAATATAGTTTAAATTCTCTTTAAATAAAACATAAGTTAATTTCACATTTATAGCAAGCTATTTATTGTATGACATATTGATGACTTTTCACTCTAGTGGAGTCATTTGAAGGGTCAGTTAACTATAGATATATCAAAATATAATTTCTCACAATTATACTCTTTACCTGTTGGAGTGTATCACATATCTATAGTTATTTCTGTTACCCTTTATTTTAATGTAGTTTATTTCTCAAAAGTTTACTCCACCTATTCCTAATGGTTTTGTCTTTAAAGGGACATTAAACACATAATTATATTTCATGATTCAGACAAAAAATACAATTTGAAACAACATTCACATTTACTTTGATGATCTAATTTGATTAATTCTTTAGATATCCTTTGTTAAAGAAATAGCAATGCACATGGGTTAGCCAAGGCATCTATGTGCAGCTATCAATCAGCAGCACCTGAGCCTATCTAGATATGCTTTTCATGAAAGAATATCAAGAGATAAAAGCAAATGAGATCATAGAAATAAATTAGAAAGTTGTTTAACATTGTATTATCCATCTAAATCATGACAGAAAATATTCTTGTTTAATGTCCCTTTAAGGCAGAGCTGTATAAATACAGCCATTATAAGATATTTCACTCACAGTGGGGCATACAATACATAAGCTAATAAAAATGACAAATGTTTTATGTTGATTGTTTGTTACATATAAGTATGTATATGTCTAAACATGGGATTAAGTTAGGAGATCAGACTATCTATACAAGATAATACACATATTTTTGTTTTTCGATTCCCAATAATAATACATAGACCAACATGAAACATTTTATTTCATGCATTATATACTCTGCTGATAATAAAATAATAAACACATTCATTTCTCAAAATATTCTAGTATACTGTCCCTTTAAGAGTCTGCTTTGAATCATTTAAAAGCTCTATGAAAGGATGGAGATAAGTGGACATTTTACAAACAAGGTTCTCACACAGGTCAAACATATATTCATATAACGTTATCGAATATCTTTTTGGTTTACTGTCCCTTTTATATGTATATAAAATCATATATTTAAATATATATTATATATTCACACATGACTGCATATTTTTATTTTTTTTAGTATAGAGCTTGTGATGGATATTTCATTTATTTTGAAAGAGAAATGACAAAATAATCTAATCTTTCATGATTCAGAGAGAGTAGATTTGAATCAGCCAAAAGAATGCAAGCTCAATCTGATTGGCTGATTGGATCAGCCAATCGGATTGAACTTGAATCTGATTGGCTGATTCCATCAGCCAATCAGATTATTCCTTCCTTAATTCCGATTGGCTGATAGAATCCTATCAGCCAATCGGAATTCGAGGGACGCCATCTTGGATGACGTCCCTTAAAGGAACCGTCATTCATCGGGAGTTCGTCGTGGAGGAAGGATGTTCCGCGTCGGCGGGATGAAGATGGAGCCGGAAGAAAGAAGATTGAAGATGCCGCTTGATAGAAGACTTCAGCCGGATGATGGACCTCTTCAACCCCCGCTTGGATGAAGACTTCAGACGGATGATGGACCTCTTCAGCCCCCGCTTGGATGAAGACATCGCCCGGATTGGATGAAGAATTCGGCTCGGCTGAGTGAAGACGACTCAAGCTAGGAAGATCTTCAGGGGGGTAGTGTTAGGTTTATTTAAGGGGGGTTTGGGTTAGAGTAGGGGTATGTGGGTGGTGGGTTTTAATGTTGGGGGGGGGGTGTATTTTTATTTTACAGGCAAAAGAGCTGTTTTCTTTGGGGCATGCCCCGCAAAAGGCCCTTTTAAGGGCTGGTAAGGTAATAGAGCTGGTATCTTTTTAGGGTAGGGATTTTTTTTATTTTGGGGGGCTTTGTTATTTTATTAGGGGGCTTAGAGTAGGTGTAATTAGCTTAAAATTGTTGTAATATTTTTATAATGTTTGTAAATTATTTTTTTATTTTTTGTAACAGTTCTTTTTTTATTTTTTGTACTTTAGTTAGTGTATTTATTTGTATTTATTTGTAGGTATTTGTATTTAATTTATTTAATTTATTTAATGATAGTGTAGTGTTAGGTTTAATTGTATCTTAGGTTAGGATTTACTTTACTGGTAATTTTGTATTTCTTTTAGCTAGGTAGTTATTAAATAGTTAATAACTATTTAATAGCTATTGTACCTAGTTAAAATAAATACAAAGTTACCTGTAAAATTAATATAAATCCTAAAATAGCTACAATGTAATTATTAATTACATTGTAGCTATCTTAGGGTTTATTTTACAGGTAAGTATTTAGTTTTAAATAGGATTCATTTATTTAAGTATAGTGTAGTGTTAGGTGTAATTGTAACTTAGGTTAGTTTTTATTTTACAGGCAAATTTCTCTTTATTTTAGCTAGGTAGCTATTAAATAGTTAATAACTATTTAATATCTATTGTACCTAGTTAAAATAAATTGAAAGTTGCCTGTAAAATAAAAATAAATCATAAGATAGCTACAATATAATTATTATTTATATTGTAGCTATATTAGGGTTTATTTGAAAGGTAAGTATTTAGTTTTAAATAGGATTAATTTAGTTAATAAGAGAAATATTATTTAGATTTATTTAATTAATATTTAAGTTAGGGGGGTGTTAGGGTTAGTGTTAGACTTAGGTTTAGGGGTTAATAATTTTATTACAGTGGCGACGGTGTAGGGGGGCAGATTAGTGGTTAATAAGTTTAATATAGGTTGCGGCGGGGTCCGGGAGCGGCGGTTTAGGGGTTAAACTATTTAGTTGCGGCGAGGTCCAGGATCCGCAGGATAGGTGTTAATAACTTTATTATAGGTGGCAGCGGTATGGGGGGCAGGATAGGGGTTAATAGGTATAATGTAGGTGGCGGGGGTGTCCAGGAGCGGCGGTTTAGGGGTTAATACATTTATTATAGTTGTGGCGGTGTCCGGGAGCGGCGGTTTAGGGGTTACTAACTTTATTTAGTTGCGGGGGGCTCCGGGGGCGCCGGTATAGGGGGTAGAACAGTGTAGTTTAGTGTGGGTGCTTAGTGACAGGCTAGCAATAAAGCTGTCAAAAAGCCGAAGAGCAGCGAGATCGGATGAGTGACAACTATCACAGTCCGCTGCTCATAGCCCCGTACTTGGTGGGCGGCATTTTGACAGCTTTATTGATAACTTAGGCGAAATTTTGCAGGTCCGCGGCGGCGATGGTAGGCGAGCTTAGGCGGGCGTATTGAACCGGCGGAGGCAGGTAAAGTAGACGGCTTGATAACTACCCCCGATATCTTTATTTTAAAATTAATTTTGAAAACAATGAACTCATGTGAATACAAATATAATTTTACTTTGTCAATTTAAATAAAAATATCTGATTGTTCGTGTCCATGGCCTGATTTGTATTAATGATATCCAATAATGTTTGAATCTTTTACAGCTCTGGATGTTGGTGCTGGAACCTTGAGCCCGTGTTTGTCAGAGTGTAGTATGTCTCATTTTAATTTACATTTGTCTTACAAACTTGGACATAACATTACTCTAATTCTATTTTCTTGTTATTTTGAAATAAGAATCACAAATCCGAGTTGGGATTCCATTGTAATACAAATCTCAATTTATGAGTATTTGAAGATATGCCTTCGATTCTTGATATCTTCATTTTAAAGGGACACTAAACCCAATTTATTGCTTTCATGATTCAGATAGAGCAATCAATTCTAAGCAACTTTCCTATTAGCAATTTTTCATAGTTCTATTGCTATCTTTATTTAAAAAGCAGGAATGTGATGCATAGGAGCTGGGCCATTTTTGTTTTTGAACCTGGGTTATGCTTGCTTATTGGTGTGTAAATGTAAGCCTCCAATAAGCAAGCGCTATCCATGGTGCTGAACATAAAATGGGCTGTCTGCTAAGATTTACATTCCTGCTTTAAAATAAAGATAGCAAGAGAACAAAGAAAAATTGATAGTAGGACTAAATTAGAAAGTTGCTTAAAATTGCATGCTTTTTCTGAATCATGAAAGAAAATACTGGCTTTAGTGTCCCTTTAATGTAATCTTAGGGTCATGGCCATTTTGTATTCTGCCCCTGGGTAGTGCTTGTCAGTTTTTGCCTACATTTAGACAACACTCACACATTTTTACATATGTGCAGAATATGTAACTATACATCTCATATGCTTTGATGTTTGATTCTTATCATTAAAGGGACATGAAACACAACATTTTTCTTTTATGATTTAGACACAACATGTGATTTTAAATTTTCCAATTTGCTTCTATTATCTAAATTGCTTCAGTATATTGGTATCCTTAGTTGAAAAGCATATCTAGGTAGGCTCAGGAGCAGCAATGCATTACTGGGAGTAACCTGCTGATTGGTTGATGCAAAAAATTGACTATTTGCATTAGTTCAACAGATGTCTTCAGATAACTCCCAGTAGTGCATAGTTGCTCCTTTAAAAAAACATTGTAAGACAATGATGCAAATTAGCAAAAATAAGTATATTTGCAAGCTTTTTTAAATCCCAGGCTGGATTTGAATCATGAAGATTAATACAATTACCTATTTGTAGTATAATGTCCCTTGAAGAGAGAAGGATAATTAAAGATTCTTGATGATAGCATAAAATTATATATTTGATTGGAATTGCATGCTCTATACCATTAATTACATCAATATATGGACTAGAAAATTCATTAACATTGACATTGTCAAATAAAGATATTTTAATATTTAATATTAAAGGGACACTGAACACCATATATTTCTTTTGTGATTCAGATAGAGCATGCAATTTTAATCACATTTATATTTTAATCCTATAATCAAATTGACTTCATTCTCTTGGTATCTTTATTTGAAATGCAAGAATGTAAGTTTAGATGCCGGCCCATTTTTGGTGAACAACCTGTGTTGTTGTTGCTCATTGGTGGATAAATTCACCCACCAATAAACAAGTGCTTTCCATGTTTCTGAACAAAAAAAATAGCTTAGATGCCTTATTTTTCAAACAAAGAAAGCGAGAGAATGAAGAAAAATTGATAATAGGAGTAAATTAGAAAGTTGCTTAAAATTGAATGCTCTATCTGAATCATGAAAGAAAAGATTTTGATTCAGTGTCCCTTTAATAAAAAATATCTTCATTAATCCTTACACTGTTTTGATGAAACTATATTGATATCTAAATCACATCTCTCACTATTGAACTACCTTTATATATATATAAGCATATTCAAACAGCACCATGATGACATAGTTTTACAAACATCTTATGTTTTGCATTGTGATCAATATGTGTTGTGTCCTAAAACAGATTATTGTACATTGCACAAATGGATCTATGTGCCACATAGATTAGGTTCTAGTTGTCACCAGTTGTTATTCAAAGTGTTGCGTGTGTGTGTCTGTATTATTTTAAAAACAGGGATCAATAGTTATATTTAGATATGCCATTGATTCATATGAGAAGAATTGGCTGTCTAATATAGTAAGAAATGCAACATATGTGAAAGACATTTTCTTTACAATCACCTTGATGAACTCATAATTTTATTGTTCATATTAGTGCTCTAATCTTCACATTTCTAAGTATATAATTTTGAATATATTATACTATTGTGATTTAGTGATGTCCAAACTGTGTTCACTAATATATTTTAAAGGGCCACTGTAAGTAAATATTTTCTATGCCTGTTACTAACTAACTACCCCAAATACGCTTTTTATCAATAGCATTTCATTAACATATCTCTACCGTATATCAGAAATCTTGCCTGCAAATTTAATTTTCTTTCATGTAATTAGCAAGAGTCCATGAGCTAGTGACGTATGGGATATACATTCCTACCAGGAGGGGCAAAGTTTCCCAAACCTTAAAATGCCTATAAATACACCCCTCACCACACCCACAAATCAGTTTTACAAACTTTGCCTCCTATGGAGGTGGTGAAGTAAGTTTGCGCTAGATTCTACGTTGATATGCGCTCCGCAGCAGGTTGGAGCCCGGTTTTCCTCTCAGCGTGCAGTGAATGTCAGAGGGATGTGAGGACAGTATTGCCTATTTGAATTCAATGATCTCCTTCTACGGGGTCTATTTCATTGGTTCTCTGTTATCGGTCGTAGAGATTCATCTCTTACCTCCCTTTTCAGATCGACGATATACTCTTATATATACCATTACCTCTACTGATTCTCGTTTCAGTACTGGTTTGGCTTTCTACTACATGTAGATGAGTGTCCTGGGGTAAGTAAGTCTTATTTTCTGTGACACTCTAAGCTATGGTTGGGCACTTTTATATAAAGTTCTAAATATATGTATTCAAACATTTATTTGCCTTGACTCAGGATGTTCAACGTTCCTTATTTCAGACAGTCAGTTTCATATTTGGGATAATGCATATGAATAAATCAATTTTTTTCTTACCTTAAAATTTGACTTTTTTTCTCTGTGGGCTGTTAGGCTCACAGGGGCTGAAAATGCTTCATTTTATTGCGTCATTCTTGGCGCAGACTTTTTTGGCGCAAATTTTTTTTTCTGTTTCTGGCGTCATACGTGTTACCGGAAGTTGCGTCATTTTTTGACGTTTCTTTGCGCCAAAAGTGTCGGCGTTCCGGATGTGGCGTCATTTTTGGCGCCAAAAGCATTTAGGTGCCAAATAATGTGGGCGTCTTTTTTGGCGCTAAAAAATATGGGCGTCACTATTGTCTCCACATTATTTAAGTCTCATTATTTATTGCTTCTGCTTGCTAGAAGCTTGTTCATTGGCATTTTTTTTCCCATTCCTGAAACTGTCATTTAAGGAATTTGATCAATTTTTCTTTATATGTTGTTTTTTCTATTACATATTGCAAGATGTCCCAGATTGACACTGAGTCAGAAGATACTTCTGGAAAAACGCTGCCTGGTGCTGGATCTACCAAAGTTAAGTGTATCTGCTGTAAACTTGTAGTATCTGTTCCTCCAGCTGTTGTTTGTAATGAATGTCATGACAAACTTGTTAATGCAGATAATATTTCCTTTAGTAATGTTACATTACCTGTTGCTGTTCCGTCAACATCTAATACTCAGAGTGTTCCTGTTAACATAAGAGATTTTGTTTCTAAATCCATTAAGAAGGCTATGTCTGTTATTCCTCCTTCTAGTAAACTTAAAAGGTCTTTTAAAACTTCTCATTTTTCAGATGAATTTTTAAATGAACATCATCATTCTGATTCTGATAATGGTTCCTCTGGTTCAGAGGATTCTGTCTCAGAGGTTGATGCTGATAAATCTTCATATTTATTCAAAATGGAATTTATTCGTTCTTTACTTAAAGAAGTCTTAATTGCATTAGAAATAGAGGATTCTGGTCCTCTTGATACTAAATCTAAACGTTTAAATAAGGTTTTTAAATCTCCTGTAGTTATTCCAGAAGTTTTTCCTGTCCCTGATGCTATTTCTGAAGTAATCTCCAGGGAATGGAATAATTTGGGTAATTCATTTACTCCTTCTAATCGTTTTAAGCAATTATATCCTGTGCCATCTGACAGATTAGAGTTTTGGGACAAAATCCCTAAAGTTGATGGGGCTATCTCTACTCTTGCTAAGCGTACTACTATTCCTACGGCAGATAGTACTTCCTTTAAGGATCCTTTAGATAGGAAAATTGAATCCTTTCTAAGAAAAGCTTACTTATGTTCAGGTAATCTTCTTAGACCTGCTATATCTTTAGCGGATGTTGCTGCAGCTTCAACTTTTTGGTTAGAAGCTTTAGCGCAACAAGTAACAGATCATAATTCTCATAGCATTGTTAATCTTCTTCAACATGCTAATAACTTTATTTGTGATGCCATCTTTGATATCATTAGAGTTGATGTCAGGTATATGTCTCTAGCTATTTTAGCTAGAAGAGCTTTATGGCTTAAAACTTGGAATGCTGATATGTCTTCTAAGTCAACTTTGCTTTCCCTTTCTTTCCAGGGCAATAAATTATTTGGTTCTCAGTTGGATTCTATTATATCAACTGTTACTGGAGGGAAAGGAACTTTTTTACCACAGGATAAAAAATCTAAAGGTAAATTTAGGTCTAATAATCGTTTTCGTTCCTTTCGTCACAATAAGGAACAAAAGCCTGATCCTTCACCCACAGGAGCGGTATCAGTTTGGAAACCATCTCCAGTCTGGAATAAATCCAAGCCTTTTAGAAAACCAAAGCCAGCTCCCAAGTCCACATGAAGGTGCGGCCCTCATTCCAGCCCAGCTGGTAGGGGGCAGATTACGATTTTTCAAAGAAATTTGGATCAATTCAATTCACAATCTTTGGATTCAAAACATTGTTTCAGAAGGGTAGAGAATTGGCTTCAAGATAAGGCCTCCTGCAAAGAGATTTTTTCTTTCCAGTATTTTTTTACTTTCCAGTAAATCCATCGAAGGCTCAAGCATTTCTGAAATGTGTTTCAGATCTAGAGTTGGCTGGAGTAATTATGCCAGTTCCAGTTCTGGAACAGGGGCTGGGGTTTTATTCAAATCTCTTCATTGTACCAAAGAAGGAGAATTCCTTCAGACCAGTTCTGGATCTAAAGATATTGAATCGTTATGTAAGGATACCAACATTCAAAATGTTAACTATAAGGACTATCCTGCCTTTTGTTCAGCAAGGGCATTATATGTCCACAATAGATTTACAGGATGCATATCTGCATATTCCGATTCATCCAGATCACTATCAGTTTCTGAGATTCTCTTTCCTAGACAAGCATTACCAGTTTGTGGCTCTGCCGTTTGGCCTAGCAACAGCTCCAAGAATTTTTACAAAGGTTCTCGGTGCCCTTCTGTCTGTAATCAGAGAATAGGGTATTGTGGTATTTCCTTATTTGGACGATATCTTGGTACTTGCTCAGTCTTCACATTTAGCAGAATCTCATACGAATCGACTTGTGTTGTTTCTTCAAGATCATGGTTGGAGGATCAATTTACTGAAAAGTTCATTGATTCCTCAGACAAGGGTAACCTTTTTAGGTTTCCAGACAGATTCAGCGTCCATGACTCTGTCTCTGACAGACAAGAGACGTCTAAAATTGATCTCAGCTTGTCGAAACCTTCAATCACAATCATTCCCTTCAGTAGCCTTATGCATGGAAATTCTAGGTCTTATGACTGCTGCATCGGACGCGATCCCCTTTGCTCGTTTTCACATGCGACCTCTTCAGCTCTGTATGCTGAACCAGTGGTGCAGGGATTACACAAAGATATCTCAATTAATATCTTTAAAACCGATTGTACGACACTCTCTGACGTGGTGGACAGATCACCATCGTTTAGTTCAGGGGGCTTCTTTTGTTCTTCCGACCTGGACTGTAATTTCAACAGATGCAAGTCTGACAGGTTGGGGAGCTGTTTGGGGGTCTCTGACAACACAAGGGGTTTGGGAATCTCAGGAGGTGAAATTACCAATCAATATTTTGGAACTCCGTGCAATTTTCAGAGCTCTTCAGTCATGGCCTCTTCTAAAGAGAGAATCGTTCATTTGTTTTCAGACAGACAATGTCACAACTGTGGCATACATCAATCATCAAGGAGGGACTCACAGTCCTCTGGCTATGAAAGAAGTATCCCGAATACTGGTATGGGCGGAATCCAGCTCCTGTCTAGTTTCTGCGGTTCATATCCCAGGTATAGACAATTGGGAAGCGGATTATCTCAGTCGCCAAACGCTACATCCGGGCGAATGGTCTCTTCACCCAGAGGTATTTCTTCAGATTGTTCAAATGTGGGGACTTCCAGAAATAGATCTGATGGCTTCTCATCTAAACAAGAAACTTCCCAGGTATCTGTCCAGATCCAGGGATCCTCAAGCGGAAGCAGTGGATGCATTGTCACTTCCTTGGAAGTATCATCCTGCCTATATCTTTCCGCCTCTAGTTCTTCTTCCAAGAGTAATCTCCAAGATTCTGAAGGAATGCTCGTTTGTTCTGCTGGTGGCTCCAGCATGGCCTCACAGGTTTTGGTATGCGGATCTTGTCCGGATGGCCTCTTGCCAACCGTGGACTCTTCCGTTAAGACCAGACCTTCTGTCACAAGGTCCTTTTTCCATCAGGATCTCAAATCCTTAAATTTAAAGGTATGGAGATTGAACGCTTGATTCTTAGTCAAAGAGGTTTCTCTGACTCTGTGATTAATACTATGTTACAGGCTCGTAAATCTGTATCTAGGAAGATATATTATCGAGTCTGGAAGACTTATATTTCTTGGTGTCTTTCTCATCATTTTTCCTGGCATTCTTTTAGAATTCCGAGAATTTTACAGTTTCTTCAGGATGGTTTGGATAAAGGTTTGTCTGCAAGTTCCTTGAAAGGACAAATCTCTGCTCTTTCTGTTCTTTTTCACAGAAAGATTGCTAATCTTCCTGATATTCATTGTTTTGTACAAGCTTTGGTTCGTATAAAACCTGTCATTAAGTCAATTTCTCCTCCTTGGAGTTTGAATTTGGTTCTGGGGGCTCTTCAAGCTCCTCCGTTTGAACCTATGCATTCATTGGACATTAAATTACTTTCTTGGAAAGTTTTGTTTCTTTTGGCCATCTCTTCTGCTAGAAGAGTTTCTGAATTATCTGCTCTTTCTTGTGAGTCTCCTTTTCTGATTTTTCATCAGGATAAGGCGGTGTTGCGAACTTCTTTTACATTTTTACCTAAGGTTGTGAATTCTAACAACATTAGTAGAGAAATTGTGGTTCCTTCATTATGTCCTAATCCTAAGAATTCTAAGGAGAGATCATTGCATTCTTTAGATGTAGTTAGAGCTTTGAAATATTATGTTGAAGCTACTAAGAGTTTCCGAAAGACTTCTAGTCTATTTGTTATCTTTTCCGGTTCTAGGAAAGGTCAGAAGGCCTCTGCCATTTCTTTGGCATCTTGGTTGAAATCTTTAATTCATCATGCTTATGTCGAGTCGGGTAAAACTCAGCCTCAAAGGATTACAGCTCATTCTACTAGGTCAGTTTCTACTTCCTAGGCGTTTAGGAATGAAGCTTCGGTTGATCAGATTTGCAAAGCTGCAACTTGGTCTTCTTTGCATACTTTTACTAAATTCTACCATTTTGATGTGTTTTCTTCTTCTGAAGCAGTTTTTGGTAGAAAAGTACTTCAGGCAGCTGTTTCAGTTTGATTCTTCTGCTTATAATTTCAGTTTTTTTCATTATAAGATTTAAACTTTATTTTTGGTGTGGATTATTTTCAGCGGAATTGGCTGTCTTTATTTTATCCCTCCCTCTCTAGTGACTCTTGCGTGGAAGATCCACAACTTGGGTAGTCATTATCCCATACGTCACTAGCTCATGGACTCTTGCTAATTACATGAAAGAAAACATAATTTATGTAAGAACTTACCTGATAAATTCATTTCTTTCATATTAGCAAGAGTCCATGAGGCCCACCCTTTTTGTGGTGGTTATGATTTTTTTGTATAAAGCACAATTATTCCAATTCCTTATTTTTTATGCTTTCGCACTTTTTTCTTATCACCCCACTTCTTGGCTATGCGTTAAACTGATTTGTGGGTTTGGTGAGGGGTGTATGTATAGGCATTTTAAGGTTTGGGAAACTTTGCCCCTCCTGGTAGGAATGTATATCCCATACGTCACTAGCTCATGGACTCTTGCTAATATCAAAGAAATGAATTTATCAGGTAAGTTCTTACATAAATTATGTTGTTTTCCAAACCCACTCCGTGGGTATCCTTTGCTCTGTACCAATCCGTTTACAATACCTAGGTTTCAAAATGGCGCTTTAAAAACAAACAGCTAGATTTAGAGTTTTGTCGGTAACGACCCGTGTAGCTAACGCTGGCTTTTTTCCCCCCGCACCTTTTAAATACCGCTGGTATTTAGAGTTCACAGAAGGGCTGCGTTAGGCTCCAAAAAGGGAGCATAGAGCATATTTACCGCCACTGCAACTCTCAATACCAGCGGTGCTTATGGACGCGGCCAGTGCACGATTCCCCCATAGAAAACAATGGGGCCGTTTGAGCTGAAAAAAAACCTAACACCTGCAAAAAAGCAGCGTTCAGCTCCTAACGCAGCCCCATTGTTTCCTATGGGGAAACACTTCCTAAGTCTGCACCTAACACCCTAACATGTACCCCGAGTCTAAACACCACTAACCTTACACTTATTAACCCCTAATCTGCCGACTCCGCTATCGCTGACCCCTGCATATTTTTTTTAACCCCTAATCTGCCGCTCCGTACACCGCCGCAACCTACATTATACCTATGTACCCCTAATCTGCTGCCCCTAACACCGCCAACCCCTATATTATATTTATTAACCCCTAATCTGCCGCCCCCAACGTTGCCTCCACCTACCTACAATTATTAACCCCTAATCTGCCGACCGGACCTCGCCGCTACTCTAATAAATGTATTAACCCCTAAAGCTAAGTCTAACCCTAACACTAACACCCCCCTAAGTTAAATATAATATAAATCTAACAAAATAAATTAACTCTTATTAAATAAATTATTCCTATTTAAAGCTAAATACTTACCTGTAAAATAAACCCTAATATAGCTACAATATAAATTATAATTATATTGTAGCTATTTTAGGATTAATATTTATTTTACAGGCAACTTTGTATTGATTTTAACCAGGTACAATAGCTATTAAATAAATAACTATTTAATAGCTACCTAGATAAAATAATTACAAAATTACCTGTAAAATAAATCCTAACCTAAGTTACAATTAAACCTAACACTACACTATCAATAAATAATTAAATAAAATACCTACAATTAAATCTAACACTACACTATCAATAAATTAATTACATGAAATACCTACAAATAAATACAATTAAATAAACTAACTAAAGTACAAAAAATAAAAAAATTAATTACAAACATAATAAAAATATTACAACAATTTTAAGCTAATTACACCTACTCTAAGCCCCCTAATAAAATAACAAAGCCCCCAAAATAAAAAAATGCCCTACCCTATTCTAAAATTAAAATAGAAAAGCTCTTTTACCTTACCAGCCCTTAAAAGTGCCTTTTGCGGGGCATGCGCCAAAGAATTCAGCTCTTTTGCCTGGAAAAAAAAACACAATACCCCCCCAACATTACAACCCACCACCCACATACCCCTAATCTAACCCAAACCCCCCTTAAATAAACCTAACACTAAGCCCCTGAAGATCTTCCTACCTTATCTTCACCACACCGGGTATCACCGATCCGTCCAGGCTCCGAAATCTTCATCCAAGCCCAAGCGGGGGCGGGAGATCCATCATCCGGCTGAAGTCTTCTATCAAGCGGCAAGAAGAAGTCCAGAAGAGGCTCCAAAGTCTTCATCCTATCCGGGCAGAAGAGGAGATCCGGACCGGCAACCATCTTCATCCAAGCGGCATCTTCTATCTTCATCCGATGACGAGCGGCTCGATCTTCAAGACCTCCGGCGCGGATCCATCCTCTTCTTCCGACGTCCTAAGTCCGAATGAAGGTTCCTTTAAATGACGTCATCCAAGATGGCGTCCCTTGAATTCCAATTGGCTGATAGGATTCTATCAGCCAATCGGAATTAAGGTAGGAAAAATCTGATTGGCTGATGGAATCAGCCAATCAGATTCAAGTTAAATCCGATTGGCTGATCCAATCAGCCAATCAGATTGAGCTCGCATTCTATTGGCTGATCGGAACCGCCAATAGAATGCGAGCTCAATCTGATTGGCCAATCAGATTTTCCCTACCTTTATTCCGATTGGCTGATAGAATCCTATCAGCCAATCAGAATTCAAGGGACACCATCTTGGATGACGTCATTTAAAGGAACCTTCATTCGGACTTAGGACGTCGGAAGAAGAGGATGGATCCACGCCGTAGGTCTTGAAGATCGAGCCGCTCGTCATCAGATGAAGATAGAAGATGCCGCTTGGATGATGATGGTTGCCTGTCCGGATCTCCTCTTCTGCCCGGATAGGATGAAGACTTTGGAGCCTCTTCTGGACTTCTTCTTGCCGCTTGATAGAAGACTTCAGCCGGATGATGGATCTCCAGCCCCCGCTTGGGCTTGGATGAAGATTTCGGAGCCTGGACAGATCGGTGATACCCAGTGTGGTGAAGATAAGGAAGGAAGATCTTCAGGGGCTTAGTGTTAGGTTTATTTAAGGGGGGTTTGGGTTAGATTTGGGGTATGTGGGTGGTGGGTTGTAATGTTGGGTGGGGTATTGTATGTTTATTTTTACAGGCAAAAGAGCTGAATTCTTTGGGGCATGCCCCGCAAAAGGCCCTTTTAAGGGCTGGTAAGGTTAAAGAGCTTTTCTATTTTAATTTTAGAATAGGGTAGGGCATTTTTTTATTTTGGGGGGCTTTGTTATTTTATTAGGGGGCTTAGAGTAGGTGTAATTAGCTTAAAATTGTTGTAATATTTTTATTATGTTTGTAATTAATTTTTTTATTTTTTGTAACTTAGCTTTTTTTATTTTTTGTACTTTAGTTAGTTTATTTAATTGTATTTATTTGTAGGTATTTCATGTAATTAATTTATTGATAGTGTAGTGTTAGATTTAATTGTAGGTATTTTATTTAATTAATTTATTGATAGTGTAGTGTTAGGTTTAATTGTAACTTAGGTTAGGATTTATTTTACAGGTAATTTTGTAATTATTTTAACTAGGTAGCTAATAAATAGTTCTTAACTATTTAATAGCTATTGTACCTGGTTAAAATAAATACAAAGTTGCCTGTAAAATAAATATAAATCCAAAAATAGCTACAATATAATTATTTGTTATATTCTAGCTATATTAGGGTTTATTTTACAGTTAAGTATTTAGCTTTAAATAGGAATAATTTATTTAATAAGAGTTAATTTATTTCGTTAGATTTAAATTATATTTAACTTAGGGGGTGTTAGTGTTAGGGTTAGACTTAGCTTTAGGGGTTAATACATTTATTAGAGTAGCGGTGAGGTCCGGTCGGCAGATTAGGGGTTAATACTTGACGTTAGGTGTCAGCGATGTTAGGGAGGGCAGATTAGGGGTTAATACTATTTATTATAGGGTTATTGAGGCGGGAGTGAGGCGGATTGGGGTTAATAACTTTATTATAGTAGCGGTGAGGTCCGGTCGGCAGATTAGGGGTTAATAATTGTAGGTAGGTGGCAGCGACGTTGGGGGGGCAGATTAGGGGTTAATAAATATAATATAGGGGTCGGCGGTGTTAGGGGCAACAGATTAGGGGTACATAGGGATAACGTAGGTGTTGGCGGTGTGCGGTCGGCAGATTAGGGGTTAAAATTTTTTATTAGAGTGGCGGCGATGTGGGGGAACCTCGGTTTAGGGGTACATAGGTAGTTTATGGGTGTTAGTGTACTTTAGAGCTCAGTAGTTAAGAGCTTTATGAACCGGCGTTAGCCCAGAAAGCTCTTAACTCCTGGCTTTTCTCTGCGGCTGGAGTTTTGTCGTTAGATTTCTAACGCTCACTTCAGCCAAGACTCTAAATACCGGCGTTAGAAAGATCCCATTGAAAAGATAGGATACGCAAATGGCGTAGGGGGATCTGCGGTATGGAAAAGTCGCGGCTGCAAAGTGAGCATTAGACCCTTTCCTACAAGACTCTAAATACCAGAGGTAGCCCAAAACCAGCGTTAGGAGCCTCTAACGCTGGTTTTGACGGCTAACGCAGAACTCTAAATCTAGCCGAAAAATATTGGTTTAAGTATTTTGAACATGCAGTGCTGAAAATAGTGGGCAGGATAACGTGACATCATCGGCGAATAAAAGATATAACTTTTAGAACGTTATGAAACTTCGTTTTGGAGAAAATATAGTTCAGTAGGTTTTAATTAATGTTTATTAACTTTAATATGTTAGTTGTTTAGCTTAAAAATTATAACAGAAAGTAATCCTTTAATATCATTAATAGAACTAGTTATTGTGGCGAGCACAGAGGGATCCAGCACCGATGGTGACCTGCCTTTGCAGGCTTCTGGTAAGTCCATTGACTCATTCATATGTCATTGAAGGTGTATTTTTAGTAAATATTATGATCATGATTCTGATGAAGCATTCCATTTGAATAAAACACAATGTACTCCTCTGATGATATATATATATATATATATATATATATATATATATATATATATATATATATATAATTTATTATTTTAAGATTAAGATCCCAAAGCTTCTTAGTCTACACCTTTGTGCTTCATAACATGGCTAGCACATGTTTATATTTAGTATAAATTTAGACAACAATCATCAAGTGAAACACACATGAGAACTCTTAAATGTTCCATGTACTCGACTTTTGTGAATATTTTCAAAATACAGACACTAAAATGTAATTATTACTCATCGATTATTACAAATCTTATTTCATTTGCATGCTCCATCAAAATGAAGTAATTCCTAACTTTGGTTCAGTATCTCTTTAATGCAACATTGATGTGTGTCCTTGAACACCAGTAACACATGTTGTAATATTTGTTTTTAACGTATACACAACATATTATGTTTTTCAGAGATTGCTGTAACAACATATGCGATGGATGAGGAAGTGGCTCCCTCGGAGTCTGATGGTACGTCAAATATATATAACATGTATCTAACATGTATTATTGTTTACAAATCATACTCTTGAATAAAAATAAAGTCTACAGCTTTGTCCCTTTAAAATATATTATTCAATTATTTTGGAAATACTCTACTGCCCCCCTTTCTATATCATGCATCATGAACATATGTTTTTAAATTTTATTAAATTTAAGTATGATTTGTCATTAATGACATCATGATGTCACATGCATATTCCAGGCAAAACCCCATCATCTTCTGATTGTACAGACAGTCATTGCTATTCATATGAGTGCCTAGATGCAGACCATATCATTATGTCATCATTGTTTAGAACTTCTAAACCACTTCTAAGTATACATAAAACATAATCATGTTGAAATTCCTTGATTTAAGTTCATGATGTATGATATGTAAATTGATTTTATAAATATTTATGTGTAGACTGTCCATTTCAATCAAACAAACATTAATATTCCTCAAAAATAAAGCATGCATTTCGGAATGTGGCTATTAATATTGGGATGACATACATTTAATTCTAATGTAAAAGAGAGATTCACAAAAAATACAAACAAAATGTAATCAGATAGAGAAGATTATATTATTAATATTTAATATGAACGGTAGTATCTACTGTGTATATATTATGAATAGTAATTGATTGAAGCATCAAGCTTTAAAGTAGTCCATTTAAGATTACAAAGGCAATCACCGAAATATATATGTAAATCAGTGTTTACCTGGTTTCAAAGGCTAGATGGAGTGGCCATTTAAATTTGATCATATTATACACTCCCATATTATTCAATTGTTGGTTTTTCAATGATCAATCCACGGGCATGTGTCTAAAAGAACTCTATTGCATTTCAATCTCAAATGCATACATGCATACCAAAATATTATCCAAAAGATAAATATATTATCAAATCATAAATATTAGCACATAATGTTGACTTTGAAAAATATGATTTGTAATGTATTTATGAAATGTTACATGAAAAATAACAGTGAACATTCAGAGTTTAAAGGATCAATTAAATCTTCTTATTAATTATATTTGATTCAAATCAATCAATAACTTAAAACATATTATAAATATTTTAGTAGAACAAGAATCCAGACTTTAAATAATGTTGAATCTTGATTTCTTTCAACATAATAATATACAATGCCTTGCAAAAGTATTTACCCCTCTTGGCATTTTTCGTGTTTTGTTGCCTCACAACCTGGAATTAACATGGATTGTTTGAGGATTTGCATCATTTAATTTACAGAACATGGCCACAACTTTGAAGATGTTTTTTTTTATTGTGAAGCAAACAACAAATAGGACAAAATAACAGAAAAAGTCAATGTGCATAACTATTCACCGCCCTAGAGTCAATACTTTTTAGTGCCACCTTTTGCGGCAATCACACCTCCAAGTCGCTTTGGATTAGTCTATATGAGCTTGCCACATCTTACCACTGGGATTTTTGCCCATTCATCCTTGCAAAACTGCTCCAGCTCCTTCAAGTTGGATGGTTTGCGCTTGTGAACAGCAATCTTTAAGTCTGACCACAGATTTTCTATTGGATTGAGGTCTGGGCTTTGACTAGGCCATTCCAACACATTTACATGTTTCCCCTTAAACCACTCAAGTGTTGCGTTAGCAGTGTGTTTGGGGTCATTGTCCTGCTGGAAGGTGAACCTCCGTCCTAGCCTCAAATCATGCACAGAGTAGTACAGGTTTTGCTCAAGAATATCCCTGTATTTAGCACCATCCATCTTTCCCTCAACTCTGACCAGTTTCCCAGTCCCAGCTGCTGAAAAACATCCCCACAGCATGATGCTACCACCCCCATGTTTCACTGTGGGGATGGTGTTCTTTGGGTGATTTGATGTGTTGAGTTTGCGCCAGACATAGCGTTTTCTTTGATGGACGAAAAGTTCAATTTTAGTTTTATCAGACCAGAGCACCTTCCTCCATACATTTTGGGAGTCTCCCACATGCCTTTTTTGCAAACTCAAAACATGCAATTTTGTTTTTTGCTGAAAGTAATGGCTTTCTTCTGGCCACTCTGCCATAAAGTCCAACTCTATGGAGCGTATGGCTTATTGTCGTCCTATGTACAGATACTCCAGTCTTTACCAGGGTTAACCTAGGTCTCTGTACTGCCTCTCTGATTAAGGCCCTCCTTGCCCGGTCCGTGAGTTTTGGTGGGCGGCCGTCTCTTGGCAGGTTTGCTGTTGTGCCATGTTCTTTCGATTTGGTTATGATAGATTTGATGGTGCCCCTGGGGATCATCAAAGATTTGGATATTTTTTATAACCTAACCCTGACTTGTACTTCTCAACAACATTGTCCCTTACTTGTTTGGAGAGTTCCTTGGACTTCATGGCAGTGTTTGGTTAGTGGTGCCTCTTGCTTAGGTGTTGAAGCCTCTGGGGCCTTTCAAAAAAGGTGTGTATATGTAATGACAGATCATGTGACACTTAGATTGCACACAGTTGGATATCATTTCACTAATTATGTGACTTCTGTAGGTAATTGGTTGCACCAGAGCTTTTTATGGGCTTCATAACAAAGGGGGTGAATACATAGGCACATGCCAATTTTCTGTTTTCTATTTATAAAAAATAGTTTTATGTATATATTTTTCTCATTTCACTTCACCAACTTAGACTATTTTGTTCTGATCTATCACATAAAATTCAGATTAATAAAACATTGAACATAAGGCTGTAATGTAACAAAATAGGTAAAAAGTGAATACTTTTGCAAGGCATTGTATTTTCATATCATATATCTATATATATTTTTGTTATATATTTCAAATGGACCTTCCACTTCTGGGCATCAGCCTCCCGCCCCCCCAGCCAGAAGCCCCATCCGCCCCGCCCCAGCCAGAACCCACTCCCGGCCCTTCCCATAATTACTCCTGTCCTGTCCCTCCCATAAAAAGATTAATTGCCCCCCCCACCGCTCTCCTCATTTTGCCGCCCATACAGCTCCCCCACCTGCACAGCCACCAACTCCCCAGGTCCCTGACTCCCCAGCTGTGCAGGCTCCCCTGGAGTGGCAGCCCAATCCCCCACCTTGCCCCATCCCTCCCCTCCCCATCAAGACTTTTACCACAGTCCCCACCTTCATTGTCCTGGGTGTCGGATTGTCCTTCCCAGCCACCGATGTAAGTATCATTACAAATCCACATTATAACATACTTTCTTAAAGGGACATTATACTGATCGAATTATACATAAATTGAATTTGATTTGAAAAAGGTTTTTGATAAACCTTTTCTTTATTTGATTAATGTAAAGGTTTCCGATCTTCATTTTGTGAAATCAACATCCACATTTTCTAATATCTAAATGATATTGCCTAGATGTTGGATATCTATTAAGTATATATGTCAATATTTTGTATTTGGTATCACTGCCCTTTTCACAGTGTGTCATAAACAAAAGAAATATATATTTTTCAAGATTGATAGTGTTTTGATTTCTCTTAATATCTTAATGGTTTATCTCTGAAGAACATATTTAATGTGTAAATCTTATATATAGCATCTTTAATTATAAGAATGATTTGTATTTTGATTATTACAATGTCTCTTTGCTCTCTTTTTCTTATGTTCTGTAATTATTATTAATTTGTATTATTTTTTTTGTTTAGGTTGTGACTCAGCATGGTTAACTCTAGAGGCTCTAGTGCGTATAGAGCAGACCATGCTGAGTAACAGTCAGTTGCTGGGAAGGATGCATGACACAATGCATGTCCAGCTGCGGCTTCATCGCTTGATTCTAGAACGCATAATACGGTTAGAGTCAATGCATGAAGCCGCAGCTGGAAATGCACAGGACGATGAGGGTGATGCTGATGCCCCATAAGTGGAGGATCCGGAGATGGCCCGAGGAAGAACTAATAACTCCTCCATCCACATGTTGTTATTTAGTTGTTTGATTTGTTTGGTTGGCATTTGGCCTTTGTTTGTTTTTATGTTGTGCCTGTTGCACTATTTCACCTTGTCAGATGTCTCCAATGGGGCGGTGTTGGCCAATGTTTGCCCTGTCAACTCCCTCCAAGGACTGTGATACACTATGGCACCTTGTCAGATGGCTCCAATGGGGCTGTGTTTGCCCTGTCAAGTCCCTCCAAGGACTGTGATGCACTATTTCACCTTGTCAAATGGCTCCAATTGGACTGTGTTTGCCCTGTCAACTCCCTCTAAGGACTGTGAAGCACTATTTCACCTTGTCAGATGGCTCCAGTGGGGCTGTGTTTGCCCTTTCAACTCCCTCCAAGGACTGTGATGCACTATGGCACCTTGTCAGATGGCTCCAATGGGGCTGTGTTGGCCTATGTTTGCCCTTATCAACTCCCTCCAAGGACTGTGATTCACTATTTCACCTTGTCAGATGGCTCCAATGGGGCTGTGTTTGCCCTGTCAACTCCCTCCAAGGACTGTGATGCACTATGGCACCTTGTCAGATGGCTCCAATTCATCAATATGACTTTTTAAAAATTGATCGTATTTTTTTTTTTGATGACATCATAATAAAAAGAAAGTCATTAATATATTATTTGTCATCTTTATTTATTCATGTCATTTATTCAAATCTATATTTTATGTGGTTAATCCTTAAAGGGACAGGAAACCAAAAAATGGTCTTTCATTATTCAGATATATAATACAATTTTAAATAAATATCATATTTACATCTATTATTTAATTTGCTTAATTTTCTTGACATACTTTGCTGAAAGGTTTATCTTTGCAAGATCATGAGTAGCATAGAACCTAGGTTCTAGATGTTGATTGTTTGTTGCATATATATATATATATATATATATATATATATATATATATATATATATTAGTTGTTGTTGGCTCATCCATGTGTTCATTTATAAACCATTAGTGAATTGATACACCTTTAACAAATGATCACAAGATTATTAAACTGAGATAATTGATGTAAATTATGAAGTTGATGGAAATAGTAAAAAAAAAAAGTTAAAGGGACATGAAACCCAAATTTTTCATGATTTAGAAAGAGCATGCAATTTTAAACAACTTTCTAATTTACTTCTATTATCTAATTTGTTTTATTCTCTAAATATTCTTTGCTGAAAAGCATATCTAGATAGGCTCAATAGCTGCTGATTGGTCGCTGCACATAGAAGCTTCATGTGATTGGCTCACTCATGTGCATTGTTTTTTCTTCAACTAAGGATATCTAAAAAACGAGGCAAAATAAATAAAAGAAGTAAATTGGATTGTTGTTTAAATTTGTATTATCTATATGAATCATGAAAGAAAAATTTTGGGTTTAGTGTCCCTTTAACCCCTTAATGACCGGACCATTTTTCAATTTTCTTACCCTTAATGACAATGGCTATTTTTACATTTCTGCAGTGTTTGTGTTTAGCTGTAATTTCCCTCTTACTCATTTACTGTACCCACACATATTATATACCGTTTTTCTCGCCATTAAATGGACTTTCTAAGGATACCATTATTTTCATCATATCTTATAATTTCCTATAAAAAAAATATAAAATATGAGGAAAAAATTGAAAAAAACACACTTTTTCTAACTTTGACCCCCAAAATCTGTTACACATCTACAATCACCAAAAAACACCTATGCTAAATAGTTTCTAAATTTTGTCCTGAGTTTAGAAATACCCAATGTTTACATGTTCTTTACTTTTTTTGCAAGTTATAGGGCCATAAATACAAGTAGCACTTTGCTATTTCCAAACAACTTTTTTTCAAAATTAGCGCTAGTTACATTGGAACCCTGATATCTGTCAGGAATACCTGAATATCCCTTGACATGTATATATTTTTTTTTAGAAGACAACCCAAAGTATTGATCTAGGCCCATTTTGGTATATTTCATGCCACCATTTCACCGCCAAATGTCATCAAATAAAAAAAAAAGTTCACTTTTTCACAAATTTTGTCACAAACTTTAGGTTTCCCACTGAAATTATTTACAAACAGCTTCTGCAATTAAGGCACAAATGGTTGTAAATGCTTCTTTGGGATCCCCTTTGTTCAGAAATAGCAGACTTATATGGCTTTGGGGTTGCTTTTTGGTAAGTAGAAGGCCGCTAAATGCTGCTGCGCACCACACGTAAATTATGCCCAGCAGTTAAGGGGTTAAATTAGGTAGCTTGTAGGGAGCTTGCAGGGTTAATTTTAGCTTTAGGGTAGAGATCAGCCTCCCACCTGACACATCCCACCCCCTGATCCCTCCCAAACAGTTCTCTTCCCTCCCCCACCCCACAATTGTCCCCGCCATCTTAAGTACTGGCAGAAAGTCTGCCAGTACTAAATAAAAGGAGTTTTTCTTTTTTTTAATTAAAAAAAAAAAATGTTTTAGCTGTGATGGACTCCTGCCTTAGCCCCAACCTCCATGATCCCCCCCCCCAGCTCTCTAACCCTCTCCCCTACCTAATTGCCGCCATCTTGGGTACTGGCAGCTGTCTGCCAGTACCCAATTTGCCCCCCAAAAAAGTGTTTTTTTTATTATCTTTTATTACAATTTTAATTTTTTCTGTAGTGTAGCAGCCCCCCACAATACCCCAACCCCCTCCCCCTCCCAGATCCTCATATATTTAATTTTTCCCCCCTCTTCCCACTCATTGGTGTCAGTGTGGGTAGGTAATCGCGCGCGCGCGCGCGCACGCGCGCCCCCGCACGCTCCCGGCACCCGGCGTGCACATTGCACTAACAGGAGCCGGATGCCGGGTAGCGATGGGCCGCCCACCCGCCTCCCTGTTGCGCTCCCACCCACCAACGAACCGGCACCATCGCTACCGGTGCAGAGAGGGCCACAGAGTGGCTCTCTCTGCATCGGATGCTTTCTAAAGGGTATTGCAGGATGCCTCAATATCGAGGCATCACTGCAATACCCTGAGAGCTGCTGGAAGCGATTGCGATCGCTTCCAGCACTCTCTTAGACAAGTGACGTACCAGGTACGTCCATTGTCACTAACTGCAAGTTTTTGCAGGACGTACCTGGTACGTCACTTGTCATTAAGGGGTTATTTGTTTGTATTTCATGTCCCTTTAAGTGATGCTGACCACAATTCTTAATTAATGGATATGCATTTCTAATGTATTTATTTCCTTTTTACATCAACATAGACATATTGGGCGTGATCCGATATAGATCGCAGTTTGCGACGCAAGCGAGGGAACCGGCGTCGCCCGCAGTTTCAGCTCGCAACTCGAGCTATCCCATATAGGTCGCCGTCAGATGCTAACGTGCCGTAAGTCTGACAAACCAGCGATGTCCAGAAATCTGCGCAAGTACAAATTTCTGGCGTCGCCAGTGACTTGCGGCACGTTAGAAACTGCCGGCGCCTATAAAACCTGACTAAAGTCTAAAACACCCGCACTGTCTAACACGCCTCCCTAACATAGCCCGCACTGTCTAACACGCCTCCCTAACATAGCCCGCACTGTCTAACCCTCTATCCGCTATCCCCCCTCACTAGCCTAACAATAAAAAAGCTATTAACCCCTAAACCGCCGCTCCCGTACCCCGCCGCAACCTAATAAAGTTATTAACCCCTAAACCGCCGCTCCCGTACCCCGCCGCCAGCTATATTATATCTATAACCCCCTAAAGTGAGCCCCTAACACCGCCGCCATCTATATTAAAATTATTAACCCCTAATGTAAGCCCCTTACACCGCCGCCATCTCTATTAAAATGATTAACCCCTAATTTAATCTACCTACCCCGCCGCCAGCTATATTATCTATATTAACCCTAAGTATATTATAGTTAATATAGGTATTACATTATATATATTAACTATATTAACTCTAATTATATTAGGGTTAATATAGTTAATATAGTTACTATAGTATTTATATTAACTATATTAACTCTATCTAACCCTAACACCCCTAACTAAATTTATATTAAATTAATCTAATTCATTTATAAACTAAAATATTCCTATTTAAATCTAAATACTTACCTATAAAACAAACCCTAAGATAGCTACAATATAATTAATAATTACATTGTAGCTATGTTAGGGTTAATATTTATTTTACAGGTAAATTGTTAATTATTTTAACTAGGTATAATAGATATTAAATAGTTATTAACTATTTAATATCTACCTAGTTAAAATAATTACCCAATTACCTGAAAAATAAATCCTAACCTAAGTTACAAATACACCTACACTATCAATAAATTTAATAAACTACAAACATCTATCTAAAAATACAATTAAATTAACTAAACTAAATTACAAAAAAAAACAAAACACTAAATTACAAAAAATAAAAAAAAGATTACAAGATATTTAAGCTAATTACACCTATTCTAAGCCCCCTAATAAAATAATAAACCCCCAAAATAAAAAAAATTCCCTGCCCTATTCTAAATTAAACAAATTTCAAAGCTCTTTACCTTACCAGCCCTTAAAAGGGCCTTTTGTGGGGCATGCCCCAAAGAATTCAGCTCTTTTGCATACAACAAATACAATCCCCCCCCCCCATTTACAACCCACCACCCACATACCCCTATTCTAAAACCACCCAAACCCCCCTTAAAAAAGCCTAACACTACCCCCCTGAAGATCTCCCTACCTTGTCTTCACCACACCGGGCCGAACTCCTGATCCGATCCGGGCGATGTCTTCCTCCAAGCGGCAAAGAAGAATTCTTCCTCCGGCGATGTCTTCCTCCAAGCGGCAAAGAAGAATTCTTCCTCCGGCAACGTCTTCCTCCAAGCGGCAGCAAAGTCTTCATTCTTCCGGCGGCATCTTCAATCTTCTTTCTTCGCTCCGCCGCCGCGGAGCATCCATCCTGGCCGACTGCTGTACTTGGAATGAGGTACCTTTAAATGACGTCATCCAAGATGGCGTCCGCCGAATTCCGATTGGCTGATAGGATTCTATCAGCCAATCGGAATTAAGTTAGAAAAATCTGATTGGCTGATTGAATCAGCCAATCAGATTCAAGTTCAATCCGATTGGCTGATCCAATCAGCCAATCAGATTGAGCTCGCATTCTATTGGCTGTTCCGATCAGCCAATAGAATGCGAGCTCAATCTGATTGGCTGTTCGGTAATTGGGTAATTATTTTAACTAGGTAGATATTAAATAGTTAATAACTATTTAATATCTATTATACCTAGTTAAAATAATTAACAATTTACCTGTAAAATAAATATTAACCCTAACATAGCTACAATGTAATTATTAATTATATTGTAGCTATCTTAGGGTTTGTTTTATAGGTAAGTATTTAGATTTAAATAGGAATATTTTAGTTTATAAATGAATTAGATTAATTTAATATAAATTTAGTTAGGGTTAGATAGAGTTAATATAGTTAATATAAATACTATAGTAACTATATTAACTATATTAACCCTAATATAATTAGGGTTAATATAGTTAATATATATAATGTAATACCTATATTAACTATAATATACTTAGGGTTAATATAGATAATATAGCTGGCGGCGGGGTAGGTAGATTCAATTAGGGGTTAATCATTTTAATAGAGATGGAGGCGGTGTAAGGGGCTTACATTAGGGGTTAATAATATTAATATAGCTGGCGGCGGTATAGGGGGATTAGATTAGGGGTTAATAATTTTTATATAGGTGGCGGCGGTGTAAGGGGTCAGATTAGGGGATAGATAAGGTAGATGGCGGCGGTTTTAGGGGCTCACAGTAGGGGGTTAGTTTATGTAGATGGCGGCGGGGTCCGGGAGCGGCGGTTTAGGGGTTAATAACTTTATTAGGGATTTCGGGGGGGGGGGATCGCGGTTGACAGGTAGATAGACATTGCGCATGCGTTAGGTGTTAGGTTTATTTTAGAAGATCGCGGTTGACAGGGAGATAGACATTGCGCATGCGTTAGGTGTTAGGTTTATTTTCTAGTTAGTTTAGGGAGTTACGGGGCTCCAATAGTCAGCGTAAGGCTTCTTACGGCTGCTTTTTGTGGCGAGGTGAAAATGGAGTAAGTTTTCTCCATTTTCGCCACGTAAGTCCTTACGCTGCATATTGGATACCAAACTGCGCTGGTTTGGTATACCTGCCTATGGCCCAAAAAACTACGGGCGACGGCAGAAATATATGCGCGTAACTTCTAGGTTACGCCGTATATAGGATACCAAATCAGCGTAAATATTGGCGTCGCCGGCTTTTGCGGGCGACGATTTATATCGGATCGACCCCATAATATTTTTTAAACAGACTATTAGTTTAATTTTGATAGCACATGTATTCCAATTTCACTTATATCGTATTGTAGTAGTCTAACAAAAAGAATCACTGTGTGTAATGCACATATTTTAGCTGATTAATATCTTTCTATTAGTATTGCTTCTCTTTAATTATCCAACGATATATTACTATAGGTAGGCTGACCATATTTCCGCTTTAATAAGTGATACATATGATAAATACATCTTTCATTATTCTTATTCCAAACAATTCTTTAAACAGCTCAAAAAACATCCCTGACATATGTATTTATCATGTGTCCCTTTTTAAAGCGGAAAGATGGACACCAGAGCTATAGCTAACATATATTATGTATCACCAATCCACATTTTCAGAATGTATCTCGTAGCATTATTTCTCATTTAAAGGGACATGAAACACAATAATGTATTTTAGGTATAACATACTATTTTAAACCAAATTGTAATTTTCTTAAATTCTTAAATTTGATTCAGTCTCTTTGTATAATTTTTTTTAAGGAGCAGCAGTGCACTTATGGTTTCTAAATGAACACATAGGTGAACCAAGGGCAATCGGTATATATATATGTAGCCACCAATCAGCATTTAGAACATAGGTTTTTTTCTGCTCTGGAGATTACCTCGAAACACATTTCATCAAAAGATAACAATATAAAGAATCAAATTTAAATAATATCATTAAATTTGAAAGGTAGTTAAAATTGCAATCTCGTACATAATCGTGTAACATAAAATGTGGGTTTCATGTCCATTTAAACCCTGCTGCTTTCTAAATAGTTCAGAATCCTCCTATTCTAATGAAATATATCCTTATTACCAACAATGGATTATATTTCATATATCACAGTATTACATTATCTAGCGTGGCATTCATAGATAAGAATATAGCACATACTGGCCTAGATTTAGAGTTTGGCGGTAACGCTGGTTTTAGGCTACCTCCGGTATTTGGAGTCAGTCAGGAAAGGGTCTAATGCTCACTTTGCAGCCGCGACTTTTCCATACCACAGATCCCCTTACGTCAATTGCGTATCCTATCTTTTAAATGGGATCTTTCTAACTCCGGTATTTAGAGTCGTGTCTGAAGTGAGCGTTAGAAATCTAACGACAAAACTCCAGCCACAGAAAAAAGTCAGTAGTTAAGAGCTTTCTGGGCTAACGCCGGTTCATAAAGCTCTTAACTACTGTGCTCTAAAGTACACTAACACCCATAAACTACCTATGTACCCCTAAACCGAGGTCCCCCCACATCGCCGCCACTCGATTAAATTTTTTTAACCCCTAATCTGCCGACCGCCACCTACGTTATACTTATGTACCCCTAATCTGCTGCCCCTAACACCGCCGACCCCTATATTATATTTATTAACCCCTAACCTGCCCCCCTCAACGTCGCCTCCACCTGCCTACACTTATTAACCCCTAATCTGCCGAGCGGACCGCACCGCTACTATAATAAAGTTATTAACCCCTAATCCGCCTCACTCCCGCCTCAATAACCCTATAATAAATAGTATTAACCCCTAATCTGCCCTCCCTAACATCGCCGACACCTAACTTCAATTATTAACCCCTAATCTGCCGACCGAATCTCACCGCTACTGTAATAAATGGATTAACCCCTAAAGCTAAGTCTAACCCTAACCCTAACACCCCCCTAAATTAAATATAATTTAAATCTAACGAAATAAATTAACTCTTATTAAATAAATTATTCCTATTTAAAGCTAAATACTTACCTGTAAAATAAATCCTAATATAGCTACAATATAAATTATAATTATATTATAGCTATTTTAGGATTTATATTTATTTTACAGGTAACTTTGTATTTATTTTAACCAGGTACAATAACTATTAAATAGTTAAGAACTATTTAATAGCTAAAATAGTTAAAATAATTACAAAATTACCTGTAAAATAAATCCTAACCTAAGTTACAATTAAACCTAACACTAGACTATCAATAAATAAATTAAATACAATACCTACAATTATCTACAATTAAACCTAACACTACACTATCAATAAATGAATTAAATACAATATCTACAAATAAATACAATTAAATAAACTAACCAAAGTACAAAAAATAAAAAAGAACTAAGTTACAAAAAATAAAAAAATATTTACAAACATTAGAAAAATATTACAACAATTTTAAACTAATTACACCTACTCTAAGCCCCCTAATAAAATAACAAAGCCCCCCAAAATAAAAAAATGCCCTACCCTATTCTAAATTACAAAAGTTCAAAGCTCTTTTACCTTACCAGCCCTGAACAGGGCCCTTTGCGGGGCATGCCCCAAGAAATTCAGCTGATCGGAACAGCCAATAGAATGCGAGCTCAATCTGATTGGCTGATCGGATCAGCCAATCGGATTGAACTTGATTCTGATTGGCTGATTCCATCAGCCAATCAGAATTTTCCTACCTTAATTCCGATTGGCTGATAGAATCCTATCAGCCAATCGGAATTCGAGGGACGCCATCTTGGATGACGTCCCTTAAAGGAACCGTCATTCTTCAGTTGGACGTCGTCGGAAGAAGATGGGTCCGCGCTGGAGGTCTTCACGATGGAGCCGGTCCTCATCGGATGAAGATAGAAGATGCCGCTTGGAAGAAGATGGTTGCCGGTCCGGATCTACTCTTCTTCCCGGATAGGATGAAGACTTTGGACCCTCTTCTGGACTTCTTCAGCCGTCGGATGATGGATGTCTAGCCCCCGCTTGGGCTTGGATGAAGATTTTGGAGCCAGGACGGATCAGTGATACCCGGTGAGGTGAAGATAAGGTAGGAAGATCTTCAGGGGCTTAGTGTTAGGTTTATTTAAGGGGGGTTTGGGTTAGATTAGGGGTATGTGGGTGGTGGGTTGTAATGTTGGGGGGGGGTATTGTATGTGTTTTTTTACAGGCAAAAGAGCTGAATTTCTTGGGGCATGCCCCGCAAAGGGCCCTGTTCAGGGCTGGTAAGGTAAAAGAGCTTTGAACTTTTGTAATTTAGAATAGGGTAGGGCATTTCTTTATTTTGGGGGGCTTTGTTATTTTATTAGGGGGATTAGAGTAGGTGTAATTAGTTTAAAATTGTTGTAATATTTTTCTAATGTTTGTAAATATTTTTTTATTTTTTGTAACTTAGTTCTTTTTTATTTTTTGTACTTTAGTTAGTTTATTTAATTGTATTTATTTGTAGACATTGTATTTAATTCATTTATTGATAGTGTAGTGTTAGGTTTAATTGTAGATAATTGTAGGTATTGTATTTAATTAATTTATTGATAGTCTAGTGTTAGGTTTAATTGTAACTTAGGTTAGGATTTATTTTACAGGTAATTTTGTAATTATTTTAACTATTTTAGCTATTAAATAGTTCTTAACTATTTAATAGCTATTGTACCTGGTTAAAATAAATACAAAGTTACCTGTACAATAAATATAAATCCTAAAATAGCTATAATATAATTATAATTTATATTGTAGCTATATTAGGATTTATTTTACAGGTAAGTATTTAGCTTTAAATAGGAATAATTTATTTAATAAGAGTTAATTAATTTCGTTAGATTTAAATTATATTTAACTTAGGGGGGTGTTAGTGTTAGGGTTAGACTTAGCTTTAGGGGTTAATACATTTATTAGAATAGCGGTGAGCTTCAGTCGGCAGATTAGGGGTTAATGTTTGAAGTTAGGTGTCGGCGATGTTAGGGAGGGCAGATTAGGGGTTAATACTATTTATTATAGGGTTAGTGAGGCGGATTAGGGGTTAATAACTTTATTATAATAGCGGTGCGGTCCGCTCGGCAGATTAGGGGTTAATAAGTGTAGGCAGGTGGAGGCGACGTTGTGGGGGGCAGATTAGGGGTTAATAAATATAATATAGGGGTCAGCGATGTTAAGGCAGCAGATTAGGGGTACATAGGGATAATGTAAGTAGCGGCGGTTTACGGAGCGGCAGATTAGGGGTTAAAAATAATATGCAGGGGTCAGCGATAGCGGGGGCGGCAGATTAGGGGTTAATAAGTGTAAGGTTAGGGGTGTTTAGACTCGGGGTACATGTTAGAGTGTTAGGTGCAGACGTAGGAAGTTTTTCCCTATAGCAAACAATGGGGCTGCGTTAGGAGCTGAACGCGACTTTTTTGCAGGTGTTAAATTTTTTTTCAGCTCAAACTGCCCCATTGTTTTCTATGGGGGAATCGTGCACGAGCACGTTTTTGAAGATGGCCGCGTCCGTAAGCAACTCTGGTATCGAGAGTTGCAGTGGCGTTAAATATGCCTGTACGCTCCCTTTTTTGAGCCTAACGCAGCCATTCTGTGAACTCTCAATACCAGAGGTATTTAAAAGGTACGGCCATAAAAAAGCCAGCGTTAGCTACGCAGGTCGTTACCAACAAAACTCTAAATCTAGGCCACTATTTTTTAAATTATAAATACGTTTCTTATTGACAAGCAAAGCTGTAAAATGTATCCTTTGATTGGATGCCGTTTTTACGCGATCTCGGATGTGCCATGTTGCTTAAGACGTCACCTGCAAAGCTGTAAAATGAGTCCTTTGATTGGATGCCGTTTTTACGCGATCTCGGATGCACCTTTGATTGGACGCCATTTTTATGCGATCTCGGATGCGCCATGTTGCTTAAGAAGTCACCTGCAAAGCTATAAAATGAGTCCTTTGATTGGATGCCGTTTTTATGCGATCTCGGATGCGCCATGTTGCTTGAGACGTCACATGCCGAGGTGTTAAATCCGTCTGATTGGATTACGTTGTCCCGCAATATTTGATTTTCCACATAACCCACGTTTGTGAATGAGAACACAAGTTTAAAACAATGACTTTCTTGGATTATGGATTGTGTCAATCATGTAGATTGTTGAACCATAGCTGATAAAGAACACACAGATATCTTTGGATAGCTGTCTCATTGAAGAAACAAATGAAGGAAAATATAATTTATGTAAGAACTTACCTGATAAATTAATTTCTTTCATATTGGCAAGAGTCCATGAGCTAGTGACGTATGGGATATACAATCCTACCAGGAGGGGCAAAGTTTCCCAAACCTCAAAATGCCTATAAATACACCCCTCACCACACCCACAATTCAGTTTAATGAATAGCCAAGTAGTGGGGTGATAAAGAAAGGAGTAAAAACCATCAACAAAGAAATTTGGAAATAATTGTGCTTTATACAAAAAAATCATAATCACCATAAAAAAGGGTGGGCCTCATGGACTCTTGCCAGTATATGAAAGAAATGAATTTATCAGGTAAGTTCTTACATAAATTATGTTTTCTTTCATGTAATTGGCAAGAGTCCATGAGCTAGTGACGTATGGGATAGCAGCCAATAGAATGCGAGCTCAATCTGATTGGCTGATTGGATCAGCCAATCGGATTGAACTTGATTCTGATTGGCTGATTCCATCAGCCAATCAGAATATTCCTACCTTAATTCCGATTGGCTGATAGAATCCTATCAGCCAATCGGAATTCGAGGGACGCCATCTTGGATGACGTCCCTTAAAGGAACCGTCATTCGGCTAGTAGGCGTCGGGAGAAGAGGATGTTCCGCGTCGGAGGTCTGCAAGATGGATCCGGAAGAAAGAAGATTGAAGATGCTGTTGATAGAAGACTTCATCCGGATCATGGACCTCTTCAGCTCCCGCTTGGATGAAGACTTCATCCGGATCATGGACCTCTTCAGCTCCCGCTTGGATGAAGACTTCAGCCGGATCATGGACCTCTTCAGCCCCCCGCTTGGGCTTGGATCAGGACATCGGAGGAGCTCTTCAGGATGGATCGGTGAACCTGGTATGGTGAAGATAAGGTAGGAAGATCTTCAGGGGCTTAGTCTTAGGTTTATTTAAGGGGGGTTTGGGTTAGATTAGGGGTATGTGGGTGGTGGGTTGTAATGTTGGGGGGGGGTATTGTATGTTTTTTTTTTACAGGCAAAAGAGCTGAATTCTTTGGGGCATGCCCCGCAAAGGGCCCTGTTCAGGGCTGGTAAGGTAAAAGAGCTTTGAACTGTAGTAATTTAGAATAGGGTAGGGCATTTTTTATTTTGGGGGGCTTTGTTATTTTATTAGGGGGCTTAGAGTAGGTGTAATTAGTTTAAAATTGTTGTAATATTTTTCTTATGTTTGTAAATATTTTTTTATTTTTTGTAACTTAGTTCTTTTTTATTTTTTGTACTTTAGCTAGTTTATTTCATTGTATTTATTTGTAGGAATTGTATTTAATTAATTTATTGATAGTGTAGTGTTAGGTTAATTGTATGTAATTGTAGGTAGTTTATTTAATTAATTTATTGATAGTGTAGTGTTAGGTTTAATTGTAACTTAGGTTAGGATTTATTTTACAGGTAATTTTGTAATTATTTTAACTATTTTAGCTATTAAATAGTTCTTAACTATTTAATGGCTATTGTACCTGGTTAAAATAAATACAAAGTTACCTGTAAAATAAATATAAATCCTAAAATAGCTATAATATAATTATAATTTATATTGTAGCTATATTAGGATTTATTTTACAGGTAAGTATTTAGCTTTAAATAGGAATAATTTATTTAATAAGAAATAATTAATTTCGTTAGATTAAAATTATATTTAATTTAGGGGGGTGTTAGTGTTAGGGTTAGACTTAGCTTTAGGGGTTAATACATTTATTAGAATAGCGGTGAGCTCCAGTCGGCAGATTAGGGGTTAATAATTGAAGTTAGGTGTCGGCGATGTTAGGGAGGGCAGATTAGGGGTTAATACTATTTATTATAGGGTTAGTGAGGCGGATTAGGGGTTAATAACTTTATTATAGTAGCGCTCAGGTCCGGTCGGCAGATTAGGGGTTAATAAGTGTAGGCAGGTGGAGGCGACGTTGTGGGGGGCAGATTAGGGGTTAATAAATATAATATAGGGGTCGGCGATGTTAGGGCAGCAGATTAGGGGTACATAGGGATAATGTAAGTAGCGGCGGTTTACGGAGCGGCAGATTAGGGGTTAATAATAATATGCAGGGGTCAGCGATAGCGGGGGCGGCAGATTAGGGGTTAATAAGTGTAAGGTTAGGGGTTTTTAGACTCGGGGTACATGTTAGGGTGTTAGGTGCAGACGTAGGAAGTGTTTCTGCATAGCAAACAATGGGGCTGCGTTAGGAGCTGAACGCGGCTCTTTTGCAGGTGTTAGGTTTTTTTTCAGCTCAAACAGCCCCATTGTTTCCTATGGGAGAATCGTGCACGAGCACGTTTTTTAGGCTGGCCGCTTGCGTAAGCAACTCTGGTATCGAGAGTTGAAGCTGCGTTAAAAATGCTCTACGCTCCTTTTTTGGAGCCTAACGCAGCCTTTATGTGAACTCTCAATACCAGAGTTATTTTTATGGTGCGGCCAGAAAAAAGCCGGCGTTAGATTTTCGGGTCGTTACCGACAAAACTCCAAATCTAGCCATTAGTGTTTAATCTCCATACCTTCAAATTTAATGATTTGAGATCCTGATGGAAAAACGGACCTTTAGATAGAAGGTCTGACCTTAGTGGAAGTGGCCAAGGTTGGCAACTGGACATCCAAACAAGATCCACATACCAAAACCTGTGAGGCCATGCTGGAGCTATCAGCAGCACAAACGAATGCTCCATGATGATCTTGGAGATCACTCTTGGAAGAAGAACTAGAGGCGAGAAAAACATAATTTATGTAAGAACTTACCTGATAAATTCATTTCTTTCATATTAGCAAGAGTCCATGAGCTAGTGACGTATGGGATATACATTCCTACCAGGAGGGGCAAAGTTTCCCAAACCTCAAAATGCCTATAAATACACCCCTCACCACACCCACAAATCAGTTTAACGAATAGCCAAGACGTAGGGTGATAAGAAAAAAGTGCGTAAGCATAAAAAAACATAATTTATGTAAGAACTTACCTGATAAATTCATTTCTTTCATATTAGCAAGAGTCCATGAGCTAGTGACGTATGGGATATACATTCCTACCAGGAGGGGCAAAGTTTCCCAAACCTCAAAATGCTTATAAATACACCCCTCACCACAGCCACAAATCAGTTTAACGAATAGCCAAGAAGTGGGGTGATAAGAAAAAAGTGCGAAAGCATAAAAAATAAGGAATTGGAATAATTGTGCTTTATACAAAAAAATCATAACCACCACAAAAAGGGTGGGCCTCATGGACTCTTGCTAATATGAAAGAAAGAAATTTATCACGTAAGTTCTTACATAAATTATGTTTTCTTTCATGTAATTAGCAAGAGTCCATGAGCTAGTGACGTATGGGATAATGAATACCCAAGATGTGGATCTTCCACGCAAGAGTCACTAGAGAGGGAGGGATAAAATAAAGAGAGCCAATTCCGCTGAAAAATAATCCACACCCAAAACAAAGTTTAAATCTTATAATGAAAAAAATTGAAATTATAAGCAGAAGAATCAAACTGAAACAGCTGCCTGAAGTACTTTTCTACCAAAGACTGCTTCTGAAGAAGAAAACACATCAAAATGGTAGAATTTAGTAAAAGTATGCAAAGAAGACCAAGTTGCTGCTTTGCAAATCTGATCAACCGAAGTTTCATTCCTAAATGCCCAGGAAGTAGAGACTGACCTAGTCGAATGAGCTGTAATCCTTTGAGGCGGAGTTCTACCCGACTCAACATAAGCATGATGAAACAAAGACTTTAACCAAGATGCCAAAGAAATGGCAGAAGCCTTCTGACCTTTCCTAGAACCAGAAAAGATAACAAATAGACTAGAAGTCTTTCGGAAATCTTTAGTAGCTTTAACATAATATTTCAAAGCTCTAACTACATCCAAAGAATGCAACGATCTTTCCTTAGAGTTCTTAGGATTAGGACACAATGAAGGAACTACAATTTCTCTACTAATGTTGTTAGAATTCACAACCTTAGGTAAAAATTTAAATGAAGTTCGCAAAACCGCCTTATCCTGATGAAAAATCAGAAAAGGAGACTCACAAGAAAGAGCAGATAATTCAGAAACTCTTCTAGCAGAAGAGATGGCCAAAAGAAACAAAACTTTCCAAAAAAGTAATTTAATATCCAGCGAATGCATAGGTTCAAACGGAGGAGCTTGAAGAGCCCCCAGAACCAAATTCAAACTCCAAGGAGGAGAGATTGACTTAATGACAGGTTTTATACGAACCAAAGCCTGTACAAAACAATGAATATCAGGAAGATTAGCAATCTTTCTGTGAAAAAGAACAGAAAGAGCAGAGATTTGTCCTTTCAAGGAATTTGCAGACAAACCTTTATCCAAACCATCCTGAAGAAACTGTAAAATTCTAGGAATTCTAAAAGAATGCCAAGAAAAATGATGAGAAGAACACCAAGAAATGTAAGTCTTCCAGACTCGATAATATATCTTCCTAGATACAGATTTACGAGCCTGTAACATAGTATTCATTACGGAGTCAGAGAAACCTCTATGACTGAGAATCAAGCGTTCAATCTCCATACCTTCAAATTTAAGAATTTGAGATCCTGATGGAAAAAAGGACCTTGCGATAGAAGGTCTGGTCTTAACGGAAGAGTCCACGGTTGGCAAATAGCCATCCGGACAAGATCCGCATACCAAAACCTGTGAGGCCATGCTGGAACCACCAGCAGAACAGACGGACGCTCCTTTAGAATCTTGGAAATCACTCTTGGAAGAAGAACTAGAGGCGGAAAGATATAGGCAGGATGATACTTCCAAGGAAGTGACAATGCATCCACTGCTTCCGCCTGAGGATCCCTGGATCTGGACAGATACCTGGGAAGCTTCTTGTTTATATGAGAAGCCATCAGATCTATTTCTGGAAGTCCCCACATTTGAACAATCTGAAGAAATACCTCTGGGTGAAGAGACCACTCGCCCGGATGTAATGTCTGGCGACTGAGATAATCCGCTTCCCAATTGTCTATACCTGGGATGTGAACCGCAGAAATTAGACAGGAGCTGGATTCCGCCCATACAAGTATTCGAGATACTTCTTTCATAGCTAGAGGACTGTGAGTCCCTCCTTGATGATTGACATATGCCATGGTTGTGACATTGTCCGTCTGAAAACAAATGAATGACTCTCTCTTTAGAAGAGGCCACGACCGCCTTATCCTGATGAAAAATCAGAAAAGGAGACTCACAAGAAAGAGCAGATAATTCAGAAACTCTTCTAGCAGAAGAGATGGCCAAAAGAAACAAAACTTTCCAAAAAAGTAATTTAATATCCAGCGAATGCATAGGTTCAAACGGAGGAGCTTGAAGAGCCCCCAGAACCAAATTCAAACTCCAAGGAGGAGAGATTGACTTAATGACAGGTTTTATACGAACCAAAGCCTGTACAAAACAATGAATATCAGGAAGATTAGCAATCTTTCTGTGAAAAAGAACAGAAAGAGCAGAGATTTGTCCTTTCAAGGAATTTGCAGACAAACCTTTATCCAAACCATCCTGAAGAAACTGTAAAATTCTAGGAATTCTAAAAGAATGCCAAGAAAAATGATGAGAAGAACACCAAGAAATGTAAGTCTTCCAGACTCGATAATATATCTTCCTAGATACAGATTTACGAGCCTGTAACATAGTATTCATTACGGAGTCAGAGAAACCTCTATGACTGAGAATCAAGCGTTCAATCTCCATACCTTCAAATTTAAGAATTTGAGATCCTGATGGAAAAAAGGACCTTGCGATAGAAGGTCTGGTCTTAACGGAAGAGTCCACGGTTGGCAAATAGCCATCCGGACAAGATCCGCATACCAAAACCTGTGAGGCCATGCTGGAACCACCAGCAGAACAGACGGACGCTCCTTTAGAATCTTGGAAATCACTCTTGGAAGAAGAACTAGAGGCGGAAAGATATAGGCAGGATGATACTTCCAAGGAAGTGACAATGCATCCACTGCTTCCGCCTGAGGATCCCTGGATCTGGACAGATACCTGGGAAGCTTCTTGTTTATATGAGAAGCCATCAGATCTATTTCTGGAAGTCCCCACATTTGAACAATCTGAAGAAATACCTCTGGGTGAAGAGACCACTCGCCCGGATGTAATGTCTGGCGACTGAGATAATCCGCTTCCCAATTGTCTATACCTGGGATGTGAACCGCAGAAATTAGACAGGAGCTGGATTCCGCCCATACAAGTATTCGAGATACTTCTTTCATAGCTAGAGGACTGTGAGTCCCTCCTTGATGATTGACATATGCCATGGTTGTGACATTGTCCGTCTGAAAACAAATGAATGACTCTCTCTTTAGAAGAGGCCACGACTGAAGAGCTCTGAAAATCGCACGGAGTTCCAAAATGTTGATTGGTAATCTCGCCTCCTGAGATTCCCAAACCCCTTGTGCTGTCAGAGACCCCCATACAGCTCCCCAACCTGTCAGACTTGCATCTGTTGAGATCACAGTCCAGGTCGGAAGAACAAAAGAAGCCCCCTAAACTAAACGATGGTGGTCTGTCCACCACGTCAGAGAGTGTCGTACAATCAGTTTTAAAGATATTAATTGCGATATCTTTGTATAATCCCTGCACCACTGGTTCAGCATACAGAGCTGAAGAGGTCGCATGTTAAAACGATAAAAGGGGATCACGTCCGATGCAGCAGTCATAAGACATAGAATTTCCATGCATAAGGCTACCGAAGGGAATGATTGAGACTGAAGGTTTCGACAAGCTGAAACCAATTTCAGACGTCTTTTGTCCGTCAGCGACAGAGTCATGGACACTGAATCTATCTGGAAACATAAAAAGGTTACCCTTGTCTGAGGAATCAACGAAATCTTTGGTAAATTGATCCTCCAACCATGTTCTCGAAGAAACGATACAAGTTGATTCGTATGAGATTCTGCTAAAAGTGAAGACTGAGCAAGTACCAAGATATCGTCCAAATAAGGAAATACCACAATACCCTGTTCTCTGATTACAGATAGAAGGGCACCGAGAACCTTTGTAAAAATCCTTGGAGCTGTTGCTAGGCCAAACGGCAGAGCCACAAACTGGTAATGCTTGTCTAGGAAAGAGAATCTCAGAAACTGATAGTGATCTGGAGGAATCGGAATATGCAGATATGCATCTTGTAAATCTATTGTGGACATATAATGCCCTTGCTGAACAAAAGGCAGAATAGTCCTTATAGTTACCATTTTGAATGTTGGTATCTTTACATAACGATTCAATATTTTTAAATCCAGAACTGGTCTGAAGGAATTCTCCTTCTTTGGTACAATGAAGAGATTTGAGTAAAACCCCAGCCCCTGTTCCAGAACTGGAACTGGCACAATTACTCCAGCCAACTCTAGATCTGAAACACATTTCAGAAATGCTTGAGCCTTCACTGGATTTATTGGGACACGGGAAAGAAAAAATCTTCTTGCAGGAGGCCTTATCTTGAAGCCTATTCTGTACCCTTGTGAAACAATGTTCTGAATCCAAAGATTGTGAATCGAATTGACCTAAATTTCTTTGAAAAATCGTAATCTGCCCCCTACCAGCTGGGCTGGAATGAGGGCCGCACCTTCATGTGGACTTGGGAGCTGGCTTTGTCTTTCTAAAGGGCTTGGATTTATTCCAGACTGGAGATGGTTTCCAAACTGATACCGTTCCTGTAGGGGAAGGATCAGGCTTTTGTTCCTTATTATGACGAAAGGAACGAAAACGATTAGCGGACCTAAATTTACCTTTAGATTTTTTATCCTGTGGTAAAAAAGTTCCTTTCCCCCCCAGTAACAGTTGAAATAATAGAATCCAACTGTGAACCAAACAATTTATTACCCTGGAAAGAAAGGGAAAGCAAAGTTGACTTAGAAGACATATCAGCATTCCAAGTTTTAAGCCATAAAGCTCTTCTAGCTAAAATAGCTAAAGACATATACCTGACATCAACCCTAATGATATCAAAGATGGCATCACAAATAAAGTTATTAGCATTTTGAAGAAGATTAACAATGCTATGAGTATTATGATCTGTTACTTGTTGTGCTAAAGCTTCTAACCAAAAAGTTGAAGCTGCAGCAACATCCGCCAAAGATATAGCAGGTCTAAGAAGATTACCTGAACATAAGTAAGCTTTTCTTAGAAAGGATTCAATTTTCCTATCTAAAGGATCCTTAAAGGAAGTACTATCTGCCGTAGGAATAGTAGTACGTTTAGCAAGAGTAGAGATAGCCCCATCAATCTTAGGGATTTTGTCCCAAAACTCTAATCTGTCACATGGCACAGGATATAATTGCTTAACCCGTTTAGAAGGAGTAAATGAATTACCCAGATTATTCCATTCCCTGGAAATTACTTCAGAAATAGCATCAGGGACGGGAAAAACCTCCGGAATAACTACAGGAGGTTTAATAACCGTATTCAAACGTTTAGATTTAGTATCAAGAGGACCAGATTCCTCTATTTCTAATGCAATTAAGACTTCTTTAAGTAAAGAACGAATAAATTCCATTTTAAATAAATAAAATGATTTATCAGTATCAATCTCTGAAACAATCTTCTGAACCAGAAAAATCAGTATCAGAAACAGAATCAGAATGATGATGTTCGTTTAAAAAGTCATCTGAAACATGAGAAGTTTTAAAAGACCTTTTACGTTTACTGGAAGGTGGAATAACAGACATAGCCTTCTTAATAGATTTAGAAACAAAATCTCTTATGTTAACAGGAACACCCTGAATATTAGATGTTGATGGAACAGCAACAGGTAATGGAACATTACTAAAGGAAATATTATCTGCATTAGAAAGTTTGTCATGACATTCATCACAAACAACAGCCGGAGAAACAGTTACCACAAGTTTACAACAAATACACTTAACTTTGGTAGATCCAGCATCAGGCAGCGATTTTCCAGAAGTTGCTTCTGATTCAGGGTCAATCTGAGACATCTTGCAATATGTAATAGAAAAAACAACATATAAAGCAAAATTGATCAAATTCCTTAAATGACAGTTTCAGGAATGGGAAAAAATGCCAATGAACCAGCTTCTAGCAACCAGAAGCAAATAAACAATGAGACTTAAATATTGTGGAGACAATAATGACGCCCATATTTTTTAGCGCCAAAAAAAGACGCCCACATTAATTGGCGCCTAAATGCTTTTAGCGCCAAAAATGATGCCACATCCGGTAACGCCGACACTTTTAGCGCAAAAACGTAAAAAAACATGACGCAACTTCCGGCGACAAGTATGACGCCGGAAATGACAAAGAAAATTTTTGCGCCAAAAAAGTCCGCGCCAAGAATGACGCAATAAAATGAAGCATTTTCAGCCCCCGCGAGCCTAACAGCCCACAGGAAAAAAAGTCAAATTTTAAGGTAAGAAAAATTGGTTTATTCATATATTCATTATCCCAAATATGAAACTGACTGTCTGAAATAAGGAACGTTGAACATCCTGAATCAAGGCAAATAAATGTTTAAATATATTTAGAACTTTATATAAAAGTGCCCAACCATAGCTTAGAGTGTCACAAAATAAGACTTACTTACCCCAGGACACTCATCTACATGTAGTAGAAAGCCAAATCAGTACTGAAACGAGAATCAGTAGAGGTAATGGTATATATAAGAGTATATCGTCGATCTGAAAAGGGAGGTAAGAGATGAATCTCTACGACGATAACAGAGAACCTATGAAATAGACCCCGTAGAAGGAGATCATTGAATTCAAATAGGCAATACTCTCTTCACATCCCTCTGACATTCACTGCACACTGAGAGGAAAACCGGGCTCCAGCCTGCTGCGAAGCGCATATCAACGTGGAATCTAGCACAAACTTACTTCACCACCTCCATGGGAGGCAAAGTTTGTAAAACTGATTTGTGGCTGTGGTGAGGGGTGTATTTATAAGCATTTTGAGGTTTGGGAAACTTTGCCCCTCCTGGTAGGAATGTATATCCCATACGTCACTAGCTCATGGACTCTTGCTAATTACATGAAAGAAATAAGGAATTGGAATAATTGTGCTTTATACAAAAAAATCATAACCACCACAAAAAGGGCGGGCCTCATGGACTCTTGCTAATATGAAAGAAATTAATTTATCAGGTAAGTTCTTACATAAATTATGTTTTCTTTCATGTAATTAGCAAGAGTCCATGAGCTAGTGACGTATGGGATAATGAATACCCAAGATGTGGATCTTCCACGCAAGAGTCACTAGAGAGGGAGGGATAAAATAAAGACAGCCATTTCCGCTGAAAAATAATCCACACCCAAAACAAAGTTTAAATCTTATAATGAAAAAAACTGAAATTATAAGCAGAAGAATCAAACTGAAACAGCTGCCTGAAGTACTTTTCTACCAAAAACTGCTTCAGAAGAAGAAAACACATCAAAATGGTAGAATTTAGTAAAAGTATGCAAAGAAGACCAAGTTGCTGCTTTGCAAATCTGATCAACCGAAGCTTCATTCTTAAATGCCCAGGAAGTAGAGACTGACCAAGTCGAATGAGCTGTAATCCTTTGAGGCGGAGTTCTACCCGACTCAACACAAACATGATGAATCAAAGACTTTAACCAAGATGCCAAAGAAATGGCAGAAGCCTTCTGACCTTTCCTAGAACCAGAAAAGATAACAAATAGACTAGAAGTCTTTCGGAAATCTTTAGTAGCTTCAACATAATATTTCAAAGCTCTAACTACATCCAAAGAATGCAACGATCTTTCCTTAGAGTTCTTAGGATTAGGACACAATGAAGGAACCACAATTTCTCTACTAATGTTGTTAGAATTCACAACCTTAGGTAAAAATTTAAATGAAGTTCGCAACACCGCCTTATCCTGATGAAAAATCAGAAAAGGAGACTCACAAGAAAGAGCAGATAATTCAGAAACTCTTCTAGCAGAAGAGATGGCCAAAAGAAACAAAACTTTCCAAGAAAGTAATTTAATATCCAGCGAATGCATAGGTTCAAACGGAGGAGCTTGAAGAGCCCCCAGAACCAAATTCAAACTCCAAGGAGGAGAAATTGACTTAATAACAGGATTTATACGAACCAAAGCCTGTACAAAACAATGAATATCAGGAAGACTAGCAATCTTTCTGTGAAAAAGAACAGAAAGAGCAGAAATTTGTCCTTTCAAGGAACTTGCAGACAAACCTTTATCCAAACCATCCTGAAGAAACTGTAAAATTCTAGGAATTCTAAATGAATGCCAAGAAAAATGATGAGAAGAACACCAAGAAATGTAAGTCTTCCAGACTCGATAATATATCTTCCAAGATACAGATTTACGAGCTGTAACATAGTATTAATTACAGAGTCAGAGAAACCTCTATGACTGAGAATCAAGCGTTCAATCTCCATACCTTCAAATTTAAGGATTTGATATCCTGATGGAAAAAAAGGATCTTGCGATAGAAGGTCTGGTCTTAACGGAAGAGTCCACGGTTGGCAAGTAGCCATCCGGACAAGATCCGCATACCAAAACCTGTGAGGCCATGCTGGAGCCACCAGCAGAACAAACGAACGTTCCTTTAGAATCTTGGAAATCACTCTTGGAAGAAGAACTAGAGGTGGAAAGATATAAGCAGGATGATACTTCCAAGGAAGTGACAACGCATCCACTGCTTCCGCCTGAGGATCCCTGGATCTGGACAGATACCTGGGAAGCTTCTTGTTTAGATGAGAAGATCTATTTCTGGAAGTCCCCACATTTGAACAATCTGAAGAAATACCTCTGGTGAAGAGACCATTCGCCCGGATGTAGCGTTTGGCGACTGAGATAATCTGCTTCCCAATTGTCTATACCTGGGATATGAACCGCAGAAATTAGACAGGAGCTGGATTCCGCCCATACAAGAATTCGAGATACTTCTTTCATAGCCAGAGGACTGTGAGTCCCTCCTTGATGATTGACATATGCCACGGTTGTGACATTGTCCGTCTGGAAACAAATGAACGACTCTCTCTTTAGAAGAGGCTACGACTGAAGAGCTCTGAAAATTGCACGGAGTTCCAAAATGTTGATTGGTAATCTCGCCTCCTGAGATTCCCAAACCCCTTGTGCTGTCAGCGACCCCCAAACAGCTCCCCAACCTGTCAGACTTGCATCTGTTGAGATCACAGTCCAGGTCGGAAGAACAAAAGAAGCCCCCTGAACTAAACGATGGTGGTCTGTCCACCACGTCAGAGAGTGTTGAACAATCGGTTTTAAAGATATTAATTGAGATATCTTTGTATAATCCCTGCACCACTGGTTCAGCATACAGAGCTGAAGAGGTCGCATGTGAAAACGAGCAAAGGGGATCGCGTCCGATGCAGCAGTCATAAGACCTAGAATTTCCATGCATAAGGCTACTGAAGGGAATAATTGAGACTGAAGGTTTCGACAAGCTGAAACCAATTTCAGACGTCTCTTGTCCGTCAGAGACAGAGTCATGGACACTGAATCTATCTGGAAACCTAAAAAGGTTACCCTTGTCTGAGGAATCAACAAACTCTTTGGTAAATTGATCCTCCAACCATGTTCTCGAAGAAACGATACAAGTCGATTCGTATGAGATTCTGCTAAATGTGAAGACTGAGCAAGTACCAAGATATCGTCCAAATAAGGAAATACCACAATACCCTGTTCTCTGATTACAGATAGAAGGGCACCGAGAACCTTTGTAAAAATCCTTGGAGCTGTTGCTAGGCCAAACGGCAAAGCCACAAACTGGTAATGCTTGTCTAGGAAAGAGAATCTCAGAAACTGATAGTGATCTGGATAAATCGGAATATGCAGATATGCATCTTGTAAATCTATTGTGGACATATAATGCCCTTGCTGAACAAAAGGTAGAATAGTCCTTATAGTTACCATTTTGAATGTTGGTATCCTTACATAACGATTCAATATTTTTAAATCCAGAACTGGTCTGAAGGAATTCTCCTTCTTTGGTACAATGAAGAGATTTGAGTAAAACCCCAGCCCCTATTCCAGAACTGGAACTGGCATAATTACTCCAGCCAACTCTAGATCTGAAACACATTTCAGAAATGCTTGAGCCTTCACTGGATTTATTGGGACACGGGAAAGAAAAAATCTTCTTGCAGGAGGCCTTATCTTGAAGCCTATTCTGTACCCTTGTGAAACAATGTTCTGAATCCAAAGATTGTGAATCGAATTGATCCAAATTTCTTTGAAAAATCGTAATCTGCCCCCTACCAGCTGGGCTGGAATGAGGGCCGCACCTTCATGTGGACTTGGGAGCTGGCTTTGGCTTTCTAAAAGGCTTGGATTTATTCCAGACTGGAGATGGTTTCCAAACTGATACCGCTCCTGAAGGGGAAGGATCAGGCTTTTGTTCCTTATTGTGACGAAAGGAACGAAAACGATTAGCAGACCTAAATTTACCTTTAGATTTTTTATCCTGTGGTAAAAAAGTTCCTTTCCCCCCAGTAACAGTTGAAATAATAGAATCCAACTGTGAACCAAACAATTTATTACCCTGGAAAGAAAGGGAAAGCAAAGTTGACTTAGAAGACATATCAGCATTCCAAGTTTTAAGCCATAAAGCTCTTCTAGCTAAAATAGCTAAAGACATATACCCGACATCAACCCTAATGATATCAAAGATGGCATCACAAATAAAATTATTAGCATGTTGAAGAAGATTAACAATGCTATGAGTATTATGATCTGTTATACTTGTTGTGCTAAAGCTTCCAACCAGAAAGTTGAAGCTGCAGCAACATCCACCAAAGATATAGCAGGTCTAAGAAGATTACCTGAACATAAGTAAGCTTTTCTTAGAAAGGATTCAATTTTCCTATCTAAAGGATCCTTAAAGGAAGTACGTTTAGCAAGAGTAGAGATAGCCCCATCAACCTTAGGGATTTTGTCCCAAAACTCTAATCTGTCAGATGGTACAGGATATAATTGCTTAAACCGTTTAGAAGGAGTAAATGAATTACCCAATTTATTCCATTCCCTGGAAATTACCTCAGAAATAGCATCAGGGACAGGAAAAACCTCTGGAATAACTACAGGAGGTTTGAAAACCATATTCAAACGTTTAGATTTAGTATCAAGAGGACCAGATTCCTCTATTTCTAATGCAATTAAGACTTCTTTAAGCAAAGAACGAATAAATTCCATTTTAAATAAATATGAAGATTTATCAGTATCAACCTCTGAAACAGAATCCTCTGAACCAGAAGAATCATTATCAGAAACAGAATGATGATGTTCATTTAAAAATTCATCTGAAAAATGAGAAGTTTTAAAAGACCTTTTACGTTTACTAGAAGGAGGAATAACAGACATAGCCTTCTTAATAGATTTAGATACAAAATCTCTTATGTTAACAGGAACACCCTGAATATTAGATGTTGATTGAACAGCAACAGGTAATGGAACATTACTAAAGGAAATATTATCTGCATTAACAAGTTTGTCATGACATTCATTACAAACAACAGCCGGAGGAACAGTTACCACAAGTTTACAACAAATACACTTAACTTTGGTAGATCCAGCATCAGGCAGCAATTTTCCAGAAGTATCTTCTGATTCAGGGTCAATCTGAGACATCTTGCAATATGTAATAGAAAAAACAACATATAAAGCAAAATTGATCAAATTCCTTAAAAGACAGTTTCAGGAATGGGAAAAAATGCCAATGAACAAGCTTCTAGCAAGCAGAAGCAATAAATAATGAGACTTAAATAATGTGGAGACAATAATGACGCCCATATTTTTTAGTGCCAAAAAAGACGCCCACATTATTTGGCGCCTAAATGCTTTTAGCGCCAAAAATGACGCCACATCCGGTGACGCCGACATTTTTTTGGTGCAAAAAACGTCAAAAAATTACACAACTTCCGGCGACAAGTATGACGCCGGAAATGACAAAGAAAATTTTTGCGCCAAAAAAGTCCGCGCCAAGAATGACGCAATAAAATGAAGCATTTTCAGCCCCCGTGAGCCTAACAGCCCACAGGAAAAAAAGTCAAATTTAAGGTAAGAAAAATTGATTATTCAAATGCATTATCCCAAATAATGAAACTGACTGTCTGAAATAAGGAATGTTGAACATCCTGAATCAAGGCAAATAAATGTTTAAACACATATATTTAGAACTTTATATAAAAGTGCCCAACCATAGCTTAGAGTGTCACAAAAATAAGACTTACTTACCCCAGGACACTCATCTACATGTAGTAGAAAGCCAAACCAGTACTGAAACGAGAATCAGTAGAGGTAATGGTATATATAAGAGTATATCGTCGATCTGAAAAGGGAGGTAAGAGATGAATCTCTACGACCGATAACAGAGAACCTATGAAATAGACCCTGTAGAAGGAGATCATTGAATTCAAAATAGGCAATACTCTCTTCACATCCCTCTGACATTCACTGCACACTGAGAGGAAAACCGGGCTCCAGCCTGCTGCGAAGCGCATATCAACGAAGAATCTAGCACAAACTTACTTCACCACCTCCATGGGAGGCAAAGTTTGTAAAACTGATTTGTGGGTGTGGTGAGGGGTGTATTTATAGGCATTTTGAGGTTTGGGAAACTTTGCCCCTCCTGGTAGGAATGTATATCCCATACGTCACTAGCTCATGGACTCTTGCTAATTACATGAAAGAAATATAAGCAGGTTGATAACACCAAGAAAGTGGCAATGCATCCACTGCTTCCGCCTGAGGATCCCTGGACCTGTACAGGTACCTGGGAAGTTTTTTGTTTAGATGAGATGCCATCAGATCTATTTCTGGAAGCCCCCACATCTGAACAATTTGAGAAAACACATCTGGGTGGAGAGACCATTCTCCCAGATGTTAAGTCTGATGACTGAGGTAATCCGCTTCCCAATTGTCTATACCTGGGATATGAACCGCAGAAATTAGACAGGATTCCGCCCAAACAAATATCCGAGATACTTCTTTCATAGCTTGAGGACTGCGAGTCCCACCCTGATGATTGACATATGCGACAGTTGTGATATTGTCTGTCTGAAAACAAATTAACGGTTCTCTCTTCAACAGAGGCCAAAATTGAAGAGCCCTGAGAATCGCATGTGCTGTCAGAGATCCCCAAACGGCTCCCCAACCTGAAAGACTTGCATCTGTTGTGATCACAGTCCAGGTTGGACGAACGAAAAAGGCCCCATGAATTATACAATGGTGATCTAACCACCAAGTCAGAGAAATTCGAACATTGGGTTTTAAGGATATTAATTGTGATATCCTTGTATAATCCCTGCACCATTGGTTCAGCATACAAAGCTGGAGAGGTCTCATATGAAAACGAGCAAAGGGGATTGCGTCGGATGCTGTAGTCATGAGACCTAAAACTTCCATGCACATAGCTACTGAAGGTAATGACTGAGACTGAAGGTTCCGACAGGCTGCAACCAATTTCAAACGTCTCTTGTCTGTTAGAAACAAAGTCATGGACACTGAATCTATCTGGAAACATAAAAAGGTTACCCTTGATTGAGGAATCAAATAACTTTTTGCTAAATTGATCCTCCAACCATGTCTTTGAAGAAACAACACTAGTTGATTTGTGTGAGATTCTGCAGAACGTAAAGACTGAGCGAGTACCAAGATATCGTTCCAAATAAGGAAATACCGCAATACCCCGCTCTCTGATTACAGAGAGTAGGGCACCTAGAACCTTTGAAAAGATTCTTGGAGCTGTCACTAGGCCAAAAAGAAGAGCAACAAATTGGTAATGCTTGTCTAGAAAAGAGAATCTCAGGAACTGATAGTGATCTGGATGAATCGGAATATGAAGATATGCATTCTGTAAGTCTATTGTTGACATATAATGCCCTTGCTGAACAAAAGGCAGAATAGTCCTTATATTCACCATTTTGAAAGTTGGTACTCTTACATATCAATTCAAAATCTTTAGATCCAAAACTGGTCTGAATGAATTTTCTTTCTTTGGGACAATGAATAGATTTGAATAAAACCCCAGACCCTGTTCCTGAAACGGAACTGGCATGATTACCCCTGACAACTCAAGATCTGAAACACACTTCAGAAAAGCCTGAGCCTTTACTGGGTTTACCGGAATGCGTGAGAGAAAAAATCTTCTCACAGGCGGTCTTACTCTGAATCCTATTCTGTACCCCTGAGAGACAATACTCGGAATCCATTGATTTTGGACCGAATTGATCCAAACATCTTTGAAAAATTTTAATCTACCCCCTACCACCAGCTGAGCTGGAATGAGGGCCGCACCTTCATGCAGACTTGGGGGCTGGTTTTGATCTCTTAAATGGCTAGGATTTATTCCAATTTGAAGAAGGCTTCCAATTGGAAGCAGATTCCTTGGGGGAAGGATTAGGTTTCTGTTCCCTATTTTGTCGAAAGGAACGAAAACGGTTAAAAGCTTTAGATTTACCCTTAGGTTTTTTTATCCTGAGGCAAAAAAACTCCCTTCCCCCCAGTAACAGTTGAAATTATTGAATCCAACTGAGAACCAAATAATTTATTAACTTGGAAAGAAAGAGATAGCAATCTGGACTTAGAAGTCATATCAAGATTTGAGCCACAAAGCTCTTCTAGCTAGAATAGCTAAAGACATAGATTTAACATCAATTTTGATAATATCAAAAATGGCATCACAAATGAAATTATTTGCATGTTGAATCAACTTAACAATGCTAGACAAATCATGATCCGATACTTGTTGCACTAAAGTATCCAACCAAAAAGTTGAAGCAGCTGCAACATCAGCCAAAGAAATTGCAGGCCTAAGAAGATGACCTGAATATAAATAAGCTTTCCTTAGATAAGGTTCAAGTTTCCTATCTAAAGGATCTTTAAAAGAAGTACTATCTTCCGTAGGAATAGTAGTACATTTAGCAAGAGTAGAGATAGCCCCATCAACTTTCGGGATCTTTTCCCAAAACTCCAATCTAACTTCTGGCAAAGGATACAATTTTTTAAACCTTTAAGAAGGAATAAAAGAAGTACCAGGCTTATTCCATTCCTTAGAAATCATATCAGAAATAGTACCAGGAACTGGAAAAACCTCTGGAATAACCACAGGAGGTTTATAAACAGAATTTAAATGTTTACTAGTTTTAATATCAAGAGGACTAGTTTCCTCCATATCCAATGTAATCAACACTTCTTTTAATAAAGAACGAATATACTCCAATTTGAATAAATAAGAGTACTTATCAGTGTCAATATCTGAGGCAGGATCTTCTGAATCAGATAGATTTTCATCAGAGAAGGATAATTCAGTATGTTGCTGGTTATTTGAAATTACATCAACCTTATGAGAAGTTTTAAAAGACCTTTTACGTTTATTAGAAGGCGGAATGGCAGACAAAGCCTTCTGAATAGAATCAGAAATAAATTCTTTTAAATTTACAGGTATATCTTGTGCATAAGATGTTGAGGAAACAGCAACAGGTAATGAACTACTACTGATGGATACATTTTCTGCATGTAAAAGTTTATTATGACAACTATTACAAACCACAGCTGGAGGTATAATCACCATAAGTTTACAACAAATGCACTTAGCTTTGGTAGAACTGTTATCAGGCCGCAGGGTTCCAACAGTGATTTCTGAGACAGAATCAGATTGAGACATCTTGCAAATGTAAGAGAAAAAAACAAACAAAAAAAAACAACATATAAAGCAAAATTATCAATTTCCTTATATGGCAGTTTCAGGAATGGGAAAAAATGCAAACAGCATAGCCCTCTGACATAGAAAAAGGCAAGAGGCAAATTGGAATGGGGTCTAAAATAATGAAAATATTTGGCGCCAAGTATGACGCACAACAAACAGAAAAATATTTTTTGGCGCCAAAAACGTCCGGAAACGACACACTTGCATCATAGATGACGCAACCTTGTGAAAGGACCCGGCATCAACTAAGACGGCAGAAATTACAAATTTACATCAACGAACGTAACTTTGCGCCAAAAAAATCTCGCGCCAAGAATGACGCAATAAACTTTAGCATTTTGTGCCCTCGCGAGCCTAATTCTGCCCGCAAATTTGAAAAATGACAGTCAATTGAAAAAAGACTACACCCCAGGTAAGAAATACATTTCTAAAAAATGCATTTCTCAGATATGAAACTGACAGTCTGCAAAAGGAAATATACTGAAAACCTGAATCATGGCAAATATAAGTACAATACATATATTTAGAACTTTATATAAATACATAAAGTGCCAAACCATAGCTGAGAGTGTCTTAAGTAATAAAAACATACTTACCAGAAGACACCCATCCACATATAGCAGATAGCCAAACCAGTACTAAAACAGTTATTAGTAGAGGTAATGGTAAATTGAGAGTATATTGTCGATCTGAAAAGGGAGGTAGGAGATGAATCTCTACGACCGATAACAGAGAACCTATGAAATAGATCCCCGTGAGGAAAACCATTGCATTCAATAGGTGATACTCCCTTCACATCCCTATCCCTCTGACATTCACTGTACTCTGAGAGGAAACGGGCTTCAAAAAAGCTGAGAAGCGCATATCAACATAGAAATCTTAGCACAAACTTACTTCACCACCTCCATGGGAGGCAAAGTTTGTAAAACTGAATTGTGGGTGTGGTGAGGGGTGTATTTATAGGCATTTTGAGGTTTGGGAAACTTTGCCCCTCCTGGTAGGATTGTATATCCCATACGTCACTAGCTCATGGACTCTTGCCAATTACATGAAAGAAATATATATATATATATATATGTATAAAAAAGTTCAGGGATGAAGAATCTGTGACAATGGGGATAACAATTTGTGTAAACTCAATGAGTGCAAGAGACAAAAAGTTTCAGCATAGGGATGTGAAAAGGCTCAACAGTATAAGGGCAGAGCTTAAAACAAGGAATTTAAGAGCTTTTTGTGTTTTAAGAATTTTAACTCCTGGCATGAATGCAAATTAAGCCTATGTATACATACTGAGCACACAGTAAAAGCTAGAGCTAAAATGGCCATACCTTTTTTGCCCAAACCAGTTTTGCTAATAAATGTTTTTGCAAAAATATTTCTATTCAAAATTGCAATTCATGTGCATTTCAGTTTTATGTCCCTTTAAACAGTTTTACATAAATAAGGTCAGAGTTTGATTGTTTTTTTAAAGGGACATGAAACCCCAAAAAATTATTTCATGATTTAGGTAGAACATACAATTTTAAACAGCTTTCCAGTTTACTTCTATTATCAAATTTGCTTCATTCTATTGGTATCATTTGTTGAAGGAGCAGCAATGCACTACTGGTTTCTAACTAAACACATGGGTGAGCCAATGACAATCGGTAAATATAAGCAGCCACCAATCAGCAGCTAGAAGCTAGGTTATTTCCTGTTCCTGAGCTTATCTAGATAAACCTTTCATCAAAGGATATCAAGAGAAGGAAGCAAATTAAATTGGAAAGTTGTTTAAAACTGCATGCTCTGTCTGAATCATGAAAGAAAAAAAAAATGTTTCATGTCCCTTTAAGGTCTCAAGCAAGCATGATAGTGTATTTTAACACCAAAAGTAACATTTAATGCAGTTTTACAGAAGTCTCTATTAAACCAGTTGCTTCTTTCAAGTTTTTCAGCATTTACAGCGTTGCAGAACTTGTAAAACTTTGTAAAAATAAAATACAATTGGTACAATGATGAGCATAACTGTAAATTGAAGAATATATCTTTATTACAGTTAATGGAAGAAAAGAAAAAAAACATGAGATTTCCCCTATAAAACTGATAAACTTTTCAAAATGTGACATCCAAATTGCATAGTCCAGTGTCTCACACAGACATGACTAGAGCATAATTATTAAAAGCTTTCAAGCTGGGAGCATGTCCGGGCTATGGCTGAAGATGGCTACTAAACTAGGAGCTTTGATTTCAAGATATACATTCTGCTGTGTAATCTTATTTTTCTGAAGCCATCCAGTGTGGACTCATATTCTACATAAGAGAATTCTTAAAGGGATACTAAACCCAATTTTTTTTCTTTCATGATTCAGAAAGAGCAGTTTTAAGCAACTTTCTAATTTACTCCTATTATCAATTTTTCTTCGTTCTCTTGGTATCCATTTGAAAAAGCAGGAATAAAAGCTTTGCAGCCGTCCCATTTTAGGTTCAGAACCTGCGTTGCCCTTGTTGATTGGATGGCTAAATGTTGTCACCAATCAGCAAGCCCTATCAAGGGTACTGAACCAAAAATAGGCTGGCTCCAATGTTTTCATTTATGCTTTTTTCAAATAAAGATACCAAGAGAACGAAGAAAAAATAGGAGTAAATTAGAACGTTGCTTAAAAAACCTAAATTTATGCTTACCTGATAAATTACTTTCTTTTACGAAATGACGAGTCCACGGATTTCATCCTTACTTGTGGGATATTAACCTCCTGCTAACAGGAAGTGGCAAAGAGCACCACAGCAGAGCTGTATATATAGCCCCTCCCCTTCCCCTCCACCCTCAGTCATTCGGCCGAAGGTATAGAAAGAGAAAAAAGGAAAGGCTAAAAGGTGCAGAGGTGACTGAAGTTTACAAAAAATATAAAGAAAAACTGTCTTAAAAAGAACAGGGTGGGCCGTGGACTCGTCATATAGTAAAAGAAAGTAATTTATCAGGTAAGCATAAATTTAGTTTTCTTTTACAAAGATATGACGAGTCCACGGATTTCATCCTTACTTGTGGGAAACCAATACCAAAGCAATAGGAAACGGATGAAAGGGGGAACAAGACAGGAACCTAAATGGAAGACACCACTGCTTGAAGAACCTTTCTCCCAAAGATAGCCTCAGAAGAAGCAAAAGTATCAAATTTGTAAAATTTGGAAAAAGTGTGAAGGGACAACCAAGTCGCAGCCTTACAAATCTGTTCAACAAATGCATCGTGTTTAAAAGCCCACGTGGAAGCCACAGCCCTAGTAGAATGAGCCGTAATTCTTTCAGGAGGCTGCTGTCCAGCAGTCTCATATGCCAGGCGGATGATACTTCTCAGCCAAAAAGAAAGAGGTAGCCGTAGCTTTCTGACCCCTACGCTTTCCAGAATAAACAATGAATAATGAAGATGATTGATGGAAATCCTTAGTTGCCTGTAAGTAAAACTTTAAGGCACAGACCACGTCCAAGTTATGTAACAGACACTCCTTCTTAGAAGAAGGATTAGGACACAAGGAAGGAACAACAATTTCCTGATTAATATTCTTATTCGAAAAACCTTAGGAAGGAACCCAGGTTTGGTACGTAAAACCACCTTATCAGAATGAAATATGAGATAAGGCGAATCACACTGTAATGCTGAAAGCTCAGAAACTCTTCGAGCAGAAGAAATAGTAACCAAAAACAGATTTTTCCAAGATAATAGTTTAATATCTATGGAATGCATAGGTTCAAACGGAACCCCTTGCAGAACTCGAAGAACTAAATTCAAACTCCAGGGAGGAGTAATAGGTCTAAATAAATGCTTAATTCTAGATAGAGCCTGACAAAAAGATCTGATACATTTGCCAAACGTTTGTGAAACAGAATTGACAAAGCTAAAATTTGTCCCTTTAAGGAACTTTCTGATAACCCTTTCTCCAATCCTTCTTGGAGAAAAGACAAAATCCTAGGAATCCTAACTTTACTCCATGAGTAACCCTTGGATTCACACCAATAAAGATATTTACGCCATATCTTATGATAGATTTTTCTAGTGACAGGCTTTCTAGCCTGTATCAAAGTATTGATAACTGAATCAGAGAATCCTCACTTCGATAAAATCAAGTGTTCAATCTCCACGCAGTCAGTTGCAGAGAAAATAAATTTGGATGTTGGAAAGGAGCTTGAATGAGAAGGTCCTTTCTCAACGGAAGTTTCCACGGTGGCAGAGAGGACATGTCCACTAGATGCGCACACCAAGTCTTGCGTGGCCACGCAGGCACTATCAGGATCACTGAAGCTCTCTCCTGTTTGATTTGAGCAATCACGCGTGGGAGTAGAGGAAACGTCAGAAACACATAAGCTAGGCTGAACAACCAAGGTACTGCCAAGGCATCTATCAGTTCGGCCTGAGGATCTCTTGACCGGGATCCGTATCTTGGAAGCTTGGCATTCTGACAAGATGCCATCAAATCCAATTCCGGTCTGCCCTATCTGAGAATCAATGAGGCAAATACCTCTGGGTGAAGTTCCAACTCCCCCAGATGAAAAGTCTGTTGACTTAGAAAATCTGCTTCCCAGTTCTCTACCCCTGGAATGTAGATCGCTGACAGATGACAAGAGTGGGCCTCTGCCCAACTGACTATCTTGGATACTTCTATCATTGCTAAGGAACTCCTTGTTCCCCCCTGATGATTGACATATGCCACAGTGTTTATGTTGACCAACTGGAATCTGGTGAATTTGGCCGAAGCCAACTGAGGCCACGCCTGAAGTGCATTGAATATTGCTCTCAGTTCCAGAATATTGATTGGAAGTAGAGACTCCACCTGAGTCAAAACACCCTGAGCCTTCAGGGAGTTACAAACTGCACCCCAGCACAGAAAGCTGGCATCTGTTGTCACTATCACCCACGAGGGTCTGCGGAAACAAGTCCCCTGGGACAGATGATCTGGCGACAACCACCAAAGAAGAGAGTTTCTGGTCTCTTGATCCAGAATTATCTTTGATGATAAATCCGCATAATCCCCATTCCACTGACCAAGCATGCACAGTTGCAGTGGTCTGAGATGAAAGCGAGCAAACGGAACAATGTCCATTGCCGCTACCATTAATCCGATTACCTCCATACACTGAGCCACTGATGGCCGAGGAATGGACAGAAGTGCTCGGCAAGTATTCAAAATCTTTGATTTTCTGACCTCCATCAGAAATACTTTCATGGCTACCAAGTCTATCAGAGTTACCAAGAAAGGAACCCTTGTCTGTGGAACAAGTGAACTCTTCTCTATGTTCACCTTCCAGCCGTGAGTTCTCAGAAAAGACAACACTGTGTCCGTGTGAGATTTTGTCAGATGATATGTTGATGCCTGAATCAGAATATCGTCCAGATAAGGTGCCACCGCTATCCCTTGCGGTCTGAGAACTGCCAAAAGAAACCCTAGAACCTTTGTGAAGATTCTGGGTGCTGTGGCCAACCCGAAAGGAAGAGCCACGAACTGATAATGTTTGTCCAAGAAGGCAAACCTTAGAAACAGATGATGATCTTTGTGGATTGGAATATGAAGGTAAGCATCCTTCAAATCCACTGTAGTCATATATTGACCCTCCTGGATCATTGGCAAAATCGCTCGAATTGTCTCCATCTTGAATGATGGAACTCTTAGAATTTTGTTTAGACACTTGAGGTCCTCACTTCGATAAAATCAAGCATTCAATCTCCACGCAGTCAGTTGCAGAGAAAATAAATTTGGATGTTGGAAAGGACCTTGAATGAGAAGGTCCTGTCTCAACGGAAGTTTCCACGGTGGCAGAGAGGACATGTCCACTAGATGCGCATACCAAGTCTTGCGTGGCCACGCAGGCACTATCAGGATCACTGAAGCTCTCTCCTGTTTGATTTGAGCAATCACGCATGGGAGGAGAGGAAACGTCAGAAACACATAAGCTAGGCTGAACAACCAAGGTACTGCCAAGGCATCTATCAGTTCGGCCTGAGGAACTGATTATCCAACTGATTATCTTGGATACTTCTATCATCGCTAAGGAACTCCTTGTTCCCCCCTGATGTTTGACATATGCCACAGTCATTATGTTGACCAACTGGAATCTGATGAATTTGGCAGAAGCCAACTGAAGCCACGCCTGAAGCGCATTGAATATTGCTCTCAGTTCCAGAATATTGATTGGAAGTAGAGACTCCACCTGAGTCCAAACACCCTGAGCCTTCAGGGAGTTCCAAACTGCACCCCAGCCCAGAAAGCTGGCATCTGTTGTCACTATCACCCACGAGGGTCTGCGGAAACAAGTCCCCTGGGACAGATGATCTGGCGACAACCACCAAAGAAGAGAGTTTCTGGTCTCTTGATCCAGAATTATCTTTGGAGATAAATCCGCATAATCCCCATTCCACTGACCAAGCATGCACAGTTGTAGTGGTCTGAGATGAAAGCGAGCAAACGGAACAATGTCCATTGCCGCTACCATTAATCCGATTACCTCCATACACTGAGCCACTGATGGCCGAGGAATGGACAGAAGTGCTCGGCAAGTATTCAAAATCTTTGATTTTCTGACCTCCGTCAGAAATACTTTCATGGCTACTGAGTCTATCAGAGTTACCAAGAAAGGAACCCTTGTCTGTGGAACAAGTGAACTCTTCTCTATGTTCACCTTCCAGCCGTGAGTTCTCAGAAAAGACATTTTGTCAGATGATATGTTGATGCCTGAATCAGAATATTGTCCAGATAAGGCGCCACCGCTATCCCTTGCGGTCTGAGAACCGCCAAAAGAAACCCTAGAACCTTTGTGAAGATTCTGGGTGCTGTGGCCAACCCGAAAGGAAGAGCCACAAACTGATGTTTGTCCAAGAAGGCAAACCTTAGAAACAGATGATGATCTTTGTGGATTGGAATATGAAGGTAAGCATCCTTCAAATCCACCGTAGTCATATATTGACCCTCCTGGATCATTGGTAAAATCGTTCGAATTGTCTCCATCTTGAATGATGAAACTCTTAGAAATTTGTTTAGACACTTGAGGTCCAAAATGGGTCTGAACGTTCCCTCTTTTTTGGGGATCACAAATAGGTTTGAGTAAAACCCCTGTCCCTGTTCCAATTTTGGAACAGGACAGATTACTCCCATAGTAAAAAGATCTTTTACACAGCGTAAGAACGCCTCTCTCTTTATCTGGTTTGCAGATAATTTTGAAAGATGAAATCTCCCTTTTGGGAGAAAATCCTTGAATTCCAATTGATAACCATGGGTCACTATTTCTAGTGCCCAGGAATCCTGAACATCTCTTGCCCAAGCCTGAGCAAAGAAAGAAAGTCTGCCCCTACTAGATCCGGTCCCGGATCGGGGGCCACCCCTTCATGCTGCTTTGTGGAAGAAGAAGAAGCGGGGGTCCTCCTTTAAAGTTGCGAAAGGAACAAAAATTATTCTGTTTACCCCTCATTTTAACCGACCTATCCTGAGGTAGGGCATGGCCCTTACCTTCTGTAATATCAGAAATGATCTCCTTCAATTCTGGCCCAAAAAGGGTCTTACCTTTAAAGGGAATAGCTAAAAGCTTATGTTTTGATGACACATCAGCAGACCAAGATTTGAGCCACAATGCTCTACGTGCTAAAATAGCAAATCCTGCATTTTCTGCCGCTAATTTAGCAATTTGAAAAGCGGCATCAGTAATAAAAGAATTAGCTAGCTTAAGAGCCTTAATTCTATCTAGAATGTCATCTAATGGAGTCTCAACCTTAAGAGACTCTTCTAGAGCCTCAAACCAAAAAGCTGCTGCAGTAGTTACTGGAACAATGCAAGCCATAGGTTGTAAAAGAAATCCCTGATTAACAAATAATTTCTTTAGTAGACCCTCTAATTTCTTATCCATAGGATCTTTGAAAGCACAACTATCCTCAATGGGTATAGTAGTACGCTTAGCTAGGGAAGATATAGCTCCCTCTACCTTAGGGACCATTTGCTATGAGTCCCGAATGGTATCTGATATAGGAAACATTTTCTTAAAATTAGGAGAGGGAGAAAATGGTATACCTGGTCTATCCTATTCCTTACTAATAATTTCCGAAATTCTCTTAGGAACCGGAAAAACATCAGTGTAAGTAGGAACTTCCAAATATTTATCCATTTTACACAATTTCTCTGGAGGAATCACAATAGGATCCCAATCATCCAGAGTCGCTAAAACCTCCCTAAGCAACAGATGGAGGTGTTCAAGCTTAAATTTAAATGACATAGCATCCGAATCTGTCTGAGGCAAAACATTCCCTGAATCAGAAATTTCACCCTCAGACAGTAATTCCCTGATCCCCAACTCAGAACACTGTGAGGGAACATCGGAAATAGCTAATAAAGCATCAGAGGATTCAGTATTTACATTAATACTTGACCTACTGCATTTACCCTGCAACACTGGTAATTTAGACAATACCTCTGTAAGGGTAGTTGACATAACTGCAGCCATCTCCTGCAGAGTAAAGGAATTAGACGCACTAGAAGTACTAGGCGTCGCTTGTGTGTGCATAAAAGGTTGTGACACTTGGGGAGAATTGGATAGCATATCCTGTTTCTCTTCAGACTGAGAATCATCCCTAGGCACACTTACTTTATTTAAAATATGCTTTTTACATTGTAAAGCCCTTTCAGTACAAAAGTTACAAAATGTTAGAGGGGATTGCACAATAGCTTCTAAACACATAGAACAATGAGAAACCTCAATGTCAGACATGTTGAACAGACTAGTAATACCACAAGAGTCATTTAAACACTTATTTATAGCATAAAATAAACATTAGAAAAAACGTATACTGTGCCTTTAAGAAAAGAAAAAGTGAACAATTTTTCCAAAATGCACAAAAAACGTTAAATTATTCCCAAATTTAACTTAATATCGTTGGTTAATCCAAAAATTACTGCACCCAGAAGCAAGGGCAGAAATAACCCTTTAGAAGTACTTATATCAACATGTAGTCAAAAGATAGAAAAAAATACACTCTGCACCTCACCACAGCTCTACTGTGGCACCTACCTGCCCCCAGGGTACTTCAAATCAAGTTTCCAACCCTTCAGACCAGCTACACAGTCCAGGAGCCACCAAGTTACTGTTTGCTTCTGCTAAGCCTGAAGAAATTGCATCAAAATAGACTCCGCCCCTTAAGGTCAAAAGTTGGAGTAGGCCCAAACAACACCGCATGGAAATGCAGTTTTGTACTAAAGTAAAAATACACACACAATATAACCCTCAAGCATAAAACCAATAAGTTTTAAGTGCCAAAAATAAAAAACATAAAATATTCGACTAGATTTAGAGTTTTGTCGGTAAAGACCCGCGGTGCTAACGCTGTTTTTTTTCCAGCGCACCCTTAAGACAACGCTGGTATTTAGAGTTGTCTGAGTGGCTGCGTTAGGCTCAGAAAAGGGAGAGTTGAGCATAATTTAGCTCCATAGGAAACAATGGGGCTGAGCTGGCTGAAAAAAAACCTAACACCTGCAAAAAAGCAGCGTTCAGCTCCTAACGCAGCCCCATTGTTTCCTATGGGGAAACACTCTCTAAGTCTACACCTAACACCCTAACATGAACCCCGAGTCTAAACACTCCTAACCTTACACTTATTAACCCCTAATCTGCCGCCCCCGCTATTGCTGACACCTACATTATATTATTAACCCCTAATCTGCCGCTCCGGACACCGCCGCAACCTACATTATAGCTATGAACCCCTAATCTACTGCCCCTAACATCGCCGATACCTATATTATATTTATTACCCCCTAATCTGCCCCCCCAACGTTGCCGCCAACTAACTACACTTATTAACCCCTAATCTGCCGACCGGACCTCGCCGCCACTATAATAAATGTATTAACCACTAAACCGCCACACTCCCGCCTCACAAACACTATAATAAATTGTATTAACCCCTAATCTGCCCTCCCTAACATCGCCGCCACCTACCTACAATTATTAACCCATAATCTCCCTCCCGCAATGTCGCGGCTACTATAATAAAGTTATTAACCCCTAAACCTAAGTCTAACCCTAACCCTAACACCCCCCTAAGTTAAATATAATTTTAATTAAACTAAATAAATTTACTATCATTGAATAAATTATTCCTATTTAAAACTAAATACTTACCTATAAAATAAACCCTAATATAGCTACAATATAACTAATAATTACATTGTATCTATTTTAGGATTTATATATATATATATATATATATATATATATATATATATATATATATATATATATATATATATATATATAGTTAATAACTATTTAATAGCTACCTAGTTAAAATAATTACAAAATTACCTGTAAAATAAATCCTAACCTAAGTTACAATTAAACCTAACACTACACTATCAATAAATTAATTAAATAAATTAACTACAATTATCTAAACTAAAATACAATTAAATAAACAAATCTATAATACAAAAAAACAAACACTAAATTACAGAAAATTAAAAAAAAATTACAAGAAGTTTAAACTAATTACACCTAATCTAAGAAATGAAGAAAATAAAATGCCCTACCCTATTCTAAATTACAAAAGTAATCAGCTCTTTTACCAGCCCTTAAAAGGGCTTTTTGCGGGGCATTGCCCTAAAGTAATCAGCTCTTTTACCTGTCAAAAAAAATACAACCCCCCAACATTAAAACCCACCACCCACATACCCCTACTCTAACCCACCCAAACCCCCCTTAAAAAAACTAACACTAACCCCCTGAAGATCTCCCTACCTTGAGTCGTCTTCACCCAACCGGGCTGAAATCTTCATCCAAGGTGCGCAGAAGAGGTCCTTCATCCGGTAGAAGTCTTCATCCAGGCAGCGTCTTCAATCTTCATCCATCCGTAGCGGAGCGGAGCCATCTTCCATGGAGCCGACGCGGAGCCATCCTCTTCATCCGGAGTCTTCTAACACAATGACGGTACCTTTAAGTGATGTCATCCAAGATGGCGTCCCTTCAATTACGATTGGCTGATAGGATTCTATCAGCCAATCGGAATTAAGGTAGGAAAAATCTGATTGGCTGATTGAATCAGCCAATTAGATTGAAGTTCAATCTGATTGGCTGATCCAATCAGCCAATCGGATTGAGCTTGCATTCTATTGGCTGGATGAAGATTTCGGCCCAGTTGGGTGAAGACGACTCAAGGTAGGGAGATCTTCAGGGGGGTAGTGTTAGGTTTTTTTAAGGGGGGTTTGGGTGGGTTAGAGTAGGGGTATGTGGGTGGTGGGTTTTAACGTGGGGGGGTGTATTTTTTTTTACAGGTAAAAGAGCTTACTCTTTTACAAAGATTACTTTGGGGCAATGCCCCGCAAAAAGCCCTTTTAAGGGCTGGTAAAAGAGCTGATTACTTTTGTAATTTAGAATAGGGTAGGGCATTTTATTATTTTGGGGGGCTTTTTTATTTTATTAGGGGGCTTAGATTAGGTGTAATTAGTTTAAAATTCTTGTAATTTTTTTTTATTTTCTGTAATTTAGTGGGGGTTTTTTTTGTATTATAGATTAGTTTATTTAATTGTATTTTAGTTTAGATAATTGTAGTTAATTTATTTAATTAATTTATTTAATTAATTTATTGATAGTGTAGTGTTAGGTTTAATTGTAACTTAGGTTAGGATTTATTTTACAGGTAATTTTGTAATTATTTTAACTAGGTAGCTATTAAATAGTTATTAACTATTTAATAGCTATTATACCCAGTTAAAATAAATACAAAGTTGCCTGTAAAATAAATATAAATCCTAAAATAGATACAATGTAATTATTAGTTATATTGTAGCTATATTAGGGTTTATTTTATAGGTATTTAGTTTTAAATAGGAATAATTTATTTAATGATAGTAAATTTATTTTGTTTAATTAAAATTATATTTAACTTAGGGGGGTGTTAGGGTTAGACTTAGGTTTAGGGGTTAATAACTTTATTATAGTAGCGGCGACATTGCGGACGGGAGATTAGGGGTTAATAATTGTAGGTAGGTGGCGGGGATGTTAGGGAGGGCAGATTAGGGGTTAATACAATTTATTACAGTGTTTGCGAGGCGGGAGTGCGGCGGTTTAGAGGTTAATACATTTATTATAGTGGCGGCGAAGTCTGGTCGGCAGATTAGGGGTTAATAATTGTAGTTAGGTAGCAGCAACGTTGGGGGGGGGGCAGATTAGAGGTTAATAACTATAATGTAGGTGTTGGCGATGTTAGGGGCAGCAGATTAGGGGTTCATAGCTATAATGTAGGTGGCGGCGGTGTCCGGTCGGCAGATTAGGGGTTAAAAAATTTTATTAGAGCGTTTGCGATGTGGGGGGGCCTCGGTTTAGGGGTACATAGGTAGTTTATCGGTGTTAGTGTACTTTATAGCACAGTAGTTAAGAGCTTTATGTTCCGGCGTTAGCCCATAAAGCTCTTAACTACTGACATTTTTTGGCGGTAGGAGTCTTGTCGGTAGAGGGTCTACCGCTCACTTCTTCCAAGACTTCAAATACCAGCGTTAGGCAAATCCCATTGAAAAGATAGGATACGCGATTGACGTAAGGGGATCTGCGGTAGCCTGGAGTCGCGGAAAGAAAGTGAGCGGTAGACCCTTTCCTGCCTGACTCTAAATACCAGCGGGTGGTAAAAAGCAGCGTTAGGACCCCTTAACGCTGCTTTTGACGGCTAACGCCAAACTCTAAATCTAGCCAATTGTTTTTTATATTGTCTCCCATGTCACATAATGCCCAAATATCAACTAATGAAAAATATAAAATAGGGACTCCAGTAACACCCCTCTTATTAAAATAGGTTTTACTGCTTACCCCATTCCCATACAGGGAAGAAAATGCCAGCCAGTTATTATACACCAAGTCTCCTCAGAAAAAAAGGCTGCACATACCTTAATGCTGCTTGTAGCATGAAACCGTTCTCCACACTGAAGATGTCTCATGGTTACCTTCAGAAGTCTTGTGGGAACCAGCGTGGATCTTAGTTACAAATGCTAAGATCATCAAACCTCAGGGCAGAAATCTTCTTCCATATCCCCCTGAGGAAAATAGTACGCACCGGTACCATTTAACCTTTTAAGGACACAGCTTTCAGTTTGCTCAATTGTTTTATGATGGAAAAATTCCGTCATATGTCCTTAAGAGGTTAAAATAAAAAACTTCTTGATTGAAGAAACTAAAACTAACACCTCACTTTACCATGTCTTCCTAGTATACCACAGGTAAAGAGAATGACTGAGGGTGGAGGGGAAGGGGAGGGGCTATATATACAGCTCTGCTGTGGTGCTCTTTGCCACTTCCAGTTAGCAGGAGGTTAATATCCCACAAGTAAGGATGAAATCCGTGGACTCGTCATATCTTTGTAAAAGAAACATAAATTATGCTTACCTGATAATTTTCTTTTCTTCTGACAGGAAGAGTCCACGGCTGCATTCATTACTTTTGGGAATTCAGAACCTGGCCACCAGGAGGAGGCAAAGACACCCCAGCCAAAGGCTTCAAATACCTCGCCCACTTCCCTCATCCCCAAGTCATTCTGCCAAGGGAACAAGGAACAGTAGGACAAATATCAGGGTGATTTTAAAAAAGGTGCCAGAAGAACAAAAATATACTGCCGCCCATAATAAATCGCAGGCGGGAGCTGTGGACTCTTCCTGTCAGAAGAAAAGAAAATTATCACGTAAGCATAATTTATGTTTTTCTATTTAAACAGGAAAAGTCCATAGCTGCATTCATTACTTTTGGGTAAACAATACCCAAGCTAGAGGACACTGAATGCAAACAAAGGGTGGGTACAAAAAGGCGGCTCCTTCGAAAAGCACCACAGCCTGAAATTACTCGACACCCTACACAATACTATAACGACAAGGGAAAAACCGGAGCCCGGGGAACCACTCATCAGTTACACAACCTGCAAAGCCGTGCTAGAGACCACTCAGACCCAGAGTCTGCTGAGCATAAGGCCTCCGAGGAGTCAGCCTTGCGGCACTCAACTCCCACAATTCCAAAACCGGAAAACCCCTATCAACCCCCGAAAGGGAGAGTAGAGGAACCCAGGAGATCTGAAGGACCATCCAAAATGGACTTAAATAAAAAAACTGGTAAAATGTCTATCTACCCCCGAGAGGGAGAATAGAGGCCCCATGAGACATCTAAAAGACCAAATCAACTTAGAGCAACCCGAGGTTGCTGCAGGACCACTGTCCAGGGAAACAAACTCCCTAGGAGGACAAGGACCAGAATATAAGTCCATAGTTAAGGGAAAACATCACTAAGATGACCGGAAGGCCACCAACAAATCCCTGACACAGCACCATACCAACTATGGTGTTCCAGAAACCTGCAAGATTCCCCTTGTAACCTAGACAAGACCAGACCCGTAAGGTTAACAAGCAGAGACAGGAAAACCGTCCCAGCAGCTTAAAAAGAACTCTTCAAAAAGGCATAGAGTCACCTGTGAGCAAAACCCGCGATGACCCATCCACAGGCAACAAAGCCGTCTTAAGCCATCCTGGGACTCATCCCACTGAAAAGTGCTGAAAAATCTCTACAACAGCCTTCAACCTGAAAATTACGGAATCCAAGGAGCAATCCATCCGGGCAACAACAATCACCGGTAGAGAGATGGGCACTTAGAGTCCCCCCAACAAAGGGGAGGACATATTAAAAAAGTAAACAGTCCATGCTGCAAAGCAGACTGATCCCCGACCTTCCTTCCAGGATAACGGTCCCAGCCCCCACGGCTAGTGAAAGACCTTTTGCAGATAAGAGTCTCAGACCCTCTAATGAAAAAGGATGGACCCACGAGACATCAAAGCCCCAGAATAGAACTCTGACCACTACTAAAAAATTAGCATACTACCCTGAACCATGACAGGAACCTAATGCTCGGGTCCAAGGAAAACTACACTGCAGCCTTTCATAAGAAGGAACACTCCTCCCGGGAAGAAAGTACTCTGACCCAGAGCATTCCGATACCAGTAATCAATTCCGTGATACTGAGAATGCAAGAGAGGGGAAAAAACCCTACCAGGTGACAAAAACAAGGACCCACGGGCCCTCAACAGATACTGAGGTACCTCGAACCCAAGGAGAACACATAAAAATCCCTACCCCTCCCAAGGTGAGAAGAAGATTAATCAACGGAAAACACCTTACTAGAGGCCAACCTTCGGGCAATATTGTCAGCCCAGTTGATAGCAAATGGAACCTACCAGGAAGCATCAGATGTCCCAGCAGACAAGTAGGAACCCATCATAAACCTGAGGCTTCAGTTTGAGGTTTTCTATTATCTCTCATAAGAGTCAGAAAACTCCCCCTCTCCAAAGGGACACGCGGGAGACCAAACCCTACGGTTAAGCAGAACCATCCATACCTTTTCTAGGCAAGAGACATGGTCCTTAACCGGAGTCCTCAAAAAACGGAACCGATCCAAAGATCTGAAGCCCCTGAGGAACCCACAAGCTGCCTACTATGGTTAGGAGCGCACCCATACAGAGCCTTCCACCATATAAAGTCCTTAGATGTAAAATACCGAGCAATATCCACAAACCCAAGAGTCTGAAAAGAACTCCCGACCGGTTTAGGAAAGGGCAACTAGTACCCTTGGAACACAAGGTAATCCATGTAGACAGGCCTAACGACCTGACCCCATGCTGGAAGGCTAAATGATTAGTTTCATGACCCCAGACAGGCGAGAAGACTGTAACTGACCCCAGACTTCCTACTCCCAAGCTCAAAGGGCTAGATTTTCAAAAAGATCAACGGGTAGCACCTGAGAGTCAAAGACCATGATATGACAAAGGGCAGTTTTTATCTTGAACAGACGACAGTCTCCCGAGATCCCTGCTGGATCGATCTCCCGACATCCTTGAATGGAATAACAATGGGAGCCTCCCAGCTCCTGGTAGAATGGCAGGGAGACACCTGAACTTCACGCACTAGAGGAAACGAAACACTGATAAAAAGGACACATCCACTCTTCCATAACAAATGACCCAACCCAAGACGGGAGGGAAGTAAACCTCGCCACCGCAAAAAGATGCGACTAGGCTACAGGACTCATCATCTGCAAAAATACCGCAAGTGAAGACGCAAACATCCACTTAATCAGATAATAAACCTCTGGAACATCAATCACATTTCCAGACGTCCAAATGAATGGAAAACCGCGGGTTCCGAGTCCTCAGGGGACCTAGAACCCACAATGACGTCTGAAAGAGTTGGTCACGCATCTCAAGCAATATTGCCAGCAAAAACCAACTTATATCGGAGCACACAACCCTCCTACCAGAAGCGTTGGATCTGCGCCCCAAGCCCCAAACTTCATTGTAGGATCCGAGTCTGGAGTCTATAACACTAGGCCTTATTATTTTTATTATTTATTTTTTTCATCTTTTTTTTTTAAAAGCAATAGGCTAATCAGCACCACAAGGGTGACATGAACCCAAAAGACAGTAGATAGCGCCCGACCAGTACCTGTCTGGTATAAGAACACTTCAGATCTGTCTAAGGTCCAAGAAAAATCGACCCGAAGGCTTAATAATATGAACTAGAAAACATAACCTAGGACTTAAAGGGATATTCCAGTCAAAATTTAAATGCACATAGATTTATTACATCTTTGAATAGAAACAAATTTGCAATATACATGTATTGGCAAAAATGCTTCTAGTAAAAGTTATCACTGTTTTAGTGTTAACATTTTTCTCTGCACCTGCATGTGAAGCATAGCTAGATATTATCACTGCACCCACATTTTGAATACTGCAACTGCTCAGAGCACCCGTGGTCTTCAATCATGTCAGCAATTAACAAATTGATTAATTTCCATATGGTACAAGCACCTTAGGCTCTCTGGGCAAGTGCTGTGTTTAAAATGCTGGTGCACGGTGCATACTTAAAGGGACACTCAGGTTACATTAAATTTTAATGATTCAGATACAGCATGTAATTTTAAACAACTTTCCAATTTACTTCCATTAAAAAAAATGTGCACAGTCTTTTATATTTACAATTTTTGAGTCACCAAATTCTACTGAGCATGTGCAAGAATTCACAGACTATACGTATATGCATTTGTGATTGGCTGATTGCTATCACATGGTACATGGGGAGTGGAAATAGACATAACTTTAAAATTTGTTATAAAAAAATCTACTACTCATTTGAAGTTCAGACTAAGTGCGATTGCATTGTCTTGTTATCTTGCATTTGTTGAGTATGCATATCTAATGTGTTGACTGGTCCTTTAAATACACTTTTGAAACAGCTATTGCTTTTATTAGAAGCATTTTTGCTAATGCATGTATATAACAAAATTGCTTCTGTTCATTACCGAAATGCATCCATGTGGTTTCCAATTTTGGCTGGAATATCCTTTTAACCAAAGTGTGCAACTTCCAAGGAAGTGCCCATGGGACCAAAAAATCGCAAGTATCGGTTCCAGAAAGAACGTTCCCTAAACGAAAGTTATATCAGACATGAGCTTTATACAAATAAATCAAATGCATCCTATCCGGATCTAAAATAAAAGTAAGAGAGCACCCACGGGTGAACGCCCAAGGGAAAAGAAGGGTACACCAAACCGGACCAGCCGATCAGAAGGCCCTTCACCCAAGCTCAAAACTGGAACTGATACATAAAAGAAAGAAAAACAGACGATAAGATTAGCTTTATCTCCAAAACGTCTATCCAGGTTGCCATCCGGCATCTAAGGCCTCAAATCCCTCTGCCCACTAGGACTGGGATTCTCTAGCAACGCCAAAACATGTCTTAGTAGGACATGAAGACATGCCAACCTATAACGGAAGGCAAAATTTTCCCTTGCCAGAATCGACAAACGAGACCGCCCCCAAGGTTGGGGGCCCCTGAAGCCTCAGAGGCCCCCGCTTCCCCAGGAGTCTGAACTGAATCGGGCATTCCGCCGCCCAGTGGGCCCGGGTTGACAGAACATGGACAGTATCTTAAAAATATTTCACTTGGGAGATACAAATGAGCCAAGGCCGCAGATATGGCCATGCGCAACCGTGCCATAACCTCTAGAGGAAACAGGCCACCTTCCGGAGAAGAAGTACCAAAGGGACACCTGCTTGCGTAGCAAAGGAAGTTTCTGGGACATGCGCCTCGCAGGACCTAGCATCCTCGGGGGCGGATGGCTCAATGCACTCTGAGGACCCTGAATCAGGAGAAGAGAGTACTCTGGAACGACAATCGGAACATAATTGATGGGCATGGATAACCGAGCCATTTCATATTCATCACAAGACGCATTCTCCGCATCAGAGGCATCCGTGTCTAAAAAGTCAGAATCCTCCATCATGGGATTACAAAAATGACAAACAGTAACTGACACCTTTGTTACACCCCCAATGGCTGGGGCACTCACCACCTCCTGTGAACCAGACAACCCACGAGCAGACTCTCTCTGTTGCCACAAGGTCAGCATACGGAAGTGAAAATCGACGTAACCACACCCGGTCACGAGGTGCACCGTGCAAGTCATAAAATAGCGCTCAAATCTAAAGATTGCGCCAAATGACGATAAGGCTGTTAATGTTCTGAAAAAGCCATGAGCCTAATGTATTACTACACCTCATCAGATAGAACCACCTAACAAACATGATTAAAGTCCCCCCTGTTCAATAACCCCCCTTAGGGGATATTAACCCATAATACCTTATTTTAAGATAAAAGGAGTCCCACTAGGACCCTACCTTTACGTTAACATCACATTCAGATAATGAAGTAAAATGAAACAATCTTACCGGAATCTATGCCGTGGAACAGGAACACGGCCCTTCAAGTGTGACAGATAGTAGCCTCGCTTCTGACATGATCTTAAGTGAACAAAGGCAGGCAGTGAAACTCGTCAACGCTGATTGCCAAGGAGCTGTTAATATGAGTCAGGATGGTTTCGTAGAGAAACTCTCCCTGCATCTCCGGACTCTAACCTTCATCCATGCTCTCACTGAGAGACTGACAGGAGTACTTAAAACTCCAATCCCATTTCGAAGAGTACTACCCTCCATAAGAGTCTTAACTTGAACTTATGACACTTCTCTGCCAACCTCCTGTGACAAAAGGCAAAGGATGACTGGGGGATGAGGGAAGTGGGGGTGGCATTTGAAGGAGGATTAGGACACAAGGAAGGAACCACAATCTCCTGATTGATGTTGCGATCTGACACAACCTTAGGAGGAAAACCTAATTTAGTACGTAAAATTGCCTTATCTGCATGAAAAATCAGATAAGGGGGCTCACATTGCAAAGCAGAGATCTCAAACTCTGCGCACAGAGACAATAGCCAATAAAAAGATAACCTTCCAAGATAACAATTTAATGTCAACAGAATGCAGAGGCTCAAACGGAACCTGTTGCAAAACCTGAAGAACAAGATTTAGGCTCCAAGGAGGAGCCCCAGATCTAAACACAGGTCTGATTCTAATCAGAGCCTTAACAAAGGAATGCACGTATGGAACCTCAGCCAGTCTCTAGCGCAATAAAACCGACAGGACCAAAATCTGTCCGCTCAGGGAACTAGCAGAAAGGCCCCTCTTCAGCCCATCCTGGAGAAAAGATAAGATCCTGGCAACCTTAACTCTGTGCCAGGAAAAACCACACTCTTCACACCAGAATAAGCAGGTCCTCCACACCTTGTAGTAGATATGCAGAGTAACTGGTTTATGAGCTTGAATAACAGTATCAATGACATTCTCAGAGAAACCTCTCTTGGCTAAGATTAAGCGTTCAATCTCCACGCAGTCAGCCTCAGAGAATCTAGATTTTGATGAACAAATGGACCTTGAATCAACAGGTCTCTGCAACAAGGTAACTTCCACGGAGGAAATGAGGACATCCCCACTAGATCCGCGAACCACGTCCTTCATGGCCAGGATGGAGCAATCATGATTACTGATACCGACTCCTGCTTGATGCGGGCCACCACTCGAGAAAGAAGCGGTAATGGAGGAAAAAGATATATGAGTTTGAACCTCCAGGGAACTGCTAGTGCATCTACTAGATATGCTTGGGGATCTCTCTACCCATATCTGGATAGCTTGGTATTGAGACGGGACGCCATGAAATCTATCTTCGGCGTCCCCCACTTGCTGCATATCTCTGCAAACACCTCGGGATGGAGAGACCATTTCCCTGGATGGAAGGATTGCCTACTGAGAAAATCCGCCTCCCAGTTGTCCACACCCGGAATGTGGATCGCTGTCATCGAACAGTTGTGAGCCTCCACCCACTACACAATCTGAGATACTTCCTTCATCACCAAGGAACTTTTCGTTTCCCCCCCTGATAGTTGATGTAAGGCACTGAGGTTATATTGTCTGATTGGAATCTGATAAACTGGGACAAACCCAGAAATAGCCAAGCCTTCAAGGCCTTGAAGATTGCCTGTAGTGCCAACATATTGATTGGAGGGAGGTCTCCTCCTGAGTCCACAACCCCTGTGCCTTCCTGGCACCCCAAACAGCTCCGTAGTCACAATCTCCCAGGATGGTCTTAAGAAGCATATCCCTCGGGATAGATGATCTCGACAGAGCCACCAAGAGACCGATTCTCTCGACCGGCTGTCTAATACAATGTGTTGAGACAGATTTTACTGATCGCTGTTCCTATCTCAGCATGCACAGTTGTAAAGGTCTGACACGGAACCTGGCAAAAGGAATGATGTCCATGCAGGACACCATGAGACCAATCACCTCCATACACTGAGCCACAGAGGGACTCAAGGAGATCCAGAGGGCAAGACATGCCGAAGTTAGCTTGCAACGTCTCTGGTCTGTTAGAAATATCCTCATGGATATGGAGTCTATTACAGTAACCAGGAATTCCACCCTGGTACTTGGGATAAGAGAACTCTTTTCCAAGTTTATCTTCCATCCATGTGATCGAAGAAGACTGAGAAGGGACTCCAAGAATTCTGCCGCAAGACCAAAGGATGGTGCTTGCATCAGAATAGCATCCAAGAATGGGACTACTGCAATACCCTGAGTTCTGGTAATGGCTAGAAGAGCCCCCAGAACCTACGTAAAGATTCTTGGAGCAGTAGCTAGGCCAAACAGAAGGGCAATGAACTGGAAGTGCTGGTCCAGGAATGCAAACCTCAGGAACTGAAAGTGTTCCTGTGGATTGGAATATGAAGGTAAGCATCCTTCAGATCTATAGTTGTCATAAACTGGCCTTCCTGACCTGACCTTATTGTCTCCATCTTGAAGGAAGGGACACTAAGAAATTTGTTTAAAGCACTTTAGGTCCAGAATTGGGCGTAAAGTTCCTTCCTTCTTTGGAACCACGAAAAGGTTTGAATAAAACCCCAAACCTCTTTCTTCTATAGGCACCGGGACAACAACTTCTAAAGAGGATAGATCCTGAACACACCTAGAAAGGCATCCCTCTCTTTTCTGGTCTAATAGATTTGAGAGAAGGAATCTGCCCCTTGGCGGATGAGATTTGAAGCTTATCTTGTATCCCTGAGATACCACCTCCAGGACCCATGGATCCTGTATGTCCTTGAACCAGGCGTCTGAAAAAAGAGACAGTCTGCCCCCTACATGATCCGATCCTGGATCGGGGGACTCCCCTTCATGCCGATTTTTTTTCAGAGGGCTTCTTATTCTGCTTAGATTTATTCCAGGACTGAGCCAACTTCCAAGTATTCTAGGGTTGCTCGGGCTTGGAGGAGGATTGTTGTCATTTAGATTTGTCAGAACAAAAGAAATGAAAATTAGAAGATTGTCGTCCCTTAGACTTGTTCTTATCTTGCGGTAGGAAGTCACCCTTGCCTCTGGTAACAATAGAAATAATGGAGTCCAGGCCTGGACCAAATAAAATCTTTCCCTTGAAGGGAAGAGAAAGGAGTCTGGACTTAGAAGTCATATCCGCAGACCAAGACTTCAAACAGAGCAACTGGCAGGCTAGGACCTCAAAGCCAGAGGCGTTTGCATTTAGGCAAATAATTTGCATGTTCGCATCACAGATAAAAGAATTAGCAATTCTCAGAGCTTTAATTCTGTCTTGAATATCCTTGAGGGGAGACTCTACCTCCATGAGTTCCGACAAAGAATTGCACCAGAAGGTAGCCGCTCCGGCAACTGCAGCCGCTGGTTGAAACAAAAATCCTGTATGTTGAAACATCTTTCTCAGAAAGGTTTCCATTTTCTTATCCATCTGCTCCCTGAACGAAGAACTATCCTCAACAGGTATAGTAATACGCAGCAAGCGTAGAGATAGCACCATCCACCTTAGGAATGGAGCCCCACAAATCCAGTTGAGAGTCCGGACCGGAAAAAACTTTTTAAAAGTAGACGAGGGTGAAAAGGAAGAACCAATTCTTTCCCATTCGTTCTTAATAATGTTCGCCATCTTAACCGGCACAGGAAAAGTCAAAGGAACTTTCCTGACTTTGTAAACTCTGTCTAATTTAGGTATCATAGGTTCTTCAGGCAGCGCAGACTCTGGAACCTCAAACGCAGACAGAACCTCCTTTAATAAAAAACACAAGTGCTCAATTTTAAATCTAAAGGACGGCTCCACCGCAGCAGGAGGCTTAGACGTTAAAGACTCCGACCCAGAAACCACGGCCTCCTCACAATATAAACAGGTATGATTTAGTACAGAAGGAGTACCTTCTAACATGTCAGAGTCCTCCATAGCTCAGGTTATACCCACAGAAGGACACAAATAAAAAACAAATTATGCTTACCTGATAATTTCATTTATATCTGTATGAGAAGAGTCCACAGCTGCATTCCTTACTTGTTGGAAATACTGAACCTGGTCACCAGGAGGAGGCAAAGACACCCAAGCCAAAGGCTTAAATACCTCCCCCACTTCCTCATAACCCCAGTCATTTTGCAGAGGGATCAAGGGATAGTAGGAGAAATATCAGGGTGAAAAAGGTGCCAGAAGAAAAAAATTCAAATTTAGGGCCACCCATCGGAGAACACCGGCGGGAGCTGTGGACTCTTCCCATACAGATGGAAATGAAATTATCAGGTAAGCATAATTTATGTTTTCCATCTTAATATGGGAAAAGTCCACAGCTGCATTCCTTACTTCTGGGAAACATATACCCAAGCTCTAGAGTACACGGAATGCTAAAGGGAGGTAAAAAAGAATGCGGACCATAATCTGAGGGCACCACAGCCTGCAAAACCTTTCCCCCGAAGGTTGCTTCAGTAGAAGCAAAAACATCAAACTTGTAACATTTTGGAAAAAGTCATTTTGCAGAGGGATCAAGGGATAGTAGGAGAAATATCAGGGTGAAAAAGGTGCCAGAAGAAAAAAATTCAAATTTAGGGCCACCCATCGGAGAACACCGGCGGGAGCTGTGGACTCTTCCCATACAGATGGAAATGAAATTATCAGGTAAGCATAATTTATGTTTTCCATCTTAATATGGGAAAAGTCCACAGCTGCATTCCTTACTTCTGGGAAACATATACCCAAGCTCTAGAGTACACGGAATGCTAAAGGGAGGTAAAAAAGAATGCGGACCATAATCTGAGGGCACCACAGCCTGCAAAACCTTTCCCCCGAAGGTTGCTTCAGTAGAAGCAAAAACATCAAACTTGTAACATTTTGGAAAAAGTATGTAAGGACATCCAGATAGCCTCCTTACAAATCTGATCCATAAAGGCCTCATTTTTGAAGATCCAAGAGGAAACCACTGCTCTCGTAGACTAAGCCGTAATCCTCAGAGGAGGCTTATATCCCGCCGTTTCTATGCTAAACGAATGACACTCCTCAGACAAAAAGATAAGGAAGTCGAAGAGGCCCTCTGACCCCTATGCTTCCCGGAAAAGAGAACAAATGGAGAAAGAGGTTTGCCTAAATTCCTTCGTGGCCCGAAGATAGAACTTCAAGGCACAAACCACATCCAGAATACGTTGTAAACATTCCTTCAATGAAGAAGGATTAGGACATAAGAAAGGAACCAAAATCTCTTGATTGATGTTGCGAATTGACACAACCTTAGGAAGAAACCTATCTTGGTTCGTAGAACAGCGTTATCGGCATGAAAAGCAAGATAAGGAGGGACGCATTGCAAGGCAGCAATTACAGATACTCTGTGCGTAGAAGCAATAGTCAATAGAAAAGGAACCTTCCAAGACAACAATTTAATGTTTATTTCATGCATAGGCTCCAACGGAGCCCGTTGCAAAACCTTAAGGACAAGGAGGAGCCTTAGATCTAAACACAGGTCTGATCCCAGCAGAGCCTTAACAAATGGCTGCACATTTGGAAGCTCTGCAAAACTCTTGTGCAGTAACACAGACAGGGCCAAAAACTTTTCCTTCAGGAGACTTGCAGAAAAGCCCTTCTCCAGTTCATCCTGGAGAACAGAATAAGGAGGTCCTCCACACCTTATGATAGAGGCGACGAGCAACCAGCTTACAAGCTTGAATGAGATTAAAAATAACTCTCCCAGAAAACCCTCTCTTGGCTAGGACTAAGCGTTCAATCTCCACACAGTCAGCCTCAAAGAATCTAGACATTGATGAACAAAGAGATGATGACATCCCCACTAGATCCGCGAACCATATCCTTCGTGGCCAAGATGGAGCAGTCAGTATCACTGACGCCTGCTTGACTCGAGCCCCTACACTAGGAAGTAGTGGTAATGGTTGGAAAGGATAAATTAGCTTGAACCTCCAAGGCACCGCTGATGCATCTGTTAGCTCCGTCTGAGGATCCCTGTACCTCTACCCCTATCTGGGTAGCTTGGTATTGAGACGTTATAAGATCGTCCTCTTGCAAATCCCTGCAAACACTCGGGATGGAGACACCATTCTCCCGGATAAAAGGATTGGCTGCTGAGAAATCTGCTTCCTAGTTGTCCACACCGGGAATGTGGATCACTGACAGCGAATAAATGCGGGTCTCCCCCACTCAGAATCCGAGATACTTCCCTCAAAACTAGGGAGCTTCTCATTCACCCCGATGGTTGATGTAAGCCACCGAGGATATATTGTTTGATTGGAATCTGATTAACTGGGACAAACCCAGCAGAGGCCAAGCCTTCAGAGCATTATATATTGCTTGAAGATCCAAAATGAGATCAGGAGGGAGCTTTACCTCCTGAGACCAGATGCCCTGTGCCTTCCTGGTATCCCAAATGGCTCCCCATTCTGACAGACTTGCAACCATAGTCACAATCACCCAGGATGGTCTTGAGACGGACGTCCCTCAGGACAAGTGTTCCGGACAAAACCACCAAGACAGCGATTCTCCCGATTGGTTGTCCAAAGAAATCTGGCAAAGGAAATGATGTCCAAGCTGGACACCATGAGACCAATAACCTCCATACACTGAGCCACAGATGGCCTTAAGGAGATCTGGAGGGCAAGACATGTTGAAGCTAGCTTGGAACGTCTCAGGTCTGTTAGAAATATTCTCATGTCTATGGAGACTATTATAGTACCCAGAAAATTCTACCCTGGTACTTGATACAAGAGAACTCTCTCTTGATTATCTGCCATCCATGGGATTGAAGAAGACAGAGGAGATATTCCGAATTGTTCACTCTTCGAAAAAATGTCTTTAGCTAGACCAAACGGAAGGGCAATAAACTAGAAGTGCTGGTCCCGGAACACAAACCTTAGGTACTGGAAGTGGTCCTCGAGGATTGGAACGTGAAGGGAGCATCTTTCAGTTCTATTGTGGTCATGAACTACCCCTCTCAAACGAGGGGAAGAATGAACCTTATTGTCTCCATCTTAAACGAGGAGACATTTAAAAACTTGCGTAAGCACTTTAGGTCCAGAATTGGACAGAAAGTTCCCTCCTTCTTAGGGACCACGAAAAGGTTTGAATAGTATCCCAAACCTCTCACTGCGATAGGTGTACACACCCCAGAAAGGCTTCCCTCCTTTCTTGTCAGGAATACAGGAGGAATCGGCCCTTGGGTGGCTGAGACTTAAAAAACCTATCTTGTAACCCTGAGCTATGACCTCCAGGACCCATGGATCCTGCACGTCCCTGAACCAAGCATCTGAAAAGAGCCCCCTACCCGATACAGTACAGGACCGGGAATCACCCATTCATGCCGACGTAAAATCGGCGGGCTTTTTGCTCTGCTTCAATTTATTCCAGGAGTGAGTTGGCTTCCAAGAGTTCTTGGTTTGCTCTGGCTTAGCGGAGGACTGATAGCATTCAAGCAAATAAACTGCCTAATAGCAGCACTGATAAAATAATTAACAACCCTCAAGGCTGTAAATCTTTTCTGAGTAACGACGAGGGGATCCTCCACCCCGATCAAATCCTATAAGGAGTCACACCAGAAGGTAATTTCTCCAGTAACCACGGCAACAGCCACTGCTGGTTGAAACAAATGTCCCGTATGTTGAAACAACTTTCTTAGAGTTTCAATATTTTATCCATGGGCTCTTTAAATGAAGAACTATCCTCAAGCGGGATAGTAGTACGTTTAGCAAGGGTGAAGATAAAGCCATCCCATTTAGGGACAGAACCTCACAACTCCATTGAGAGTCCAGGACCAGGGACAATTATTTAAAGGGAGAAGAGGGGGAAAAGGAATCCAATCCTGTCCCATTCATTCTTAATAATGTTTCCCATCTAACATGAGCAGGGAAGGATAAGGTAGCACCCTGTCCTCAAACTCTATCCAATTTAGGAATTAAAGGTTCATCAGGCAATTTGGCCTCTGGAACCTCTGTATTTGCCGAAAAACTTCCTTTAGAAGAAAGCGCAAATTCCTAAACTAAAGTCTGGTTCCTCGGCAGCCGGAGGTTTAGAGGCAGCAGACTCCGAACCAGAATGTTCATACTCTGAAGTCTCAGAAAGAACTTCATCCTCGGATAACCCTTAGTTGAATCCAATAAATTATCTGTTGTACTCTGGGAAGGAGTGCAATATGTAACCTTTCGCTTGAGCTTAGCAGGGCGAGGTAAAGCATTAAAGGCCACCTAAACTGCGCAGTAACGTCTAGTGAAAAAAGGCACCCTCCAGATGGAGGATCACTAATGCTACGGGAAAACTGCATGTGTAGAGATATAAGAATGTAGGGTACACACCTCACTGGACGACAACTCCTCAGAGGTGGACGGCTCCGTGGTATCAAACATGTTTGATATCACATTATCAAGGCATATGGAACAAAATTAAGCGGGCAGAACTAAGGCCTCCTCACCATATAAACAGGAATTACTCATTAGGAATAGAGGGAGTGCCCTCTAAAGTAATAGAATCCTCCATCGCTAGTGCAATAACCGGAGAACTAGAGAAATAAAACATCTTATTTTATTTAACAACAAAAAACGGCACCCTTATACCCCAATGGCTGGGGCACTCACCACCTCCTATGACCCAGACAGTACAGAGATTTATGACTCCTCTCTGATAAACACCCGGGCAGGAAAAAGGGAATGAATCACATGGTGCACAATGCAGGACCGTCCCTGCTATGAGGAAGCGCGCCAAGCATGTAAGCTGCATGGCTCTCAAAGTGAAACCTGTATATTCCATAACAGCCTATGAGCCCATAACATCTCACACATAAAAGCAGCATAAAATCAAATAAACATATACGATTATTCCCCTTTGTTCGATAATCCACCTAAGGAGATATTAACACTTGATTCTATACAGATAAAAGGAGTCACACTATGACCCTGTCTTCTTGCGTTATCATACATGTATAAAATATGAAAAGATCTTACCAGAATCTATGCCGTGGAACAGGAACATGGCCCTTTAAGTGTGACAGATACTAGCATCGCTTCTGACATGGACTTAAGTGAAGAAAGCAGGCAGCAAAATTTGTCAACGCTGATTGCCTATGGAGCTGTTAATATGAGTCGGGATGGTTTCGCAGAAAGACTCTCCCTGCATCTCTAACTTTCATCCATGCTCTCACTTAGAGGCTGACAGGACTACTTAAAACTCCAGTACTACCCTCCATAAGAGACTACTCCAAAATCTTCTCTGCCAACCTGCAGCCAGCAAGGCCAGTCAAATGCTTGGTTGCATTGGAAGAGGATTTAGTAGCAGAAATAGCAAGGTTCTTATGCCACTTTACAGATCATTAGTTAGACCAAATCTGGAACACTGTGTACAGTTCTGGAGACCATATCTTCAGAAAGATATAAATAAACTAGAAGCTGTCCAAAGGAGGGCTATCAAAATGGTACATGGTCTAAAATATAAAACGTACAAAGAAAGACTCTATGATCTAAATATGTATAGTTTAGAGGATAGAAGGGAAAGAGGTGACATGATAGAAACCTTCAAATATATGAAGGAACTTAATAAAATAGAAGCTGAAAGCATTTTTCACAAAAAAATAAATGCCAAAACAAGGGTTCACAATCTAAAGTTAGAGGGTAGCAGATTCAGGAGAAATTTAAGGAAGCATTTTTTTTACAGAAAGGGTGGTGGATTCATGGAATGAACTTCCATTTGAGGTGGTAAACACAAAGACTGTAAAGGAATTTAAAAATGCCTGGGACATGCATAAGGCTATCATGAGGAAAAAGTAACATGTAATATGGGTAGACTTGATGGGCCTTTTTGGTTCTTATCTACCGTCAAATTCTATGTTTCTATGTAACCTCCTGTGACGAAAGGCAAAGAATGACTGGGGTTATGAGGAAGTGGGGGAGGTATTTAAGCCTTTTGCTGGGGTGTCTTTGCCTCCTCCTGGTGGCCAGGTTCAGTATTTCCCACAAGTAAGGAATGCAGGTGTGGACTCTTCCCATATTAAGATGGAAACATTTTTTATTACAGAAAACTCCACCTTTATACTTCCAATGGCTGGGGCACTCACTACCTCCTAGACAGTTAACTGAGGAAATGCTCTCCTCAGGTTCAAGTCTCAGCAGGAATGGAGGAAATTATCATAGACCACAACCAATCACATAGAGTGCAAGACATTACTTCTCCTGTTATTACAAGTACAGCAAGTAATAGGATCTGTGCAACACTTTAAAAAACGAAAGTGAAACTTAAAAGTGAAACAAGTTTGTTCCAGCCAAAAACACAGTCCATCAGCCCAGGAAAAAATCACACAAAGCAGCATGTAAATAATTAATACACTGATTAATTAACCCAAACTGTTCAATAAACCCCCTTCAGAGGATATTAACCCTGGATCCTATCAAGGTATAAAGGAGCCACACTGTGACCCTGTTATAGCGTTTTATGTGTAAAAATTGAAACAATCTTACCTCCAGGATCCATGCTGTGGAACAGAACACAGCCTCTCAAGTGTGACAGTCTTATAGCAGGGCTCCTGTCATGGACTTGAGTGAGAGAAAGCAGGCAGTGAAACATGTCAACACTGATTGCTTAGGAGCTGTTAGCAGTATTCTGGATAGTTTCGCAGAAAAAAATTCCATGCATTTCCAGACTAACTTTCATGAATACTCTCACTAAGAGGTTGACATGACTACTTAAAACTCCAGTCCTATCTCGAAGGACAGATACCCTTTTATTGGACCCTCCAAATCTTCTGCCACTTCTCTGCCACCTCCTAATGAGACAAGAGCAAAGAATGACTGGGTAATGAGGAAGTGGGAGGGATATTTAAGCCTTGAGCTAGGGAGTCTTTGCCTCCTCCTGGTGGCCAGGTGTTGTATTTCCCAACAGTAAGGAATAAAGCCGTGGACTCTCCCTATCTTAGGAAGGAAATTGTATGCTCCCTCACTAGTTTTATAACCTGTCCTTAGGCCTCCCTAAAAGTCCACATTTTGAGGTTATCTGAACTGGAGCACCTGTGAAATAATCAGCTGATTAGTAAACATGGTTATTTTACCTGCTCTCATCCAAGGTAATCCTGAAAACCTGGACCGTTTGGGAGGTCTGAGGATCATGAAAGAAAATATTTGGGTTTACTATCCCTTTAATTGGTTTGAGCTATAGCACTATTTCTAGAGAACCTCCTAGATCCAACCACTGAGATATTTTGGCAGCTCCGAGAAAGAAAAGTCCCCAGCAACAATAAACACAAAAATATCTATTTGCCACTTAATTTGCCCAAACTCTCCCCAGAATCACAAGCATTGTTACTAGATCCATTCACCATAAACAAAATTAATCGAGTGATCAAACAAATTAAACCCAATAAAACCCCAGAGACGGACAGTTTTCAGGAACCTTTTTTTAAAAACACTTTTACAGCATATTACCCCGCTCCTACAGCTAATGTTTGAAGAAGTAGGCAGGCAAGGTAAATTCTCCAAAGAATTCTTAGAAGCTTCAATTATTACAATCCCAAAACCAGGCAAAGACCCCTCGCAATGCAGGAGTTATAGACCAATTTCATTGTTAAATTTAGATGTGAAGATTTACTTTAAATTGTTAGCAAATAGAATTGTTCACATTTTACCTTCCATTATTCATGTTGACCAGGTGGGATTTACATATGGCAGACAGGGCCCAGACAATACTCGAAAACTACTTCAAGTATTTTCGTAAGCTGCAAAAAAGAGGGATTCCCATAGCAGCCCTGTCACTAGATGCTGAGAAAGCATTTGACAGGGTGCGATGGGAATATATATGGTATGTCTTACAGATCTTTAGTTTCCCTTTACAATTTATTAAAAATGTTCAAGCACTATACTCAAGCATTCAGAGAAAATCGCTCTATTCGCGGACGACGTGACTATACTTGTAACCAACCCTATATCCTCGATAAGGAAAGTCTTCAATATTCTAGAGAAATTTGGGAGAATTAGCCTGTATAAAGTAATGTTCTTAAAACTGAAGCACTGGCAATCAATATAGATGTTGAGACCCTAAGTAGTCTTAAGAGTCATTTTCGGTTTGAATGGAAAACAGATTTGATCAAACTTCTAAGTCCAGAAATCTCTAAAGTAATTCAAAGCAACTTTGAACCACTAATTGCTGAAATGAGAAAATTGCTTAACAGATGGGACTACAATGAAGTCTCTTGGATGGGTCGCATTCCCACACTCAATGTCCATTCTACCTAAGGTTCTGTATCTATTCACGGTACCTAAATCATATCTATCCCAACTACACTCTTAGACCATGCCCATAATCTGACAGAAGGAGAAGTGAGTGTGAACGCAGTTGGGATAGAACTGTAGCCGGCATATACACTTCAACCCGGCTAGCGTTATCACAAGATCTCCGCTATATTGGAAGCAACATACCCATACAGAAAGATACCGGTCAAGTTTACTGGAAAAAAAGGTTGAGTCTAAACTCTCCCCAGAATCACAAGCATTGTTACTAGATCCGTTCACCATAAACAAAATTAATCGAGTGATCAAACAAATTAAACCCAATAAAACCCCAGGGCCGGACAGTTTTCAGGAACCTTTTTTTAAAAACACTTCGCCAGCATATTACCCCCTTCCTACAGCTAATGTTTGAAGAAGTAGGCAGGCAAGGTAAATTCTCCAAAGAATTCTTAGAAGCTTCAATTATTACGATCCCAAAACCAGGCAAAGACCCCTCGCAATGCAGGAGTTATAGACCAATTTCATTGTTAAATTTAGATGTGAAGATTTACTTTAAATTGTTAGCAAATAGAATTGTTCACATTTTACCTTCCATTATTCATGTTGACCAGGTGGGACTTACATATGGCAGACAGGGCCCATACAATACTCGAAAATTACTTCAAGTATTTTCGTAAGCTGCAAAAAAGAGGGATTCCCATGGCAGCCCTGTCACTAGATGCTGAGAAAGCATTTGACAGGGTGCAATGGCAAATTAAGGCATGGGAAAGAGCTAAATGAACAGTTTACAGCTAAAGACATAGAACGGGCAACCATGCTAACTAAAAGATCCCTACATTGAGACCTACTTCAAGGTTCTCCTAAAGTGGTACCTAACCCCACATAAACTAGCTAAAATCTACCCCAGTATGTCCCCAAACTGCTGGAGACAGTGTGAATAAGTTGGTTCAGACTCTCATATTTGGTGTCATGTCCAAAAATCTCCCCTATGTGGACGCAAGTTTTTCAACTATGTGCAGATGTTGGACTAACGATAACTCCATCCCCAGCTCTCGCACTTCTACATATAGGTTTTAAGAATAAACCAAAATTTCAACAAGCACTAATTTCTATTATCCTTACAGCGGTTAAGGTATGTGTAGCTCGATCTTGGAAAAACATAATTTATGTAAGAATTTACCTGATAAATTCATTTCTTTCATATTAGTAAGAGTCCATGAGCTAGTGACGTATGGGATATACATTCCTACCAGGAGGGGCAAAGTTTCCCAAACCTTAAAAATGCCTATAAATACACCCCTCACCACACCCACAATTCAGTTTAACGAATAGCCAAGAAGTGGGGTGATAAGAAAGGAGCGAAAGCATCAAAAATAAGGAATTGGAATAATTGTGCTTTATACAAAAAAATCATAACCACCACAAAAAGGGTGGGCCTCATGGACTCTTGCTAATATGAAAGAAATGAATTTATCAGGTAAGTTCTTACATAAATTATGTTTTCTTTCATGTAATTAGCAAGAGTCCATGAGCTAGTGACGTATGGGATAGTGGAACTTCCACGCAAGAGTCACTAGAGAGGGAGGGATAAAATAAAGACAGCCAATTCCGCTGAAAAATTAATCCACTGCCCAAATCAAAAGTTTCAATTTTTATTAATGAAAAAAACTGAAGTTATAAGCAGAAGAATCAAACTGAAACAGCTACCAAGTCGTTGCTTTGCAAATCTGATCAACAGAAGCTTCATTCTTAAAAGTCCAGGAAGTAGAAACTGACCTAGTAGAATGAGCCGTAATCCTCTGAGGCGGGGATTAACCCGACTCCAAATAAGCAAGATGAATCAAAAAGCTTTAACCAAGAAGCCAAAGAAATGGCAGAAGCCTTCTGACCTTTCCGAAAACCAGAAAAGATAACAAATAGACTAGAAGTCTTTCTGAAATCTGAATAGCTTCAACATAATTTCAAAACTCTTACCATATCCAAAGAATGTAAGAATCTCTCCAAAGAATTCTTAGTATTAGGACACAAGGAAGGGACAATAATTCCTCTACTAATGTTGTTAAAATTCACAACTTTAGGTAAAAATTGAAAAGAAGACAGCAAAACCACCTTATCCTGATGAAAAATCAGAAAAAGGAGACTCACAAGAAAGAGCAGATAATTCAAAAACTGTTCTAGCTGAAGAGATGTCTAAAGGAACAATACTTTCCATGAAAGTAATTAAAATGTCCAAAGAAAGCATATGCTCAAACGGAAGAGCCTGTAAAGCCCTCAGAACCAAATTAAGACTCCAAGGAGGAGAAATTGGCTTAAATGACAGACTTGATATAAACCAAAGCCTGAACAAAACAATGAATAACAGAAAGATTAGCAAATTTTTCTATGAAAACAGCACAGAAAAAGCAGATTTGTCCTTGCAAGGAACTTGCAGACAAAAATCCTTATCTAAACCATCCTGAAGAAAACTATAAAATCCTAGGAATTCTAAAAGAATTTATGAAAAACATAATTTATGTAAGAACTTACCTGATAAATTCATTTCTTTCATATTAGCAAGAGTCCATGAGCTAGTGACGTATGGGATATACATTCCTACCAGGAGGGGCAAAGTTTCCCAAACCTCAAAATGCCTATAAATACACCCCTCACCACATCCACAAATCAGTTTAACGTATAGCCAAGAAGTGGGGTGATAAGAAAAAAGTGTGAAAAGCATAAAAAATAAGGAATTGGAATAATTGTGCTTTATACAAAAAAATGGACTCTTGCTAATATGAAAGAAATGAATTTATCAGGTAAGTTCTTACATAAATTATGTTTTCTTTCATGTAATTAGCAAGAGTCCATGAGCTAGTGACGTATGGGATAATGACTACCCAAGATGTGGATCTTCCACGCAAGAGTCACTAGAGAGGGAGGGATAAAATAAAGACAGCTAATTCCGCTGAAAATAATCCACACCCAAAATAAAGTTTAAATCTTATAATGAAAAAAACTGAAATTATAAGCAGAAGAATCAAACTGAAACAGCTGCCTGAAGTACTTTTCTACCAAAAACTGCTTCAGAAGAAGAAAACACATCAAAATGGTAGAATTTAGTAAAAGTATGCAAAGAAGACCAAGTTGCAGCTTTGCAAATCTGATCAACCGAAGCTTCATTCCTAAACGCCCAGGAAGTAGAAACTGACCTAGTAGAATGAGCTGTAATCCTTTGAGGCGGAGTTTTACCCGACTCGACATAAGCATGATGAATTAAAGATTTCAACCAAGATGCCAAAGAAATGGCAGAGGCCTTCTGACCTTTCCTAGAATCGGAAAAGATAACAAATAGACTAGAAGTCTTTCGGAAATTCTTAGTAGCTTCAACATAATATTTCAAAGCTCTAACTACATCCAAAGAATGCAATGATTTCTCCTTAGAATTCTTAGGATTAGGACATAATGAAGGAACCACAATTTCTCTACTAATGTTGTTAGAATTCACAACCTTAGGTAAAAATTTAAAAGAAGTTCGCAACACCGCCTTATCCTGATGAAAAATCAGAAAAGGAGACTCACAAGAAAGAGCAGATAATTCAGAGACTTTTCTAGCAGAAGAGATGGCCAAAAGAAACAAAACTTTCCAAGAAAGTAATTTAATGTCTAATGAATGCATAGGTTCAAACGGAGGCGCTTGAAGAGCCCCCAGAACCAAATTCAAACTCCAAGGAGGAGAAATTGACTTAATGACAGGTTTTATACGAACCAAAGCTTGTACAAAACAATGAATATCAGGAAGATTAGCAATCTTTCTATGAAAAAGAACAGAAAGAGCAGACATTTGTCCTTTCAAGGAACTTGCAGACAAACCTTTATCCAAACCATCCTGAAGAAACTGTAAAATTCTCGGAATTCTAAAAGAATACCAGGAAAAGTGATGAGAAAGACACCAAGAAATGTAAGTCTTCCAGACTCTATAATATATCTTCCTAGATACAGATTTACGAGCCTGTAACATAGTATTAATCACAGAGTCAGAGAAACCTCTTTGACTAAGAATCAAGCGTTCATTCTCCATACCTTTAAATTTAAGGATTTGAGATCCTGATGGAAAAAAGGACCTTGCGACAGAAGGTCTGGTCTTAACGGAAGAGTCCACGGTTGGCAAGAGGCCATCCAGACAAGATCCGCATACCAAAACCTGTGAGGCCATGCTGGAGCCACCAGCAGAACAAACGAGCATTCCTTCAGAATCTTGGAGATTACTCTTGGAAGAAGAACTAAAGGCGGAAAGATATAGGCAGGATGATACTTCCAAGGAAGTGACAATGCATCCACTGCTTCCGCTTGAGGATCCCTGGATCTGGACAGATACCTGGGAAGTTTCTTGTTTAGATGAGAAGCCATCAGATCTATTTCTGGAAGTCCCCACATTTGAACAATCTGAAGAAATACCTCTGGGTGAAGAGACCATTCGCCCGGATGTAACGTTTGGCGACTGAGATAATCCGCTTCCCAATTGTCTATACCTGGGATATGAACCGCAGAAACTAGACAGGAGCTGGATTCCGCCCATACTAGTATTCGAGATACTTCTTTCATAGCCAGAGGACTGTGAGTCCCTCCTTGATGATTGATGTATGCCACAGTTGTGACATTGTCTGTCTGAAAACAAATGAATGATTCTCTCTTTAGAAGAGGCCATGACTGAAGAGCTCTGAAAATTGCACGGAGTTCCAAAATATTGATTGGTAATCTCACCTCCTGAGATTCCCAAACCCCTTGTGCTGTCAGAGACCCCCAAACAGCTCCCCAACCTATCAGACTTGCATCTGTTGAAATTACAGTCCAGGTCGGAAGAACAAAAGAAGCCCCCTGAACTAAACGATGGTGATCTGTCCACCACGTCAGAGAGTGTCGTACAATCGGTTTTAAAGATATTAATTGAGATATCTTTGTGTAATCCCTGCACCACTGGTTCAGCATACAGAGCTGAAGAGGTCGCATGTGAAAACGAGCAAAGGGGATCGCGTCCGATGCAGCAGTCATAAGACCTAGAATTTCCATGCATAAGGCTACCGAAGGGAATGATTGTGATTGAAGGTTTCGACAAGCTGAGATCAATTTTAGACGTCTCTTGTCTGTCAGAGACAGAGTCATGGACCCTGAATCTATCTGGAAACCTAAAAAGGTAACCCTTGTTTGAGGAATCAATGAACTTTTTGGTAAATTGATCCTCCAACCATGATCTTGAAGAAACAACACAAGTCGATTCGTATGAGATTCTGCTAAATGTGAAGACTGAGCAAGTACCAAGATATCGTCCAAATAAGGAAATACCACAATACCCTTTTCTCTGATTACAGACAGAAGGGCACCGAGAACCTTTGTAAAAATCCTTGGAGCTGTTGCTAGGCCAAACGGCAGAGCCACAAACTGGTAATGCTTGTCTAGGAAAGAGAATCTCAGAAACTGATAGTGATCTGGATGAATCGGAATATGCAGATAAGCATCCTGTAAATCTATTGTGGACATATAATGCCCTTGCTGAACAAAAGGCAGAATAGTCCTTATAGTTACCATTTTGAATGTTGGTATCCTTACATAACGATTCAATATTTTTAGATCCAAAACTGGTCTGAAGGAATTCTCCTTCTTTGGTACAATGAAGAGATTTGAGTAAAACCCCAGCCCCTGTTCCAGAACTGGAACTGGCATAATTACTCCAGCCAACTCTAGATCTGAAACACATTTCAGAAATGCTTGAGCCTTCGCTGGATTTACTGGGACACGGGAAAGAAAAAATCTCTTTGCAGGAGGCCTTATCTTGAAGCCAATTCTGTACCCTTCTGAAACAATGTTTTGAATCCAAAGATTGTGAATTGAATTGATCCAAATTTGTTTGAAAAATCGTAATCTGCCCCCTACCAGCTGGGCTGGAATGAGGGCCGCACCTTTATGTGGACTTGGGAGCTGGCTTTGGTTTTCTAAAAGGCTTGGATTTATTCCAGACTGGAGATGGTTTCCAAACTGATACCGCTCCTGAGGGTGAAGGATCAGGCTTTTGTTCTTTATTGTGACGAAAGGAACGAAAACGATTATTAGACCTAAATTTACCTTTAGATTTTTTATCCTGTGGTAAAAAAGTTCCTTTCCCTCCAGTAACAGTTGAGATAATAGAATCCAACTGAGAACCAAATAATTTATTACCCTGGAAAGAAAGGGAAAGCAAAGTTGACTTAGAAGACATATCAGCATTCCAAGTTTTAAGCCATAAAGCTCTTCTAGCTAAAATAGCTAGAGACATATACCTGACATCAACCCTAATGATATCAAAGATGGCATCACAAATAAAGTTATTAGCATGTTGAAGAAGATTAACAATGCTATGAGAGTTATGATCTGTTACTTGTTGCGCTAAAGCTTCTAACCAAAAAGTTGAAGCTGCAGCAACATCTGCTAAAGATATAGCAGGTCTAAGAAGATTACCTGAACATAAGTAAGCTTTTCTTAGAAAGGATTCAATCTTCCTATCTAAAGGATCCTTAAAGGAAGTACTATCTGCCGTAGGAATAGTAGTACGTTTAGCAAGAGTAGAGACAGCCCCATCAACCTTAGGGATTTTGTCCCAAAATTCTAATCTGTCAGATGGCACAGGATATAATTGCTTAAAACGTTTAGAAGGAGTAAATGAATTACCCAAATTATTCCATTCCCTGGAGATTACTTCAGAAATAGCATCAGGGACAGGAAAAACTTCTGGAATAACTACAGGAGATTTAAAAACCTTATTTAAACGTTTAGATTTAGTATCAAGAGGACCAGAATCCTCTATTTCTAATGCAATTAAGACCTCTTTAAGTAAAGAACGAATAAATTCCATTTTGAATAAATATGAAAATTTATCAGCATCAACCTCTGAGACAGAATCCTCTGAACCAGAGGAACCACTATCAGAATCAGAATGATGATGTTCATTTAAAAATTCATCTGAAAAATGAGAAGTTTTAAAAGACCTTTTACGTTTACTAGAAGGAAGAATAACAGACATAGCCTTCTTAATAGATTTAGAAACAAAATCTCTTATGTTAACAGGAACACTCTGAGTATTAGATGTTGATGGAACCACAACAGGTAATGTAACATTACTAAAGGAAATATTATCTGCATTAACAAGTTTGTCATGACATTCATTACAAACAACAGCTGGAGGAACAGATACCACAAGTTTACAACAGATACACTTAACTTTGGTAGATCCAGCATCAGGCAGCATTTTTCCAGAAGTATCTTCTGACTCAGTGTCAATCTGGGACATCTTGCAATATGTAATAGAAAAAACAACATATAAAGCAAAATTGATCAAATTCCTTAAATGACAGTTTCAGGAATGGGAAAAAAAATGCCAGTGAACAAGCTTCTAGCAACCAGAAGCAATAGATAATGAGACTTAAATAATGTGGAGACAATAGTGACGCCCATATTTTTTAGCGCCAAAAAAGACGCCCACATTATTTGGCGCCTAAATGCTTTTGGCGCCAAAAATGACGCCACATCCGGAACGCCGACACTTTTGGCGCAAAAAACGTCAAAAATGACGCAACTTCCGGCAACACGTATGACGCCGGAAACAGAAAAAACTTTTTTGCGCCAAAAAAGTCCGCGCCAAGAATGACGCAATAAAATGAAGCATTTTCAGCCCCCGCGAGCCTAACAGCCCACAGGAAAAAAAGTCAAATTTTTAAGGTAAGAAAAAAATAAATTATTCATATGCATTATCCCGAATATGAAACTGACTGTCTGAAATAAGGAACGTTGAACATCCTGAGTCAAGGCAAATAAATGTTTGAATACATATATTTAGAACTTTATATAAAAGTGCCCAACCATAGCTTAAAGTGTCACAGAAAATAAGACTTACTTACCCCAGGACACTCATCTACATGTAGTAGAAAGCCAAACCAGTACTGAAACGAGAATCAGTAGAGGTAATGGTATATATAAGAGTATATCGTCGATCTGAAAAGGGAGGTAAGAGATGAATCTCTACGACCGATAACAGAGAACCTATGAAATAGACCCCGTAGAAGGAGATCATTGAATTCAAATAGGCAATACTCTCCTCACATCCCTCTGACATTCACTGCACGCTGAGAGGAAAACCGGGCTCCAACCTGCTGCGGAGCGCATATCAACGTAGAATCTAGCACAAACTTACTTCACCACCTCCATAGGAGGCAAAGTTTGTAAAAACTGATTTGTGGGTGTGGTGAGGGGTGTATTTATAGGCATTTTGAGGTTTGGGAAACTTTGCCCCTCCTGGTAGGAATGTATATCCCATACGTCACTAGCTCATGGACTCTTGCTAATTACATGAAAGAAAGAGCATCAAGAGATGTAAATCTTTCAAACTCGATAATAAATCTTACTAGACACAGATTTACGAGCCTGCAACATAGTATTAATCACTGAGTCAAAGAACTTCTATGACTAAGTACTAAGCGTTAAAACTCCATACCATCAAATTAATCATTTGAGTTCCTGATGGAAAAAATGAATGTTAAGATATAAGGTCTGGCCTTAATGGAAGTGACCAAGATTGGCAACTGGATATCCGAACAAGAACCATATACCAAAACCTGTGTGGCCATACTGGAGCCACCAGCAACATAAAAGATTGCTCCCTGATGATTTTGAAAATCACTCTAAAAAGAAGAATCAGAGGTGAAAAAATATAGGCAGAATGATAACTCCAAGGAAGTGTCAATGCATACACTGCTTCCGCCAGAGGATCCCCGGACCTGAATAGGCCCCTGGGAAGTTCCTTGTTTAGATGAGATGCCATCAGATCTGTTTCTGGAAGCCCACACATCTGAACAATTTGAAAAAAACACATCTAGGTAAAGACCATTCTCCCGGATGTAAAGCTTGATTGACAGAGATAATCCATTTCCCAATTGTCTATACCTGGGAAATGGACCGCAGAAATTAGACAGGAGCTGGATTTAGTCCAAGCAAGTATCCGAGATACTTCTTTCACAGCCTAAGAACTGAGAGTCCCACCTTGATGATTGACATACGCCACAGTTGTGACATTGTCTGTCTGAAAAACAAAAAAACGTCTCTTTCTTCAAAAAGAAGCCAAAACTGAAGAACTCTGAAAAATGCACGGAGTTCCAAAATATCGATTGGTAATCTCGCCTCCTGAGATTTCCAAACCCCTTGTGCTGACAGAGATCCCCAGACAGCCTTCCAACCTAAAAGACTCGCATCTGTAGTGATCATGGTCCAGGTTGAATGAACCGAAGAGACCCGTAGAATTATATGATGGTGATCTAACCACCAAATCAAAGATAGTTAAACATTGGGATTCAAGGATATAAAAAGTGATATCCTAGAATCCTTGCACCATTAATTCAGTATAAAAAACTGGAAAGGTTTCTTATGAAAATGAGCAAAGGGAATCGAATCAAATGCTGCAGCCATAATACCAAAAACTTCCATGCATATAGCTACTGAAGGAAATAATAGAGACTGAAGGTTCCGACAAACGGAACCCAATAAAATTGTCACTTGTCTGCTAGAGACAAAGACAATGACACAATCTATCTGGAAACCTAAAAAAAAGGTGACCCTTGTCTGAGGAATCAAAGAGCTTTTGATAAAAAGATCCTCTAGCCATGTCTTGAAGAAACAACAAAAGTTGAATCGTATGAGATTCTGCAGAACAAAAAGACTGAGCCAGTACCATGAGACCGTCCAAATAAGGAAACACTGAGAACCTTGAAAAGATTCTTAGAGCTGTCGCTAGACCAGATGGAAAGCAAAAATTGGTAATGCTTGTCAAAAAAAGAGAATCTCAGAAAATGAAAATAATCTGAATGAAAACAGAAAATGAAGATATGCATCTATTGTATCTATTGTGAACAAATAATGCCATTACTGACCAAAAAGGCAGAATAGACCATATAAACACCATTCTAGAAGATGGTATACTTATATGACAATTCGAAAAGATTTTCTATCTTTGAAATAATGAATAGTTTTTAATAAAACCCCCAAATCCTGTTCCTAAAAAGGAACTGATATAAATACCCCAGAAAACTCCAGGTCTGAGCAGCGCCTTGAGCCCCAACGGGTGACCAGCCGCGCTTCACAAGTACCCAATACATATATGACTGAAACACACTTCAGGAAAGTGTGAGCCTTACTGAAATAGCTGGAATATGTTAGAGAGAGAAAAAAATACTTCTCACAGACGGTTTTACTCTGAATCCTATTCTGTATCCAAATCTAAGAAGTTTGGACCGAATTGAACCAAACAAATTTATTAAAAAAGTCTTAACCTGCCCCTTACCAGCTAAGCTGGAATAAGAACTGCACCTAAATGCAAATTTGGGGAGCTGACTTTGCTTTTTAAAATGGCTTAAATTGAATGAAGAAAACTTCTAATTATAAACATGTTACTTGGGGAAGAATTTAGAATTCCGTTCCTTAGTAAGAAAAAAAGCTTAATATTTAGCCTTAGAACTCAATCTTGCAGCCCATAGTAACAGTTGAAGAATTGAATCCAATTGTGAACCAAATAATTGATTAGCTTGGAAAAAAAGAAATATGGAATTTAGAAATCAAATTAGCATTCCAAAATTGAAATCATAAAGTTCTTCTAGCTAAAAATGATGAAATTTTGCGCCAAAACAGTTCGCGCCAAGAATAACGCAATAAATTGAAGCATTTTCTGCCCCCGCGAGCCTAACAGCCCGCAAGGAAAAAAGTCAATTTGAAAATTTTTGAAGGCAAGAAAAAATATTTATTCATATGCATTTCCCAAAATAATGAAACTGACAGTCTGAAAGAAGGAATACTGATTAACCTGAATCATGGCAAATATAAGTTTAAAACATATATTTAGAACTTTACATATAAAGTGCCCAACCATAGCTTTGAGTGTCATAAATAGAAATAAGATTTACTTACCCCAAGACACTCATCTACATATAGTAGATAGCCAAACCAGTACTGAAACGAGAATCAGTAGAGGTAATGGTATATAAGAGTATATCGTCGATCTGAAAAGGGAGGTAGGAGAAGAAATCTCTACGACCGATAACAGAGAACCTATGAAATAGATCCCCTAGAGGAAGACCATTGTATTCAAATAGGCAATACTCTCTTCACATCCCTCTGACATTCACTGCACTCTGAGAGGAAAACCGGGCTTCAGCCTGCTGCAAAGCGCATATCAACGTAGAATCTAGCACAAACTTACTTCACCACCTCCATGGGAGGCAAAGTTTGTAAAACTGAATTGTGGGTGTGGTGAGGGGTGTATTTATAGGCATTTTTAAGGTTTGGGAAACTTTGCCCCTCCTGGTAGGATTGTATATCCCATAGTTCACTAGCTCATGGACTCTTGCTAATTACATGAAAAAAAAGACAGCTCCCCCTACCTTAACACAGATCATTCAACTGATCGATTACCTTGCTTCCATGGAAAAAGGCTTTTATAACGCAATAGACAATATGGATCTCTACTGGGCAACTTGAGAACCTTGGTTCCAATTTAGAGGCTAAAGCTTAGATAGAGCAATGCAGATCCCATCTAACTGAACAGTAAAGCCCCCCCCATAGTCTTCTCTTTCCCTTTACTTCCCTCCTCTCTCCTCCTTCCTATATCCCTATTTTTTGACCAGCTGGAAATACGATTTTCTTCCCTCCTCTTGGACCCTAGTGGTGTTACTTAAATGGTCTTATTGTAATCTGATGGTCATTTTGCTGAAAATATGTCTAATTTAAAAGTTTGTACTTTCTGAATGCCCAACTTCAAATGTGAGGTTGATAATGATATCTAAAATCTACCTCACTTATTTTTCATCTAGGTTGTTTTCTTTTCGCAGTCTTCTCTTAGTGATGGACTTTAGTAATTTGTATTGTGGTCGTTTGACCCCTTTTTGCGAAACATCTATGTTGGGACATTTTCTCTCTAGGAGGGTTAGCTAACATGTAAAGCTAACCCTAGTTGATTTTGTTATTACTGACTAAATGTTACTATGTTATCATTGTTAAAAACAAGGCTGTATGTAAAGTGCTGCATTTATTACAGTAAAGCCCCCCATAGTCTTCTCTTTCCCTTTACTTCCCTCCTCTCTCCTCCTTCCTATATCCCTATTTTTTGACCAGCTGGAAATACGATTTTCTTCCCTCCTCTTGGACCCTAGTGGTGTTACTTAAATGGTCTTATTGTAATCTGATGGTCATTTTGCTGAAAATATGTCTAATTTAAAAGTTTGTACTTTCTGAATGCCCAACTTCAAATGTGAGGTTGATAATGATATCTAAAATCTACCTCACTTATTTTTCATCTAGGTTGTTTTCTTTTCGCAGTCTTCTCTTAGTGATGGACTTTAGTAATTTGTATTGTGGTCGTTTGACCCCTTTTTGCGAAACATCTATGTTGGGACATTTTCTCTCTAGGAGGGTTAGCTAACATGTAAAGCTAACCCTAGTTGATTTTGTTATTACTGACTAAATGTAACTATGTTATCATTGTTAAAAACAAGGCTGTATGTAAAGTGCTGCATTTATTACAATTGCTGTACAAATATTATACTTAATAAAAAAAACAAATATATATATATATATATATATATATATATATATATATATATATATATATATATATATAAATATATACTCTATTTTTCTGTCTGTTTACAAAATTGCTGCTAGCCTCCTTTATACAGCTAATAGACATAAGAAAAAAAACTAAATTTATGCTTACCTGATAAATGTATTTCTTTCTTGACACAATGAGTCCACAGATCATCTAATTAGTATTAGGAATATCACTCCTGCCCAGCAGGAGGCGGCAAAGAGCACCATAGCAAAGCTGTTAAATATCACCTCCCTTCCCTCTAACCCCAGTCATTCGACCGAAGTAAAAGAGAGAAAGGAAGCAACAAGGTGCAAAGGTGTCTGAAGTTTAACATATCAACAACCTGTCTTAAGAACAGGGCGGGCCGTGGACTCATTGTGTCAAGAAATAAATAAATTTATCAGGTAAGCATACATTTTCTTTTCTTTCTAATGGCACGATGAGTCCACAGATCATCTAATTACTATTGGGAATCAATACTCAAGCTAAAGTACACAGATGATAAGGGAGGGACAAGACAGGGAACCTAAATGGAAGGCACCACTGCTTGAAGAACCTTTCTCCCAAAAGCGACCTCAGACGAGGCAAAAGTGTCAAATTTATAGTTTTTTTTTAATCATTTCTTTATTCCAGCAGTATATGAAAACAATCAATAGAAACGAAACAGAAAATAATTATATTAAACAGTTCACATATACATTTTCTGGATGTCTTTATGTACATATCATCATATACCTCACTATAACTCCAGGCAGGAGACCGGTCATATAAACAAGAAAAACAACAACAAAAAAGAACAGAAAAAACACATGCCTAAATCTCATCCTGCTATAATCAGATTATACCCTAAACTAGGGAATTACAAATTTCCTTATCCAATCTGTCTATCCTGTTTATGTATACATTTTTAGAGGCCCTGTGTCCAGTGTGTACATTTTTATACCTTTAGCTGAGAATATGAGTTGGTTCTCTCTTTCCTTTCTTTTTGTCCTCCCTTCTTCCTTTCCTTTTTCCCTTTTTTCCTCTGAAAATAATCCACACATACTGTTGGAGTGTTTTATATTTCATACACCCACCATTGCTACAACATAAAAAAACAAAACAACACAAACCCCCCCCCCCAAAAAAAAACAAAACCAGAAAAAAAAAACAAAAAAACCCCCCACAGGCTAACCCACACCCCTGTCTTTCCGCCCAGTCCCCTCCCACCCTCCACAACCATTTCTTATGTCTGGGAGACACTAATACCATTCAGCCAAGAAAATATTCTGTAGGATTAGATGTTCAAAATATTCTGTTTTATGGTAGTGAGATGTTAGTGAAAATTGTATTGGTATAGGATAAGATAGAATGACCCTCAGCCATTAAAAAAAAAAAGCCTTAACTTTTCATTATGTATAGGTGATATGATAAATTGTTCAAAGAGTATTTGGTAATACATGGATTGTGTGAAACTCCCTATTGATGGGGCTGCCTTGTTTTTCCAGTTCTTCAAGATCAAACTACGACCTACCATAATTGCGGTGTTTATTAAGTTATTTTCTCCATTTAGATTTTCTATTAAAAGGAAGAAAATGTCTCTGGATTTAAGTTTTAGCCTACTTTCTAACTTCTGGTTAAGCCAATATTCTACCTTAACCCAAAACTGCATGATCTTCGGGCAGGTCCAGAAACAGTGTATTAAATCTGCCACTGGATACTTGAATTTACAACAATAAGCAGCTCCATTCCGATTCCATTTACTCATTTTTAATGGTGTAATATAAGCTTTATTGAGTAGCTTTATATGAGACTCTTTCCATGTTATAGATATATGTGCATTCTCCATTTGTAGCTTGTTCTAATTGTGTCTATAGTCACATCACTGTATCTTATATTCCATATCTCTACTAATCTATTTAAGACTAATTGCCCTTGTTTTGCCAGCATGATTTTATATAGTAAGGATATGTTATGATTTCCCGCTTTGTATATAATCATGTATGACGCAAGTTTAATCCCTTCCAGTGCTTCCATATTCTGTCTCTTAAGCCCGCGTATAAAATGCCTGATCTGCAAGAATGCAAAAAAGTTCTTATTACATATATTAAACTATCTAGAGATGGCTTCAAAAGATTTCACTTTATGTATACAGGGAGTGCAGAATTATTAGGCAAATGAGTATTTTGACCACATCATCCTCTTTATGCATGTTGTCTTACTCCAAGCTGTATAGGCTCGAAAGCCTACTACCAATTAAGCATATTAGGTGATGTGCATCTCTGTAATGAGAAGGGGTGTGGTCTAATGACATCAACACCCTATATCAGGTGTGCATAATTATTAGGCAACTTCCTTTCCTTTGTCAAAATGGGTCAAAAGAAGGACTTGACAGGCTCAGAAAAGTCAAAAATAGTGAGATATCTTGCAGAGGGATGTAGCACTCTTAAAATTGCAAAGCTTCTGAAGCGTGATCATCGAACAATCAAGCGTTTCATTCAAATTAGTCAACAGGGTCGCAAGAAGCGTGTGTAAAAACCAAGGCGCAAAATAACTGCCCATGAACTGAGAAAAGTCAAGCGTGCAGCTGCCAAGATGCCACTTGCCACCAGTTTGGCCATATTTCAGAGCTGCAACATCACTGGAGTGCCCAAAAGCACAAGGTGTGCAATACTCAGAGACATGGCCAAGGTAAGAAAGGCTGAAAGACGACCACCACTGAACAAGACACACAAGCTGAAACGTCAAGACTGGGCCAAGAAATATAGGTTTTATGGACTGATGAAATGAGAGTGAGTCTTGATTGGCCAGATGGATGGGCCCGTGGCTGGATTGGTAAAGGGCAGAGAGCTCCAGTCCGACTCAGATGCCAGCAAGGTGGAGGTGGAGTACTGGTTTGGGCTGGTATCATCAAAGATGAGCTTGTGGGGCCTTTTCGGGTTGAGGATGGAGTCAAGCTCAACTCCCAGTCCTACTGCCAGTTTCTGGAAGACACCTTCTTCAAGCAGTGGTACAGGAAGAAGTCTGCATCCTTCAAGAAAAACATGATTTTCATGCAGGACAATGCTCCATCACACGCGTCCAAGTACTCCACAGCGTGGCTGGCAAGAAAGGGTATAAAAGAAGAAAATCTAATGACATGGCCTCCTTGTTCACCTGATCTGAACCCCATTGAGAACCTGTGGTCTATCATCAAATGTGAGATTTACAAGGAGGGAAAACAGTACACCTCTCTGAACAGTGTCTGGGAGGCTGTGGTTGCTGCTGCACACAATGTTGATGGTGAACAGATCAAAACACTGACAGAATCTATGGATGGCAGGCTTTTGAGTGTCCTTGCAAAGAAAGGTGGCTATATTGGTCATTGATTTGTTTTTGTTTTGTTTTTGAATGTCAGAAATGTATATTTGTGAATGTTGAGATGTTATATTGGTTTCACTGGTAAAAATAAATAATTGAAATGGGTATATATTTGTTTTTTGTTAAGTTGCCTGATAATTATGCACAGTAATAGTCACCTGCACACACAGATACCCCCCTAAAATAGCTATAACTAAAAACAAACTAAAAACTACTTCCAAAACTATTCAGCTTTGATATTAATGAGTTTTTTGGGTTCATTGAGAACATGGTTGTTGTTCAATAATAAAATTAATCCTCAAAAATACAACTTGCCTAATAATTCTGCACTCCCTGTATTATCAAAAAACTGATGGACATAATTCAATACTTTATGTGTCCACATTTTGAAGATATCTGATGATAGGCCCGGTATAAATTTGGGATTTCCCATTATCGGGAGAAAGGAGGATAATTCATAATTGACATTTAGTGCTATATTAAGTTTTTGCCATGCAACCACCACACTATATATTGTATTTATATTTTTAATACATTTAGGAAGTTGTGAAGCTGGGCAATGCAATATAGCCTTTAACAAAAATGGAGAAATCAATCCTTCTTCTAGTGATGGAGATGTGAGCTAATTGTTTCCGTTATCCAATCCACAGCAAAACATGCTAACATTGCTATATTATATTTTTTAATGTCAGGAAGAGCTAGTCCTCCATCTTCTAGATTACATATTAATTTTGTAATGGACAGCATATATTTATAGAATTTTGAAAAAGTGTGAAGAGAGTACCAAGTTACACCTTGCAAATCTGTTCCACAGAAGCTTCATTTTTGAATGCCCAGTAAGAGGAAACAGCCCTCGTAGAATGAGCCGTAACTCTCTCAGGAGGCTGCTGTCCAGCAGTTTCATAGGCAAAGCGAATGATACTCTTCAGCCATAAAGAAAGAGAAGTAGCCGTAGCTTTCTGTCCCTTACATTTCCCAGAGAAAACAACAAATAGAGCAGAAGACTGACGCCTGCATATAGAACTTTAATGCACGTACCACGTCTATATTGTGCAGAAGCCATTCCTTCTGAGAAGGAGAATTCGGACATAAGGAAGGAACAACAATCTCCTGATTAATTTTCCGGTCTGAAACTACTTTAGGGAGAAACCCTAATTTAGTACGTAAAACCACCTTATCCAAATGAAAAATAAGGTAAGGAGACTCATACTGTAATGCCGAGAGCTCTGACACTCTACGAGCAGATGAAATAGCAACAAGAAACAAAACTTTCCAAGATAACAACTTAATATCTAAGGAATGCATAGGCTCAAACGGAGCCCCTTGAAGAACTTTAAGAACTAAATTAAGACACCAGGGAGGAGTAACTGGTTTGAATACAGGCCTGATCCTGACCAAGGCCTGACAAAACGATTGTACGTATGGGACGTCCGCCAATCGTTTATGTAACAAAATAGACAAGGCAGATATTTTAGGGAACTTGCCGATAAACCCTTCTCCAAACCTTCTTGGAGATAGGACAGAATTCTAGGAATCCGAACTCTACTCCAAGAATAGCCCTTGGATTCACACCAATATAGATATTTATGCCATATCTTATGGTAAATCTTTCTAGTCACAGGTTTACGAGCCGGAATCATAGTCTCAATGACCTGATCATAAAAATCATGCTTAGATAAAATTAAGCGTTTAATCTCCAAGCAGTCAGTGTAAGAGAAACTAGATTTGGATGAAGGAAGGGTCCTTGAAGTAGAAGGTCCTTCCTCAATGGAAGTCTCCAAAATGGAAGAGATGACATGTCCACCAGGTCTGCATAACAAATCCTGCAAGGCCACGCCGGTGCAATGAGGATCACCAACGCCCTCTCCTGCTTGATTTGAGCAATGACTTGAGGTCGAAAATTCCAAGGTACCGCCAGAGCATCTATCAGTACAGCCTGAGGGTCCCTTGACCCGTACCTTGGAAGCTTGGCATTCTGCCGAGATGCCATGAGATCCAATTCCGGCTGACCCCATTTGAGAATCAGGCTGGAAAACACTTCCTGATGGAGTTCCCATTCCCCTGGCTGAAAGGTCTGTCTGCTTAGGAAGTCTGCCTCCCAGTTGTCCACTCCTGGAATGTGGATCGCCGACAGATAGCAATTGTGGGTCTCTGCCCACTGAATGATTTTGGCTACCTCTGTCATGGCCAAGGAACTTCGGGTTCCTCCCAGATGGTTGATGTAAGCCACTGAGATTATATTGGCCAACTGGAACCTGATGAACCAGGCCGAGGCTAACTGAGTCCAGGCCAGAAGAGCATTAAAGATTGCTCTTAGCTCTAGAATGTTTATGGGTAGAACAGCCTCCGACCAAGTCCATGTTTCTTGAGCCTTTAGGGAGCCCCAGACTGCTCCCCACCCAAGAAGGCTGACATCTGTTGTCACAATCACCCAAGAGGGTCTGCGAAAGCAGGTTCCCTGGGAGAGATGATCCTGAGACAACCACCAAAGTAGAGAATCCCTTGTCTCCTGCTCCAGCTGTAATCGCGGAGACAGATCTGCATAATCTCTGTTCCACTGCCTGAGCATGCTTAACTGCAGAGGTCTGAGGTGGAAACGGGCAAATGGGATGATGTCCATTGCCGCTACCATCAGCCCAAGTACCTGAGCCACTGAAGGCCGAGGAGAGGACTGAAGTGCTAGGCAAGAATCGAAAATCTTTAATTTCCTGACTTCTATCAGAAACAAAATTCATTGATAAGGAGTCTATTATGGTTCCTCTTTTCCAAATTCACCTTCCATCCGTGAGACCTCAGGAAAGATAACATTTCCGTGTGTGATCTTGCTTGTTGAAAAGAAGGTGCTTGAACCAGAATGTTGTCCAAATTAGGTGCCATTGCAATGCCCCGCAATCGGAGCACCGCCAGCAGGGATCCCAGAACCTTTGAGAAAATTCTGGGTGCTGCGGCAAGGCCGAATGGAAGAGCCACGACCTGGAAGCGTTTGTCTAGAAAAGCAAACCTTAGAAACGTGTGATGGTCCCTGTGGATGGGAACATGCAAGTAAGCGTCCTGTAAATCCACCGTGGTCATCCACCGTGGACCCTCTTGGACCAAAGGAAGAATGGAACAAATAGTTTCCATCTTGAAGGACGGCACTGAGAAACTTGTTTAGACTTTTGAGATCTAAAATTGGTCTGAAGGTTCCCCTCCTTCTTGGGAACCACGAACAGATTGGAATAGAATCCCAGACCTTGTTCCTGCATTGGAACAGGAACTATTACTCCCAGGTCGGAGAAGTTCCATACTCTGTGTACAATGCCTCTTTTTGTCTGGTCTACAGATAATCTTGAAAGCAGAAACCTGCCCCTGGGAGGAAAGGTCTTGAACTCTAGTTTGTATCCAAGGGACACAATGTCCACAGCCCATGGATCTTGAACATCTCAAACCCAAGCCTGAGCAAAGAAGGAAAGCCTACCCCCCACAAGATCTGCTCCTTCATGCTGTCTTTGACTCAACAGCAGGCTTCTTGGATTGCTTTCCCCTGTTCCAAGACTGATTGGGTCTCCAGGAAGGCTTGGAATGCTCCTGCTTGCAAGAGGGAGTGGAAAAATTTCCCTTGAAATTTCGAAAGGAACGGAAATTACTGACGTCCTTTTTGTTTATTTCTCTTATCCTGAGGGAGGGAATGTCCCTTACCTCCCGTAATATCAGAAATTATCTCCGTCAAACTGGGTCCAAACAAGGTCTTTCCCTTGTAAGTTTAGACTTAGATGACACATCCGCAGACCAAGATTTTAACCATAACGCTCTGCGAGCCAATATGGCAAAGCCTGAAATCTTAGCTCCCAGCTTAATAACCTGAAGGGAAGCATCTGTAATAAAGGAGTTGGCCAACTTAAGGGCCTTTATCCTGTCCTGGGTTTCTTAGAGGGGAGTGTCAGTCCAAATAGAATCAGACAACGCATCAAACCAGTATGCTGCCGCACTAGTGACAGTAGCAAAACAAACCACAGGTTGCCATTGTAAACCCTGGTGAACATACATTATCTTGAGCAACCCCTCTAACTTCTTATCCATAGGATCCTTAAAGGAACAACTATTCTCTATGGGAATAGTAGTTCTCCTGGCTAGTCTGCTATAGGAAACATCTTTTTAAAAATAGGGGATGGAGAAAAAGGGATACCTGGTCTCTCCCATTTCTTAGCAATTATCTCTGTAGCCCTATCTGGTACAGGAAATACTTCCACCATGGAGGGCACGTCAAAATACTTTTAGTTTACTAGACTTTTTTAGGATTGACTACGACGTAGTGTCGGAGTCGTCCAGGGTAGCTAAAACCTCCTTAAGTAACAAAACGGAGGTGTTCAAGCTTACAACCTGAAAGAAACAACTTCAGTATCAGATAAAGGTGTTACACTGTCTGAGATTTCCCCCTCAGATACTACCGAAGTATCTTCCTCTTCAGGTTTCTGGGAAGAAACATTTGGAATAGCCACTACTGTATCATGAACCTTATTCACTGATTGAATACATTTCCTCTTGCACTTTCCCTGCAGCATGGGAAAAGCAGACAATGCATCAGATACCGCTGATGACATTAGGAAAGCAATGTCTTGCAAGGTAACTCCAGGTGGAGTTTGAGAGGAAGCGCAGGGCACTGCATGTGTGGGCGATAAAATTTGGGACACGAGGAGAAAGTTGCGGCATATATTGAACATCGTCATTAGACTCCTGAACAGCATCCGCCTTAGAAAATATTGGCTCAGAAAAAAGTCTAAACCTATAATTTAAGGTTCTCTCAATACATGAGGAAAAGAAAGGGATTGGTGGTTTCACATTGGCATCAAAACATAAAGAACAAGTGACATTTTGCAGGGCCTCTTGGTCCATTCTGACTCACAATGGATGAAATAATCAAACAAAAAGCTGACATTTTTTAATAAAAATTAACAGAAAAAACGTTACTGTCTCTTTAAATTTTAAAACGTAACTTATTTTTGTATGCAGAGAGGGCTAAATAGCTACACAAATACTGCAGAACACCTCTACACCTCAGCTTAACTTTGCTGAGGTGCCTACCTGCCCTGCTGACACCGGCTACAATCCCCTCAATAAAAGATCCAGAACTCAGGACCGGACAGCAGTTCGTTATCAACTACAGCTAACGCATGTCTTTTTTTATAATGTATATTTTCAAACCAACAAAGAATCGTACATACAAGGTCAGTGCCTGACAAGAAAAGGAGAAATCATAACGTCATTGAAGAATAATACAATTAAGTTGTCCATATCTTTAAGTTTGCAAATGACACTGAACAGGCGTATTGTTATACTCTAACAACACAATGCTGGAATTTCCTAATATTAAGTAAATAAAATAAATAATAATAAAAATAGAAAGGAAGAAGAAAAACATTTTTTACCCAACAATACATATATATGGATATACAGCATTTCTTGGAGCCGGATTACATTCTTTAGTCCGAGTCCAAATACTTTGACTATTCCCATATAAAACTAACAGAATATTGCTGCCAAATAGCCACCTTAACATAACATCCCTACTTAATCGAATCTTAATGGTACCAACCAAATTTGCCAAAAAGAATTCACTCTAGATAACGATCAACAGGTATGCTATATATACCAAACCGTGTTTTATACTGGCTTGGTCTACACTGGTCAAAATAATGCAGCTTTACATTCTAGCACCAATATACATTTATTACCCTTATCATACAGAGAGGGGTAACCTAAGTATGCCATCCACCATTGTAGCGGTCTTATGTCTATGAAACCATCCAACTACTGATTTAGGTAAGTCATTATGTTTTAAACTATCTTGGTCGACCTATAACTCTAGGTAAGCCCTGCATCATGACATCTTGTCTAGCTGTCTCACTATGATAATAAAATAAAAAAACAAACAACCCCCCCCCCCCTGCTCACCCAGTCAACATCTTATCTTAACCTTGCCCATTTTGATGGAAGAAGCCCCTCTACTATCACTATATCAAAAAATATAGATTTACGTAGGGGGTAAATAATCTGTAGTTGCATTGTGAGGGAGGAAGACTTTATAAGACTTAGCCATTTTTGAAAAAAAGCTTCTAAATTGTTTTTCGCTACTTGACTCCAGTTGATGTTGCTCTATTATTATTTGTGTATACCTTTGTTGCACAAATTCTGCAATACTAGGTGGTTTAACTGCCTTCCAATGTTGCAGTATTATGTTCCTGGCCACCAATATGGTGGTATTAATAAAGTGTCGATCATTTTTCCCTTCTTGGGATAATGGGTTATACAAAAAAATAACCATTTTTGGAGAAAAGACAACCTTTTGGTATGTAAATTTATTTGCCCAGAAATTAACTCTGTTCCATAATCTACCAAAAGCAGTGCAGGATATCTGCATTCGGGTATTTGCAGTGAAAGCAGTTACCTAAACAATTTTTGTCCCACCTAGCTAGCATTGCCGGCGAAATAAAAGACACATTTAATATTTTACTGAGGGATTCTTTCCACAATATATTATTACTACCTACTAATTGGATACTTGCGTTTATTTCTGCTTCTTATAGCAATCTCTGCCATTTGGAGAGAATTAATTCCAGATATTGCTGACCCTGATTTGAAATGATCATCTTGTACCAGCTGGATATTGAATAATATCCACTTTTAAACATTCCAATGCCTGATTAAATTATTCCTAGGTCTCGCAAATTATTCAAATATTGTATCCCATGCAGGATGTAGTGTCTTATTTGATATGCATAGAAATGGTGTTTTGGAAAATCGAATTCCCTTCTGATTCTTTCAAAAGTTTTCACAATACACGTACCTGGTTCTAGAAGTTGAGTGACATACTTCCGTCCCCGTAGGAGCCATCCCTGGAAGATCCCAGGGCAAAGCACTGGTGAGAATCCTGGATTCCCGATTATAGGGAGATAGTTAGAGAGATTATAGTTTATCTTAAGTTCCCCACAAAATTTTTGCCAGGCTATAACCACATTATAGATCACACTCAGATTACCTATACTAGATGGTATTTTACTCACTGGTGTATGTAGAATTGCTTTTAAAGAAAAGGGTTTAATCATTCCCTCCTCTAGCTTTAAGACGGTGAAGTGGTTGGCTTCAGTTATCCAATCTACTGCAATCTTAACCATGGTAACCCAATTAAACACCTTAATATTTGGGAGTCCAAATTCTCCAAAATCCTTGTTTTGTTCGAGGAATCGTAAGGACAGACGTGCCTTCCCCTTCCCCCATAATAGTCCCGTACATAACTTGTTAAAAAGTCTTACGTCTATACTTTTAATAATTATTGGTAGGTTTTGCATTAGATACAAGAGGCGTGGGAACAGAAATGTTTTTAGTAAAACAATTTTTGCAGACAAGGAGATTGGGAGTGACTTCCACTTATCTACCATGATCTTGGCTTCCCCAAATAATTTAGTATAGTTTAATGTATACCACAATGTAGGGTTGCCTGACAAATAAATCCCCAAATAATTAATATACTCTACTGTCTGGAAAGGAAAGTCTCTTAGACTGTCTTTTTTTTAATATATCCATAAAAGTTCTGATTAACCTTATAACCCGAGAACAGGCTGAACTCCTTAATTATTCCCATGAGAAGGGGTATACTGACTTTAGTTTTAGATAAGAATAATAAAAGGTCATCAGCATATAGAGATGAGTTTACTACCCCCAAAGGCGATACCCTCCAAATCTTGTCTGAGACAGACCGCCAATGGTTCAATTGAAAGGTTGAAGAGAAGTGGCGACAGTGGGCACCTCTGTCTTGTGCCTCTAGCTAAAGTTATTTTTGGAGAGAGTCCCCCATTAATTAGTAAATATGAGCATGGGTTGTTATATAGTATTTTTATTAAATTAAGAAAGCCACCTGTTAGACCGAAATGTGCTAAGGTTGTGAATAGGTGGTTCCAATCTATTGAATCGTAGGCTTTCTCTGCGTCCAGGGTCAATAACTCCATGTCTGCTTTAGGAGCTTACGGCCTTCTTGAATTCTATTCCAAAAGTTATCTAGTGTTAACAATACTTTACGTATATTTTTGGTTACACTTCTACATGTCATAAAACCTGTTTGGTCTATGTGAATTAAGTTATTCATACACTTCTTAAGTCTATCTGCCACTATAGAAGTAAGAAGTTTGTAATCGTTGTTTAATAACGAAATAGGACGATATGAGCTAGGAAGTTCTAGATCTTTGTCTTTTTTGGGGATGAGTGTTACAACCGATGTAGTAAAATACAATGAGTCCATCTTGTTATTAATGTAATATTTATTGAATAATTTAACTAATGTATCTGATATATTGTATTAAATATTTTATAGAATTTGGATGGTAGCTAGTCTGGCCCGGGAGCTTTGTTAATTTTTGCCTTCTCTATAGCTAGCACCACTTCTTCTACCAGTATTGATAACAAATACCATAATATCACAAAAACGCATAAATGTGAAATAAATGTGATGAAATAATAAACAAAAAAGTGATCATAAATATACGTAATGAGTAAAGCCTAAATGCTTATAAAAGTTCATATAAGGATATATGTGTTCTCTTCAAAATCTTCACGCTTCTATTTTTCTTTCGATCCTCATATGAAAAGAAAGAAGAAATGCCACATAGCGTAACTCTGTAATCTTTTTCCATGCAGAATGTGTATGTACAAATGGTTACTCACATGAGATGGAGCTATAGCCAAGCTCAGGTTAATGCGCACACCCAAAGTTATACTGTTGGGTAAACAGTTGCTTGAACAGGATTTTGAATAAAAAGATTTATTTAAAATACAAATATAAAAAGCGCCACAAGAGCTGCAAAGACCACCAAATACAATAGGATTGGCAATACAATCGAGTATTTGCTCAAACTGAGCTTATACACAATACCAGAGACCGTGGTAAGGAGTGCAGAAATTTAACCACACAACCTCCCCCTTAAGAGTCTAGTATATGTTGCTCTCCTTACTGGTGTGCAGATTCTTGGAAGGACGCCAAAGAGTAATGTATCCGACGTACGTTTCGCTAAAATAGCTTTTTCAAGGAATCCTTGAAAAAGCTCTTTTAGCGAAACGTACGTCGGATACATTACTCTTTGGCGTCCTTTCAAGAATCTGCACACCAGTAAGGAGAGCAACATATACTGGACTCTTAAGGGGGAGGTTGTGTGGTTAAATTTCTGCACTCCTTACCACGGTCTCTGGTATTGTGTATAAGCTCAGTTTGAGCAAATACTCGATTGTATTGCCAATCCTATTGTATTTGGTGGTCTTTGCAGCTCTTGTGGCGCTTTTTATATTTGTATTTTAAATAGATCTTTTTATTCAAAATCCTGTTCAAGCAACTGTTTACCCAAAAGTATAACTTTGGGTGTGCGCATTCTACCAGTATTGTTTGATTTAGCTCTTGTAGTTGTTCTAAAGACAGTTTGGGTAAAGCAATTTTACTCCAAAATGCGTCAGCCTTATCATTAGTTTTTTTGGGTGCATATAGATCTTGATAGTATTCGTATAAAGCTTCCCTAATATCATGTGGTTTCGTGTACCTTTTATTGTTCTTCAGTATACATGGGATATTATTTCTCCTCCTCCCTGTTTTAATAAGTTTGGCCAGAAATTTGGCAGACCTACCGTGATAACTCCTAAAAAAAAGCCTTCGATTTGAGATCTTCCCTTTGTCCCTTCTGATTGAGGAACAAATCTCTCTCTGCTTTAGCTTTCTTGTATTTTTCCCAAGCCTTATGGTTAGGATTAACAATGTATGATTTATATGCGTTCCTCACTTGATTGGTCAATTGGAGGTCCCTAGCAGATATTTTTTTCTTCCATTTGATCAGGTATGCTCTAATTTTACCATGGAGAACCGCCTTCGCTGCTTCCCAAAACGTTTCTATTTTGTCCAGATATCCACTGTTAAAACCAACATATTCTACCCATGCTTTTGTTAAAAAATTCCTAAAATCATTTTCTTGAATGAGGTACTTAGAGAAAGAGAGAATATTTTGCTCACCTTGCTTCCTAACCCCTTCCACCTCTAGAGTTATTATTGCGTGGTCTGAAATTACTATATCTTGGATGGTGGGCTTTAAATCCAATTTAATCATGCTCTCAGAGATCAAAAAAAGATCAATGCGGGAGAAACTTTTGTGTGATTTAGATTCACAAGAACATGCTTTTACATCTGGATTGTTAATTCTCCAGATTTCATATAAATTCAGCTTATTCATAAAATTTCTGAAAGTTTTCCTCTCTCTATTTCTATCATGCAGGTTTGTGCCTATCCTAATTCTGACTAGTTGGGACATGTAGTCATATTGAAATCTCCTGCTAAAATTAAGTTTTTGTCTATATGTGGGAGAAGTTTAATATATAAAACATCCCAAAAGTTTGGATCTATATAATTCGGTGCATAAACATTACAGAGGACATATGTTGAGCCCCTGCATTCTATCTTAACAAAAAAACAAAAAAAATGCTAAATTTAACGCATGTCTTAACACTCTAAGGAATTTGTTTATAACACTCATTTCTCCCGATATCAGGAAGTGCTGAGAAAGTTGCGTGCAACCCAAATTGCCACCTCACATAGCTCCGCCCACCGCGGGCGTCTCAAAAGAAATCTCATGGTCGGCATCTTATGCTTAAGTTAAAATGCCAAGAGCAGTGAAAAACCACCTCATACTGTGCCTAAAATATCTCCTCAGCCCCAGTGCCTGCCTAAAGTGCTGTCGAATAAGTCCCCTCTTATCTATAGGAGGATTTATGTCCCAAGTAAATAAAGTGCTCCAACTTCCTCTGAGATCCTTTTATTTCCCAGACCCAGAATAAAAAGTCAGCACTTACCTCTTAAAGGGACAGTCTACCATAGAATTGTTATTGTTTTAAAAGATAATCCCTTTATCACCCATTCCCCAGTTTTGCATAACCAACACAGTTATATTAATATACTTTTTACCTCTGTAATTACCTTGTATCTAAGAACCTTCTTCCAGCCCCCTGATCACATGACTGTGACTGTTTATTATCTATTGTCTTAAATTTAGCATTGTTTTGTGCTAAATCTTAAATAACCCCTTGTGCCTGAACACAGTGTTATCTATATGGCCCATGTGTACTTTCTGTCTCTTTGTGTTGAAAAGAGATTAAAAAAGCATGTGATAAGAGGCAGCCCTGAAAGGCTTAGAAATTAGCATATGAGCCTTCTTTAGTTTAAACTAAGAATACCAAGAGAAAAAAAGAAAATTTGATGATAAAAGTAAATTGGAAAGTTGATTAAAATTACAAGTCCTATCTGAATAATGAAAGTTTAATTTATAGTAGACTGTCCCTTTAAATCTGTCAGACAGCAAGGCAGCTCACCAGGTTTGAGAGGTCCTCTCCCTCACATAGCCCTGTGGAGAAAAAGATAAAGACTGAGTAATCTTACTCAGGCTATCAGGATTAGGGCAGCATAAATTACATGGGAGGCGCAGTGAGAATTATCTCCCACAAGTTCCTATTGCTCTAAAGCCACCACTGCTCTACTGAAGAGACTGATATGGACTACGGCTACACCCCAGAACAAAGCAGCACAATCTTGTACTACTTAAAATATAATAAAATCTTGCTTGAAGAATTACTAACACCTAACTTTACCACTTCCGTGCTCTAACGTAGGCAAAGAGAATGACTGGGGTTAGAGGGAAGGGAGGTGATATTAAACAGCTTTGCTGTGGTGCTCTTTGCCGCCTCCTGCTGGGCAGGAGTGATATTCCCAATAGTAATTAGATGGTCCGTGGACTTGTGTCATTAGAAAGAAACAAATTATGCTTAACTGATTCATTTCCATCTGTGGGAGGAGAGTCCAATGCTTCATTCATTACTTGTGGAAAGTAAGAACCTGGCCACCAGGAGGAGGCAAAGACACCCCAGCCAAAGGCTTAAATACCTCCCCCACTCCCCTCATCCCCCAGTCATTCTGCCAAGGAAACAAGGAACAGGAGGAGAAATATCAGGGTATAAATGGTGCCAGAAGAAATATTATAAATATTTAGGTCCGCCCACTGGAGAAACAGGCGGGAGCAGTGGACTCTCCTCCCACAGATGGAAATTAAATTATCAGGTAAGCATAATTTATGTTTTCCATCTTAATGGGAGGAGAGTCCACTGCTTCATTCATTCATTACTTGTGGGAACAAATACCCAAGCTCTAGGGGACACTGAATGAAAACAACGGGAGGGTAAAAGGAGGCAGACCCTATACTGAGGGCAGAAACAGTCTGCAAACCCTCTCCTAAAAGCTGCTTCCGTCGAAGCAAAAACATAAATTTTGTAAAATTTTGCAAAAGTATGTAAGACCAAGTAGCCTCCTTACAAATCTTCTCCATAGAAGCATCGCTCTTAAAGGCCCAAGAAGAGGCCACAGCTCTAGTTGAGTGAGCTGTAATCCTCTGGCCTATGATACAGTGGAACATAAGCCTCCTCAAAAGGATAATGCTCCTCAACCAAAAAGACAGTGAAGTGGAAGAGGCCCTTTGCCCCCTGCGCTTCCCTGAAAATACCACAAACAAGAAAGAAGTCTGTCTGAATTCCTTCGTAGCCTGAAGATAAAACTTCAAGGCCCGAACCACATCCAAGTTACGAAGCAACCTTTTCTTTGATGAAGGGAGGGTTAGGACACAAGGAAGGAACCACTATTTCCTGATTGATATTACGATTCAACACAACTTTGGGAAGAAACCCCACTCCATTGCAAGGGCCGCTAACTAAGAGACCCTGCGAGCCGATGCAATAGCCAATAGAAATAAGTCCTTCCAGGAAAGAATCTTAAGGTCAAGAGAATGCATAGGCTCAAACTGAGCCCTCTGCAACATCTTAAGAACCAAGTTTAAGCTCCTAAGAAGGAGCAGAATTTCTAAAGACAGGCCTGATTCTGGACAGAGCCTGAACAAAAGACTGAACATCAGGAAGCTCAACAAGTTTCTTGTGCAACAGCACCGATAAAGCAAAAATCTGTCCCCTTAAGGAACTGGCGGCTAGACCCTTATCCAGTCCATCCTGGAGAAAAGCCAAAATCCTGGATACCCTAACCTTGTGCCAGGGATATCCACGTTGTTCACACCACGATAAGTAGGTCCTCCACACCTTATGATAGATCCGATGAGTGACCGGCTTCCTGACCTGAATGAGCGTATCAATTACTCTTTCAGAAAAGCCTCTCTTTGCCAAAACTAGGCGTTCAATCTCCACGCAGTCAGCTTCAGAGAATCAAGATTTTGGTGACATAATGGACCCTGAACCAGCAGATCTCTGCGACAGGGTAACCTCCATGGTGGAGACTATGACATCCCACACCAGACCCGCAAAACACGTCCTCCGCGGCCAATGGAGCAATCAGAATGGTCGAAGCTTGCTCCCGTTTGATGCAGGCCCCCACTCGAGGTAGAAGTGGTAACAGGGGAAAAATGTAAACTAGGTTGAACTCCCAAGGCACCGCTAAGGCATCTATCAGCTCTGCCTGGGGATCCCTGGACTGCCACCCGTAACTGGGTAGCTTGAAGTTGAGTCTGGACACCAAGAGGTCTATCTCCGGTGTCCCCCATCTGTTGCATTCCCCCGGATAAAACGATTGTCTGCTGAGAAAATCCGCTTCCCAGTTGTCCACAGCCGAAATGTGGATCACTGAGAGCGAACAGTTGTGAGTCTCTGCCCACTCAAGAATCCGAGATACTTCCCTCATGGCTAGGGAGCTTCTCGTCCCCCCTTGATGGTTTATGTAAGCCACTGAGGTAATATTGTCCGACTGGAATCTGATGAACCGGGACGACCCCAGGAGGGGCCAAGACCCCAGAGCGTTGAATATCGCTTGATGTTCCAGGATATTTATCGGTAGTCGACTCCTCTCGAGTCCACCTGCCCTGTGCCCTCCTGGCACCCCAAACAGCCGCCCCAATCCTGATAGACTTGCATCCGTGGTCACAATCTTCCAGGATGGTCTCAAAAAGGATGTCCCCTGGGACAGCTGTCCCGGACGGATCCACCAAGAGAAGGGATTCCCTCACTCGGTTGTCCAGAGATCTGTTGGGATAGATCTGAGTGATCGCTGTTCTATTGTATCAACATGCATAACTGAAGAGGTCTGAGATGGAACCTGGCGAATGGAATGACATCTATGCTGGATACCATAAGACCAATCACCTCCATACAGCAGGCCACAGATGGCCTTGAGGTCTAAAGGGCCAGACAGCTGGACGCAATTTTGGAATGTCTCTGATCGGTCAAGAATATCTTCATGGAATTGGAATCTATTATAGTACCCAGGAATTCCACCCTGTTGCTGGGGACCAGAGAACTCTTTCCTTAGTTTATCTTCCATCTGTGGGATCGAAGAAGAGCCCTCAAGTGATCCTCTGCGAGACTGCAGGACGGAGCTTGGACCAGGATATTGTCCAGATAAGGCGCCACTGCTATACCTCTGTCTCTCTACCGCGAGCAGTGCTCCCAGAACCTTCATAAAGACTCTTGGGGCGGTCACAAGACCGAACGGTAGGGTCACAAACTGGAAGTATTGGTCCAGAAATGCGAATCTATGGAACTTGAAGTGATCCTTGTGGATTGGCACGTGAAGGTAAGCATCCTTCAAATCTATTGTCGTCATGAATTGCCCCTCTTGAACACGGGGCAGAATCGACCTGATCGTCTCCATTTTGAACAATGGGACTGAGAGAAACTTGTTTAAGTACTTTAGGTCCAGAATTGGGCGGAACGTGCCCTCCTCCTTTGGGAACACGAAAAGGTTTGAATAATACCCCAGACCTCTTTCTGCAAGAGGGACTGGGGCAATAACTCAGAGAGAGGAGAAATCCCTCACGCATCCTAGGAAGGCGTCTCTGGTCTTGAAGATACTTTTGACAAGAGGAATTTGCCTCTGGGCAGATGAGTTTTGAATCCTACCCTGTAGCCCTTGGCTATGACCTCCAGAACCCAAGGGTCCTGAACGTCTCCTATCCAGGCCTCCGCAAAAAGATAGTCTGCCCCATATCAAGAGTCCTCCATAGCTTTTGCCTTTATTGCAGACTAGATAAATTTAAATGGCACCTTTATGTCCCAATGGCCGGGGCACTCACCACCTCCTATGACCCGGACCGCAGAGAAAACGCTTTGTCTCCTACAACCGCCCTTGGTTTGCGACCATTTATTGAAAAGAGCAGACCAAAATACTATTAGAACGTTAGATGTAAAAGGTGAATACTCTACTTACAACAGCGTCATTTAGATGTGCATCAAAATGCACAAAGGGAATCACTCCCAATAATTGATGTCATAAATACTGTTGAAACCTCGTGGGATCCTAGTCCCCAAAGTGAAGATCCAAAAGACTTCACGTTTGTGCACCATTTTGGTAATGTTGCCACTTCGTCTAGGGGCTTTCACATGTTCGATCCCCATCCACTTGAATGTTGCACTGTTGTGATTGAGGATTAAGTGCTTGGCCAACTCAGAGCTTTGTTTTGATCTATTAATGTCTGAGAGGTGTTGGCAAATCCTCTCACGTACTTTGAGTAGTACACCCAACATATTGTTTATTGTTACAATCACACCACAGTAGATATACTATGTTTTTACTTATACAGTTAGCATAGGCTGTCATTCGGTATTCTTTTCCTGTGTTTGTACTCACAAAGCTTGTTCGCTTTTCAGTATGACTGCAAAGAATGCATGGTCCATAGCCACATATACATTCCTTTATTTTCTAGCCATGGTCTGCCTTTAGATTTAGTGCCCAATTCACTGGGGGAAAGGATATTTCCCAAGGTTGCTCCTCAACGAAACGAGAAACAACAACCATGTTTGACCGTATCACATAACTGGTCATCAGCTGTGAGCATTGGCAAATGTTTTCTGATAATCTGACAAACTTGTTCATAATCCGTAGAATATTGGGTAACAAATGAAACTGGTTGTATTACTTGTTCAGATGTATATTTAATGTTCGTTTTCTTATATTTGTCTTTTAAAAATAAGAGTAACCCTTTCAATAGCCTCAACCTCTTTTCTGGCTTTGTGTATAACCTCTCTGTTGTAGCCTCTCTCTATTAATCTTCTTTCAAGATCCTGACATTGATTCTCACAATCAATAGCCACTGAACAGTTCCGTTTAATACGTATGAACTGTCCTTTAGCTATGGCATAGGGCACTCTCCTCTGGTGACAGCTCCTACTATGTAGAAGTGTGTTACCCGATATCGGCTTTCTGTAAATCGATGAAGTGATAGATTTAGCTACTTCGTCAGCTTTTAGACTAACATCTAGATAATTAATTTGAAACTCATCAAAATCAAAAGTGAATTTTAAACCCCAAGGGTTCATGTTCAAATAATCCGTGAATATTTCGGCCTTATACTTGTCTCCTACCCATATGAAGATAAGATCATCAATGAACCGATAAGCCTTGATGTCTTTGTGAAAAGGGCTATTTTCACCATAAATGTGAGTGGCTTCCCACCATCCCATTACTAGGTTCGCGTAGGAGGGAGCAAATTTTGCCCCCATAGCCATACCTCGTGTTTGAAGATAACACGTTCCCTCAAATGAAAAAAAGTTGTGTTAAAAGGAATCTAGTTATTTGGAGGAAATAATCAGTAAAATCCACTGAAAAATTAGTACGACAGGTGAGAAAATATTTAATTGCCTCATAACCCATTTCATGGGGAATGGATGAATAAAGGGAGACCAAATCAATTGTTAACCATGCATACCCTGGTTGCCAAACCACAGTTTCCATATTTTCTAACAAATGTTGTGTATCTCTTAAATAACTGGGTAAACCCAAAACCAGAGGTTGGAGAATGCTATCTAACCACTCAGACAATGGTTCAGATAATGACCCAATGTCTGATATGATTGGTCTCCCTTTAACAAATTCTGTCGATTTGTGAATTTTCGGTAATACATGAATACGGATAACCAGATGCCTAACTGTTAAAAACTCAAATGTGTTATGGTCAAAGTGTCCAAAATGTAAACCGTCATACAATAAGGAAGACAATTCATTTTGGAATCTCCGTGTGGGATGGTCAGGAAGAGTCTTGTAGTCCTCATTGTTAGATATCTGTCTGAGAATCTCTTTACGATAAGAGTTAACGTCCCAGACCACCACACTTCTGCCCTTATCTGCTGCCTTAATCAAAAGTTCTTTGTTGCCCCTTAACTAATCCAAGGCTAGTCTTTCTTCCCTAGATAAATTAGGATAACCCTTGAGTGGTTTAGTAGACAGGGTGACCAGGTCTGCTTCAATCCGCTTTTAGAAGTTAACTAAGATGTCCCTTCTACTTTGGACTGGATAAAAGACCAATTTAGGTCTAAACCTGTTATGAGAGTTAAGCTCCCCTAAGTTTTGTAGACTCTTGTGTTCCAATGAGGATAAGGTAACAATATCTCTCACCTCAGAAAAATCAAATAAGTGAGTGGACTCACTATAAGTTGGATCAGGGAGGTTTGTACTCTCTTCCAAAATGGCCTCTGTCAAATGTTTCCTCAAAGTGAACTGTCTAATAAGTCTGTTTACATCGATGAGAGTATCAAACAGATTAAATTAAATCTTGAAGGTACAAAGCCTAATCCCAAACTAAGCAATTTTATCTGTGTATCACTCAAAACATGTTGTTAAATTAATAACATTTTTATCCATATACATTAAAGGGACAGTATACTGTAAAATAGTTTTTCCCTTAATGTGTTTACAATTGCTTTTTTACCAACTGCAGAGTAAAAAATGTATGAAAATTAGCTTTTTTTAAGGTTTATTTCTGTATATTAAAGCTCTGATTTTGTGTTTTGAAGCCACAGCCTAATAAAATAGGTTGAGCTTGTAGGTATAATCAGATCTCATTACTGTATCACATTGTGCACATATACCTGCTTCTTTATCTTATATCTGTCCTTAAAACAATCACCAATACTTTGAGACAACAATGGAAAATCAACATTTTATTACCTTATCTCTGCTTTATCACACTGGGAGTGTAATTTCTTCTGCTGGCTGTGTTTACAAAGCTTATCTATAGCTGGTACGCGCGGCGACAAACTTTCAGAATAGGTGGGGATACCACATGCTAAATTAACAACTTCAAATGCCAATATAAGGGTAAAGGAGCTACTTGTAAACAATTTAATACACTCCAGCAGGTAAAGTGGATCATTGGGAACAAATTAAAGGGGAGAAAATTTTTGAGTAAACTGTCCCTTTAATGGTATTTGTTCTGCCTGTTCTTCACTTATCTTTGTGAGTATCTCTGTTGGCTCTGCTTTGGGATAGCTCCTCTCCCACTCCCCCCTTTTACGAGGTTTCCTAGGGGGAGTTGAAAAACCTGTTCTAATTAGTCTACAGCGCTACCATTATTGAGGCTAGTTACTTGGGAAGAGTGAAAAAGTGTCCCCTATTTTTGGAACTAATTTTTCTCTTTCTACATCCAATCCTTTTTCTGAAAACCACAGTTTTTTGTGTTGTCTTTGGGGTTTCAATATAGATTTGACTACATTGTCACTATTATGAGATGTAGCTCTCTCCGCTGTTTCATTGTCAGTATTATCATTATCTCCTTAATCAGTATTAAAAGACAAATTAATATCAGTAGTAATTATCTGTTCTTGTGTTGCCATCTATTACCCATGTTCCTATTCCTGGACCTACTCCTTGGTCTCCTCTGCCAGCTATAAACCTTATCACTATTGAAGTCTGACATATCTAGCGCAAACTTTTCTTGTTTATTTTTTTATTAAATCCTTTTTGAGACAGTTAAGTAAACTGTCATATTGTTTGCACTTAGATTCTAGTTTACAAAAATCCAGTTACTTCTGGAGGCTTTCTATTTGTTCTCTTACAGTTTTGAGTTGTTCATCCTTGTACTCAATGAACTCCATGAGACGAAACGAGCAATCAGAAAAACTATTCCATTTATTTATAAAGACTTTGTCATCAGTGATAAATGTCGGAAATTTCCTTAGTCTTAAAACCCTGGGGATGATTTTCAAATGGATGTATCTCTCAAGTGTCCACTTATCCCACTCAAGTTTTGTCTCTTTTTTCCATTAATTGTTCCATATTCAAAAAATCTATCCCCCAGGGGGTTAACACTTTCACTGAAACTCCTCTCAAATTCTTGTTCTAATTCATCTAAATTCGCAATGGGAGTGAATAAAAAGGACATTTATTCTTACCTGATAAATTTGTTTCTTTTAAGATACGATGAGTCCATGGATTTCATCCTTACTTGTGGAATATCGCCTCCTGGTCAGCAGGAGGAGGCAAAGAGCACCACAGCAGAGCTGTATATATAGCTCCTTCCTTCCCTCCCACTCCAGTCATTCGACCGAAGTTAGGAAGAGAAAGGAAAAGCCAAGGTGCAGAGGTGACTGAAGTTTAACAAAAATAAAGACCTGTCTCATAAAAACAGGGGGGGGCCGTGGACTCATCGTATCTTAAAAGAAACAACTTTATCAGGTAAGAATAAATTTCCTTTTCTTTTAAAAGATACGATGAATCCACGGATTTCATCCTTACTTGTGGGATACAATACCAAAGCTATAGTACACGGATGAAAAGGGAGGTACAAGACAGGGAACCTAAACGGAAGGCACCACTGCTTGAAGAACTTTCCTCCCAAAAACAGCCTCAGACGAGGCAAAAGTATCAAATTTGTAAAATTTGGAAAGTGTGAAGAGCCGACCAAGTTGCAGCATTGCAAATCTGTTCAACAGAAGAATCATTTTTGAATGCCCATGAGGAAGCCGCTGCCCTAGTGGAATTAGCCGAAATTCGTTCAGGAGGCTGCTGTCCAACAGTCTCATATGCAAAACGGATGATACTCTTCAGCCAAAAAGAAAGAGAGGTAGCCGTAGCTTTCTTACCCCTACGTTTCCCTGAAAAGACGACAAACAAGGAAGACGATTGACGAAAATCTTTAGTCGTCTGTAAGTAGAACCTCAAGGCATGGACCATGTCCAAATTATGTACGCTCCTTCTTAGAAGGATTAGGACACAAGGAAGGAACAACAATGTCCTGAATAATGTTATTTGAAACAACCTTAGGAAGAAAACCAGGTTTGGTACGTACCACCACCTTATCAGAATGAAAAATAAGATAAGGAGAATCACATTGTAATGCCGAAAGCTCAGAAACTCTGCGAGCAGAAGAAATAGCAACCAAAAATAAAACTTTCCAAGATAAAAACTTAATATCTATAGAATGCATAGGTTCAAACGGAACCCGCTTGAAGAACATTAAGAACTAAATTCAAACTCCAAGGAGGAGCAATTGGTCGAAACACAGGCCTGATTCTAGTCAGAGCCTGACAAAAAGATTGAACATCTGGAACATCTGCCAGACGCTTGTGTAACAAAATAGATAAAGCAGAAATCTGTCCCTTTAAAGAACTTGCCGACAACCCTTTCTCCAATCCGTCTTGGAGAAAAGACAAAATCCTGGGAAATCCTAACCCTACTCCATGAGTAGCCCTTGGATTCGCACCAATAAAGATATTTACACCATAACTTATGGTAAATCTTTCTAGTAACAGGCTTACATGCCTGAATCAAAGTATCTATGACCGAATCAGAAAACCCCGGCTTAGATAAAATTAAGCGTTCAATATCCAAGCAGTTAGCTGCAGAGAAACTAGATTTGGATGATGGAAGGGTCCCTGAATGAGGTCTTTCCTCAATGGAAGCTTCTACGGTGGCTGAGATGACATGTCCACCAGATCAGCATACCAAGTCCTGCGAGGCCAAGCAGGAGCGATGAGGATCACTGAAGCCCTCTCCTGTTTGACTCGAGCAATCACCCGGGGAATGAGAGCAAATGGAGGGAACACATAAGCTAGGCTGAAAGACCAAGGTACTGCCAAGGTATCTATCAGCTCGGCCTGGGGATCCCTAGACCTGTATCTCGGAAGCTTGGCATTCTGACGAGACCCCATGAGATCCAACTCCGGCCTGCCCCATTTGAGAAACAGGTTGGCAAACACCTCCGGATAAAGTTCCCATTCTCCCGGATGAAATGTCTGTCTGCTCAGAAAATCCGCTTCCCAGTTTTCCACACCTGGGATGTGAATCGCCGACAGATAACAAGATTGAGACTCCGCCCACTGAATTATCTTGGCTACTTCTGTCATCGCTAAGGAACTCCTTGTTCCTCCCTGATAATTGATGTAAGCTACAGTCTTAATGTTGTCCGACTGGAATCTGATGAACTTGGCCGAAGCCAACTGAGGCCAAGCCTGAAGCGCATTGAATATTGCTCTCAACTCTAGGATATCAATGGGAAGTAGAGACTCCGTTCAAGTCCATACACCCTGGGTCCTCAGGGAGTTCCTATCAGGCTGGCATCCGTTGTCATTATCACCCATGAGGGTCTGCGGAAACATGTCCCCTGGGATAGATGATCCAGCGACAACCACCATAGAAGAGAGTCCCTTGTCTCCTGATCTAGATGTATTTGAGGAGATAAATTTGCATAATCTCCATTCCACTGACTGAGCATGCTCAGTTGCAGAGGTCGAACACGTAACAAGCAAACGGGATGATGACCATTGCCGCCACCATCAGCCCGATAACCTCCATGCACTGAGTCACTGAAAGCCAAGAAGAGGACTGAAAGACTAGACAAGTTTCGACAATCTTTGATTTCTTGACTCCGTCAGAAAAATCTACATTGATACGGAATTTATTATGATCCCAAGAAAGTTACCCTTGTGCTTAAAGGGACACTGTACCCAAAAAAATTATTTTGTGATTCAGATTGAGCATGAAATTTTAAGCAAATTTCGAATTTACTCCTATTATCAAATTTTCTTCATTCTCTTGGTATCTTTATTTGAAATGCAAGAATGTAAGTTTAGATGCCGGCCCATTTTTGGTGAACAACCTGGGTTGTCCTTGCTGATTGGTAGATAAATTCATCCACCAATAAAAAAGTGCTGTCCAGAGTACTGAAACCAAAAAAAAAGCTTAGATGCCTTCTTTTTCAAATAATGATAGCAAGAGAACGAAGAAAAATTGATAATAGGAGTAAATTAGAAAGTTGCTTAAAATTGCATGCTCTTTCTGAATTACAAAAGAAAAAAATTGGGTTTAGTGTCCCTTTAAGGATTAAGGAACACATTTCCAAATTCCCCTCCCTCCGGCGATATCGCGGAAATAATAACACCATGTCCATGTGAAACTTGCTTACTGTAAGGATGACGCCCGGACTAAGATGTTGTCCAGATAGGGCGCCACTGCAATGCCCCGGAACCGAAGCACCGCCAACAGCGAACCCAGAGCCTTTGTGAAAACTCAGAGCTGTGGCAAGATCGAAAGGAAGAGACCCGAACTGGAAGCGTTTTTCCAGAAAGGCAAACCTTAGAACTTGAGACGATCCACGTGAACGGCACATGAAGGAACGTGTCCTTTAAAGCCACTGTTGCCTAATTGACGCCCTTGGATCAAGAGAAGAATAGAACAAATGAATAGTTTCCATCTTGAAGGACGGTACACTAAGAATTTTGATTAGACTCTTGTGATCTAAAAAGTGGTCTTAAGTTTTCCTACATTTTTGGGAACCACAACCCGATTGGGATAAAAAAAAACCCTGCTGTATTGGAACGTGAACAATCACTCCGAGGTCTGAGAAGTTGCCTACTTAGTGTAAGAACGCCTCTCCTTTTGTCTGATCCGCAGACAAACTTGACAGCAGAAACCTGCCTCTGGTAGGAAAATTCTTGAGCTCGAACCAAACTATGAGTGAAGACGGAAATTCAGCCCCCTACAAGACCCGATATCGTATCTGGGGCATGACTGTCATGCTGTCTTTGATTCAACAGCAGCAAATACTGAATTCCTCTAGCAAAGTTTTCTTCCCCATGGAAAAAACATATAATGCATCACACAACTCCAAGTGGAGCGCGCAGGGCACTGCATGTGGGCCATAACATTTTGTGGCATAATTTGACCATTGTCAACAGACTCCTAAACAGCAATTGCTTTAGAGGGAGTAGGTTCTGAAGAAATTTTTTTTAAATAAAATTTACACACAAAAAAGTTACTGACTCTAATCTTAAAGGTAACTATTGTTGTGAGTTTGTGTACCATCCTATCACTAACACAGGCAAAGAGAATGACTGGAGTGGGAGGGAAGGGAGGAGCTATATATACACTCTTTGCCTCCTTCTGCTGACCAGGAGGCCTAATCCCACAAGTAAGGATAAAATCCGTGGACTCATCGTATCTTTTAAAAGAAATTCTGATTGCTCGTTCCCTGTCATGATTGACATGTCTGTATTCAATATTTAAATAGAAATACTTTAAATAGAATTGGCATGTGTCAAAGTTGGTATAATTCTTAATCAAATCAATGGTAAATCTGTTTAGCGCTGTAGTCTTTATCCCTCTAGTGCCTGGTTTCTCAACAGCCGGGCCGTGGCCCAGTACCGGGCAGTGACAGCTCTGCTGGTGGGCCCTGACCTGTCATGCCCCCACTGCACACTCTTACCCAACTGCACACCAGGGGCAGACAGACCAATCAAGGCCCCAGGAAAACTGTCTCACACTGACCCAAATGTATTGAAATGTATGCAAATGAACATGGTAGCCTCCCTGCCCCAACCCCAACAGGCACATCAACCTCCAGAGCCAGGACCCCCAGCAATAAGGGCAAGAGAAAAATCCCCCAACCTCCAGGGCCAGACCTCACACTCCATGGCCCTCACAGTGACAGACCCCCAGCAGGACCCCCCACACTCCAGGGCCCCCACTAAACCCACTTAACTGCTAAGTTACTGATATGGCAACTGAAAACTCCAGCTTAAGAAATGCACCAGGAGCCGTGGAGATGCCATTTGTGGGGCCCCCTACTTGTTAGTCCCTTGGCCCAGGTTCTATTTGCCTGGCTGATCAGCCCGCCCCTGTTGCATACTATATATATATATATATATATATATATATATATATATATATATATATATATATATATATATATATATATATATATATATAATTACCGGGCCCTGGACATGTCCAGTTAAAATTTACCGGGCCTTGAGGTCACTTTGGTTGAGAACCACTGCTCTAGTGCCTATATGTTCAATATAAAACATACCAATAGCATAAGCTGATTGATTCCATTACATGCATGTGTATCTCTTAATACTGCATATAAATACAGGCGTATAATGTATATCACACACATACTGAAAAGCGAACAAGCTTTGTGAGTACAAACACAGGAAAAGAATACCGAATGACAGCCTATGCTAACTGTATAAGTAAAAAATTAGTATATCTACTGTGGTGTGATTGTAACAAATACGTTGGGTGTACTACTCGAGAAGTACATGAGAGGATTCACCAACACCTCTCAGACATTAATAGATCAAAACAAAGCTCTGAGTTGGCCAAGCACTTAATCCTCAATCACAACAGTGCAACATTCAAGTGGATGGGGATTGAAGCCTTAGATCTTCACTTTGGGGACTAGGATCCCACGAGGTTTCAACAGTAGTTATGACGTTATCAATTATTGGAAGTGATTCCCTTTGTGCATTTTGATGCACATCTAAATGACGCTGTCGTAAGTAGAGTATTCACCTTTTACATCTAGCGTTCTAATAGTATTTTGGTCTGCTCTTTTCAATAAATGGTCGCAAACCAAGAGCCTCAAACTTTGGTTTTGCAAAATGCTAATATATGTCACACATGCTCAACCAGATATCCATTTGCAGTTTGCTCAATGAGTTGAGCTGGCTAACAAGTTGATGATTATCTAACTACAAATAATTACAATTAATTTTAATTCATTTTAAATATAATAAAATATCAATGTTAACAAATACACAATGCACACACACGTATAGGATCTTAGTTTTTCACAAAAGAGCTTGGAGCATATTTTATATATATATATATATATATATATATATGAACAAACTTTAGTTATGGTATTTCTCTATTCAATACATTGTTTTTTTTGTCATCAAAAGTTGAATTTGTATTCCATCACTATATAGTGAGTAATAGTCTTATAGGATGGTTAGTCATTTGACTTTAACCTTGCTATACTATATATCATTATAAACAGTGAATTGCCATCTTGGCAAAATAGTATAAGGTTGAAGGAAGAATACATACTTTTTGTATATTTGTACTATTTTGAATATAGCTCTAGGATGTCAAATCATCACATTACAATGATTTGTATATTCATGCCAAGTATTTAGCTATTCACTGTTTATTATTATATATATTTTGTTAAATGAATATATACAAAGGTTAAATGGATAATTATTAACTACTAACCACAAACAAATGATTACTAGTCACATGTAAACCTTGATTAACCAATTGGTTTTCAGTATTTTTAAATAGATGTCTATTCCACTAAAGCACGTCTATGATTAGGGCTACTAAGCCTAAACATGTCAGGCGTGCTCTGACTGTTATACCATTTGTATCTTTTTAATCTGACTTAATAAAAACATAATTTATGCTTACCTGATAAATTTATTTCTCTTGTAGTGTATCCAGTCCACGGATCATCCATTACTTGTGGGATATATTCCCTTCCCAACAGGAAGTTGCAAGAGGATCACCCACAGCAGAGCTGCTATATAGCTCCTCCCCTCACATGTCATATCCAGTCATTCGACCGAAACAAGACAAGAAAGGAGAAACCATAGGGTGCAGTGGTGACTGTAGTTTAATTAAAAATTTAGATCTGCCTTAAAAAGACAGGGCGGGCCGTGGACTGGATACACTACAAGAGAAATAAATTTATCAGGTAAGCATAAATTATGTTTTCTCTTGTTAAGTGTATCCAGTCCACGGATCATCCATTACTTGTGGGATACTAATACCAAAGCTTAAGTACACGGATGATGGGAGGGACAAGGCAGGAACTTAAACGGAAGGAACCACTGCCTGTAGAACCTTTCTCCCAAAAACAGCCTCCGAAGAAGCAAAAGTGTCAAATTTGTAAAATTTTGAAAAAGTGTGAAGCGAAGACCAAGTCGCAGCCTTGCAAATCTGTTCAACAGAGGCCTCATTCTTAAAGGCCCAGGTGGAAGCCACACCTCTAGTAGAATGAGCTGTAATCCTTTCAGGGGGCTGCTGTCCAGCAGTCTCATAGGCTAAGCGTATTATGCTTCGAAGCCAAAAGGAGAGAGAGGTTGCCAAAGCTTTTTGACCTCTCCTCTGTCCAGAATAAACGACAAACAGGGCAGATGTTTGAAAAATTTCTTTAGTTGCCTGTAAATAGAACTTCAAGGCATGGACTACGTCCAGATTATGCAAAAGACGTTCCTTCTTTGAAGGATTAGGGCACAATGATGGGACAACAATCTCTTGATTGATATTCCTGTTAGAAACCACCTTAGGTAAAAACCCAGGTTTAGTACGCAGAACTACCTTGTCTGAATGGAAAATCAGATAAGGAGAATCACAATGTAAGGCAGATAACTCAGAGACTCTTCGAGCTGAGGAAATAGCCATCAAAAACAGAACTTTCCAAGATAAAAGTTTAATATCAATGGAATGAAGGGGTTCAAACGGAACTCCTTGAAGAACTTTAAGAACCAAGTTTAAGCTCCACGGAGGAGCAACAGTTTTAAACACAGGCTTAATCCTAGCCAAAGCCTGACAAAAAGCCTGGACGTCTGGAACTTCTGCCAGACGCTTGTGCAAAAGAATAGACAGAGCAGAAATCTGTCCCTTTAACGAACTAGCAGATAAGCCTTTTTCCAAACCCTCTTGGAGAAAAGACAATATCCTAGGAATCCTAACCTTACTCCATGAGTAACTCTTGGATTCGCACCAATACAAGTATTTACGCCATATCTTATGGTAGATTTTCCTGGTAACAGGCTTTCGTGCCTGTATTAAGGTATCAATAACTGACTCTGAGAAGCCACGCTTTGATAGGATCAAGCGTTCAATCTCCATGCAGTCAGTCTCAGAGAAATTAGATTTGGATGATTGAAAGGACCTTGTATTAGAATGTCTTGCCTCAGAGGCAGAGTCCATGGTAGACAGGAAGACATGTCCACTAGGTCTGCATACCAGGTCCTGCGTGGCCACGCAGGCGCTATCAGAATCACCGATGCTCTCTCCTGTTTGATCTTGGCAATCAGTCGAGGCAGCAGAGGAAACGGTGGAAACACATAAGCCATGTTGAAGAACCAAGGAGCTGCTAGAGCATCTATCAGCGTCGCTCCCGGGTCCCTGGACCTGGATCCGTAACAAGGAAGTTTGGCGTTCTGGCGAGACGCCATGAGATCCAGTTCTGGTTTGCCCCAACGATGGACCAGTTGAGCAAACACCTCCGGATGGAGTTCACACTCCCCCGGATGAAAAGTCTGACGACTTAGAAAGTCCGCCTCCCAGTTCTCCACGCCTGGAATGTGGATCGCTGACAAGTGGCAAGAGTGAGACTCTGCCCAGCGAATTATCTTTGAGACTTCTAACATCGCTAGGGAGCTCCTGGTTCCCCCTTGATGGTTGATGTAAGCCACAGTCGTGATGTTGTCCGACTGAAATCTGATGAACCTCAGTGTTGCTAACTGAGGCCAAGCTAGAAGAGCATTGAATATTGCTCTTAACTCCAGAATATTTATTGGGAGGAGTTTCTCCTCCTGAGTCCACGATCCCTGAGCCTTCAGGGAATTCCAGACTGCGCCCCAGCCTAGAAGGCTGGCATCTGTTGTTACAATCGTCCAATCTGGCCTGCGAAAGGTCATACCCTTGGACAGATGGACCCGAGATAGCCACCAGAGAAGAGAATCTCTGGTCTCTTGATCCAGATTTAGTAGAGGGGACAAATCTGAGTAATCCCCATTCCACTGACCTAGCATGCACAATTGCAGCGGTCTGAGATGCAGGCGAGCAAATGGCACTATGTCCATTGCCGCTACCATTAAGCCGATTACTTCCATGCACTGAGCCACTGACGGGCGTGGAATGGAATGAAGGACACTGCAAGCATTTAAAAGTTTTGATAACCTGGCCTCCGTCAGGTAAATTTTCATTTCTACAGAATCTATCCTAGAGTCCCTAGGAAGGAGACTCTTGTGAGTGGTGATAGAGAACTCTTTTCCATGTTCACCTTCCACCCATGCGACCTCCGAAATGCCAGAACAATCTCTGTATGAAACTTGGCAATTTGAAAGCTTGACGCCTGTATCAGGATGTCGTCTAGATACGGAGCCACCGCTATGCCTCGCGGTCTTAGAACCGCCAGAAATGAGCCCAGAACCTTTGTAAAGATTCTCGGGGCCGTAGCCAACCCGAAGGGGAGAGCTACAAATTGGTAATGCCTGTCTAGAAAGGCAAATCTTAGGAACCGATGATATTTGTGAATCGGTATGTGAAGGTAGGCATCCTTTAAGTCCACTGTGGTCATGTACTGACCCTCTTGGATCATGGGTAGGATGGTCCGAATAGTTTCCATTTTGAATGATGGAACTCTTAGGAATTTGTTTAAGATCTTTAGGTCCAAAATTGGTCTGAAGGTTCCCTCTTTCTTGGGAACCACGAACAGATTTGAATAAAATCCCTGTCCTTGTTCCGTCCGCGGAACTGGGTGGATCACCCCCATTACTAGGAGGTCTTGTACAAAGCGTAGGAATGCCTCTTTCTTTATCTGGTTTTCTGATAACCTTGAAAGATCGAATCTCCCTTGAGGAGGAGAAGCCTTGAAGTCCAAAAGATATCCCTGAGATATGATCTCCAACGCCCAGGGATCCTGGACATCTCTTGCCGACACCTGGGCGAAGAGAGAAAGTCTGCCCCCCACTAGATCCGTTTCCGGATAGGGGGCCGTTCTTTCATGCTGTCTTGGGGGCAGTAGCAGGTTTTCTGGCCTGCTTGCCCTTGTTCCAGGACTGGTTAGGTTTCCAGGCCTGTCTGGAATGAGCAACAGTTCCTTCCTGTTTTGGAGCGGAGGAAGTTGATGCTGCTCCTGCCTTGAAATTTCGAAAGGCACGAAAATTAGACTGTTTGGCCTTTGATTTGGCCCTGTCCTGAGGAAGGGTATGACCCTTACCTCCAGTAATGTCAGCAATAATTTCTTTCAAGCCGGCCCGAATAAGGTCTGCCCCTTGAAAGGAATATTAAGTAATTTAGATTTAGAAGTCACGTCAGCTGACCAGGATTTAAGCCATAGCGCTCTCCGCGCCTGGATGGCGAATCCGGAGTTCTTAGCCGTTAGTTTAGTCAAATGTACAATGGCATCAGAAACAAATGAGTTAGCTAGCTTAAGTGATTTAAGCTTGTCCATAATTTCATCCAATGGAGCTGTGTGAATGGCCTCTTCCAGAGACTCAAACCAGAATGCCGCAGCAGCAGTGACAGGCGCAATGCATGCAAGGGGCTGCAGGATAAAACCTTGTTGAACAAACATTTTCTTAAGGTAACCTTCTAATTTTTTATCTATTGGATCCGAAAAAGCACAACTATCCTCAACCGGGATAGTGGTACGCTTTGCTAAAGTAGAAACTGCTCCCTCCACCTTAGGGACCGTCTGCCATAAGTCCTGTGTAGTGGCGTCTATTGGAAACATTTTTCTAAATATAGGAGGTGGGGAAAAGGGCACACCGGGTCTATCCCACTCCTTGCTAATAATTTCTGTAAGCCTTTTAGGTATAGGGAAAACATCAGTACACACAGGCACCGCATAGTATCTATCCAGCCTACACAATTTCTCTGGAATTGCAACTGTGTTACAGTCGTTCAGAGCAGCTAAAACCTCCCCAAGCAATACACAGAGGTTCTCAAGCTTAAATTTAAAATTAGAGATCTCTGAATCAAGTTTCCCCGGATCAGATCCGTCACCCACAGAATGAAGCTCTCCGTCCTCATGTTCTGCAAACTGTGACGCAGTATCAGACATGGCTCTTACAGCACCAGCGCGCTCTGCACCTCTCCTAATCCCAGAGCTATCGCGCTTGCCTCTCAATTCTGGCAATCTAGATAATACTTCTGACAGGGTATTATTCATGATTGTAGCCATGTCCTGTAAAGTAATTGCTATGGGCGTCTCTGATGTACTTGGCGCCATAATAGCATGCGCCCCCTGAGCGGGAGGCGAAGGTACTGACACGTGAGGAGAGTTAGTCGGCATAACTTCCCCCTCGTCGTCTGGTGATAATTCTTTTATAGATAAAGACTGACCTTTATTATTTAAAGTGAAATCAATACATTTAGTACACATATTTCTATGGGGCTCCACACTGGCTTTCAAACATAATGAACAAGTAGATTCATCTATGTCAGACATGTTTAAACAGACTAGCAATAAGACTGGCAAGCTTGAAAAACACTTCACAATAAGTTTACAAGCAATATAAAAAACGCTACTGCGCCTTTAAGAAGCACAAAACCTGTCTCAAGTTGAAATAACAATGAACCAAAGCAGTTATACCAACCAAATTTTCACAGTAAATGTATTAAGTTAGCAGAGTATTGCACCCACTTGCAAATGGATGATTAACCCCTTAATACCCAAAACGGATAAACAATAGAGAAAAAACGTTTTTTAAAACAGTCAAACACACTGTCACAGCTCTGCTGTGACTGATTACCTCCCTCAATATGACTTTTGAGTCCTCTAGAGAAGTCCTGGATCATGCAGGAAGAAGCAGGAAGTCTGAGTCTGAATTTTTTTTAAAAAAGCGCTAAAATAGGCCCCTCCCACTCATATTACAACAGTGGGAAGCCTCAGTTAACTGTTTCTATGCAGAAATTAAGCCAGCCATGTGGAAAAATTATGCCCCAATAAGTTTCATCACCAAATGTACGTTAAAAAACGATTAAACATGCCAGCAAACGTTTTAAAACACTTTTTTTTAAAGAGTATATATCTCTATTAATAAGCCTGATACCAGTCGCTTTCACTGCATTTAAGGCTTTACTTACATTACTTCGGTATCAGCAGCAATTTCTTAGTCAATTCCATTCCTTAGAAAAATATTTTACTGCACAAACCTTAGTTGCAGGAAAAACCTGCACGCCATTCCCTTTCTGAAGTTACCTCACTCAGAATGTGTGAGAACAGCAAGTGGATCTTAGTTACTTCTGCTAAGATCATAGAAAACGCAGGCAGATTCTTCTTCCAAATACTGCCTGAGAAAAAACAGCACACTCCGGTGCCATTTAAAAATAACAAACTTTTGATTGAAGAAATAAACTAAGTATAAAACACCACAGTCCTCTCAGGACCTCCATCTATGTTGAGGGTTGCAAGAGAATGACTGGATATGACATGTGAGGGGAGGAGCTATATAGCAGCTCTGCTGTGGGTGATCCTCTTGCAACTTCCTGTTGGGAAGGGAATATATCCCACAAGTAATGGATGATCCGTGGACTGGATACACTACAAGAGAAAAGTGATTTTACTGATTTGGAGGGTGCCAGTATCTTTTTTTTAACTGTTAATTATCCTTCACCTGGTACCTCCTCAGTTCCACTTCATCTAGGATCGTATTTCTGCCTTTCACCTGTTAATCAAGGTCAGGTGTGTGCAAGCCCTTGCAAGCTCTTTCAAGCACGGATTATTCAGCAGAAAGCAGTTTGTTACACGCAAGCCATTCAGTAGTGAAACCTTACAAGCAGGAAAAATCTCTTACCAAAGCATCTAGTGGACCCCGCAGGCATGTGGACGGGGATTTGGCTCGCTGAGTGACCGGAGGATCGCTGTGTAGTAGGTCTTCAGGCTGGTAAGCGGAGCAATTTACAGGACGTCTGAAAGTGCCGTGTATTGGGAAGTCCTATTAGCTGATTGACATTGCTATGGCCTCCTGATTTGGCTTGTTTGCCGTTCAGCTGCGATTATATTGTTATATGGGCTTTTGTGTGCAAGCACCCTCAAGGACTGTAGAGCTTGAGCGGGGTTCTTCAGCGTTTGTTCGTTCGTGTGTGTGTGTGTGTGTGTGTATGTATGTATATATATATATATATATATATATATATCCAGGATGAGCACTCTCACTTCAATCATAAGCAGCCAGGGTGCTAGTCGGTAATTAATATTGATAGCACAAACCTGCACTCACTGGACTTTTTTAACACCAAACATTTACGTTTCGGAGACAAAGTATCCCCTTCCTCAGACAAAAGTGAAATGGCAATACAAGCAGTATAAAAACAGAATTTATGTTTACCTGATAAATTACTTTCTCCAACGGTGTGTCCGGTCCACGGCGTCATCCTTACTTGTGGGATATTCTCTTCCCCAACAGGAAATGGCAAAGAGCCCAGCAAAGCTGGTCACATGATCCCTCCTAGGCTCCGCCTACCCCAGTCATTCGACCGACGTTAAGGAGGAATATTTGCATAGGAGAAACCATATGGTACCGTGGTGACTGTAGTTAAAGAAAATAAATTATCAGACCTGATTAAAAAAACCAGGGCGGGCCGTGGACCGGACACACCGTTGGAGAAAGTAATTTATCAGGTAAACATAAATTCTGTTTTCTCCAACATAGGTGTGTCCGGTCCACGGCGTCATCCTTACTTGTGGGAACCAATACCAAAGCTTTAGGACACGGATGAAGGGAGGGAGCAAATCAGGTCACCTAAATGGAAGGCACCACGGCTTGCAAAACCTTTCTCCCAAAAATAGCCTCAGAAGAAGCAAAAGTATCAAACTTGTAAAATTTGGTAAAAGTGTGCAGTGAAGACCAAGTCGCTGCCCTACATATCTGATCAACAGAAGCCTCGTTCTTGAAGGCCCATGTGGAAGCCACAGCCCTAGTGGAATGAGCTGTGATTCTTTCGGGAGGCTGCCGTCCGGCAGTCTCGTAAGCCAATCTGATGATGCTTTTAATCCAAAAAGAGAGAGAGGTAGAAGTTGCTTTTTGACCTCTCCTTTTACCGGAATAAACAACAAACAAGGAAGATGTTTGTCTAAAATCCTTTGTAGCATCTAAATAGAATTTTAGAGCGCGAACAACATCCAAATTGTGCAACAAACGTTCCTTCTTTGAAACTGGTTTCGGACACAGAGAAGGTACGATAATCTCCTGGTTAATGTTTTTGTTAGAAACAACTTTTGGAAGAAAACCAGGTTTAGTACGTAAAACCACCTTATCTGCATGGAACACCAGATAAGGAGGAGAACACTGCAGAGCAGATAATTCTGAAACTCTTCTAGCAGAAGAAATTGCAACTAAAAACAAAACTTTCCAAGATAATAACTTAATATCAACGGAATGTAAGGGTTCAAACGGAACCCCCTGAAGAACTGAAAGAACTAGATTGAGACTCCAAGGAGGAGTCAAAGGTTTGTAAACAGGCTTAATTCTAACCAGAGCCTGAACAAAGGCTTGAACATCTGGCACAGCTGCCAGCTTTTTGTGAAGTAACACAGACAAGGCAGAAATCTGTCCCTTCAGGGAACTTGCAGATAATCCTTTTTCCAATCCTTCTTGAAGGAAGGATAGAATCTTAGGAATCTTAACCTTGTCCCAAGGGAATCCTTTAGATTCACACCAACAGATATATTTTTTCCAAATTTTGTGGTAAATCTTTCTAGTTACAGGCTTTCTGGCCTGAACAAGAGTATCGATAACAGAATCTGAGAACCCTCGCTTCGATAAGATCAAGCGTTCAATCTCCAAGCAGTCAGCTGGAGTGAAACCAGATTCGGATGTTCGAACGGACCCTGAACAAGAAGGTCTCGTCTCAAAGGTAGCTTCCAAGGTGGAGCCGATGACATATTCACCAGATCTGCATACCAAGTCCTGCGTGGCCACGCAGGAGCTATCAAGATCACCGACGCCCTCTCCTGATTGATCCTGGCTACCAGCCTGGGGATGAGAGGAAACGGCGGGAACACATAAGCTAGTTTGAAGGTCCAAGGTGCTACTAGTGCATCCACTAGAGCCGCCTTGGGATCCCTGGATCTGGACCCGTAGCAAGGAACTTTGAAGTTCTGACGAGAGGCCATCAGATCCATGTCTGGAATGCCCCACAGCTGAGTGACTTGGGCAAAAATTTCCGGATGGAGTTCCCACTCCCCCGGATGCAATGTCTGACGACTCAGAAAATCCGCTTCCCAATTTTCCACTCCTGGGATGTGGATAGCAGACAGGTGGCAGGAGTGAGACTCCGCCCATAGAATGATTTTGGTCACTTCTTCCATCGCTAGGGAACTCCTTGTTCCCCCCTGATGGTTGATGTACGCAACAGTTGTCATGTTGTCTGATTGAAACCGTATGAACTTGGCCCTCGCTAGCTGAGGCCAAGCCTTGAGAGCATTGAATATCGCTCTCAGTTCCAGAATATTTATCGGTAGAAGAGATTCTTCCCGAGACCAAAGACCCTGAGCTTTCAGGGATCCCCAGACCGCGCCCCAGCCCATCAGACTGGCGTCGGTCGTGACAATGACCCACTCTGGTCTGCGGAATGTCATCCCTTGTGACAGGTTGTCCAGGGACAGCCACCAACGGAGTGAGTCTCTGGTCCTCTGATTTACTTGTATCTTCGGAGACAACTCTGTATAGTCCCCATTCCACTGACTGAGCATGCACAGTTGTAATGGTCTTAGATGAATGCGCGCAAAAGGAACTATGTCCATTGCCGCTACCATCAACCCGATCACTTCCATGCACTGAGCTATGGAAGGAAGAGGAACGGAATGAAGTATCCGACATGAGTCTAGAAGTTTTGTTTTTCTGGCCTCTGTCAGAAAAATCCTCATTTCTAAGGAGTCTATTATTGTTCCCAAGAAGGGAACCCTTGTTGACGGAGATAGAGAACTCTTTTCCACGTTCACTTTCCATCCGTGAGATCTGAGAAAGGCCAGGACAATGTCCGTGTGAGCCTTTGCTTGAGGAAGGGACGACGCTTGAATCAGAATGTCGTCCAAGTAAGGTACTACAGCAATGCCCCTTGGTCTTAGCACAGCTAGAAGGGACCCTAGTACCTTTGTGAAAATCCTTGGAGCAGTGGCTAATCCGAAAGGAAGCGCCACGAACTGGTAATGCTTGTCCAGGAATGCGAACCTTAGGAACCGATGATGTTCCTTGTGGATAGGAATATGTAGATACGCATCCTTTAAATCCACCGTGGTCATGAATTGACCTTCCTGGATGGAAGGAAGAATAGTTCGAATGGTTTCCATCTTGAACGATGGAACCTTGAGAAACTTGTTTAAGATCTTGAGATCTAAGATTGGTCTGAACGTTCCCTCTTTTTTGGGAACTATGAACAGATTGGAGTAGAACCCCATCCCTTGTTCTCCTAATGGAACAGGATGAATCACTCCCATTTTTAACAGGTCTTCTACACAATGTAAGAATGCCTGTCTTTTTATGTGGTCTGAAGACAACTGAGACCTGTGGAACCTCCCCCTTGGGGGAAGTCCCTTGAATTCCAGAAGATAACCTTGGGAGACTATTTCTAGCGCCCAAGGATCCAGAACATCTCTTGCCCAAGCCTGAGCGAAGAGAGAGAGTCTGCCCCCCACCAGATCCAGTCCCGGATCGGGGGCCAACATTTCATGCTGTCTTGGTAGCAGTGGCAGGTTTCTTGGCCTGCTTTCCCTTTTTCCAGCCTTGCATTGGTCTCCAAGCTGGCTTGGCTTGAGAAGTATTACCCTCTTGCTTAGAGGACGTAGCACTTTGGGCTGGTCCGTTTCTACGAAAGGGACGAAAATTAGGTTTATTTTTTGCCTTGAAAGGCCGATCCTGAGGAAGGGCGTGGCCCTTACCCCCAGTGATATCAGAGATAATTTCTTTCAAGTCAGGGCCAAACAGCGTTTTCCCCTTGAAAGGAATGTTAAGTAGCTTGTTCTTGGAAGACGCATCAGCCGACCAAGATTTCAACCAAAGCGCTCTGCGCGCCACAATAGCAAACCCAGAATTCTTAGCCGCTAACCTAGCCAATTGCAAAGTGGCGTCTAGGGTGAAAGAATTAGCCAATTTGAGAGCATTGATTCTGTCCATAATCTCCTCATAAGGAGGAGAATCACTATCGACCGCCTTTATCAGCTCATCGAACCAGAAACATGCGGCAGTAGCGACAGGGACAATGCATGAAATTGGTTGTAGAAGGTAACCCTGCTGAACAAACATCTTTTTAAGCAAACCCTCTAATTTTTTATCCATAGGATCTTTGAAAGCACAACTATCCTCTATGGGTATAGTGGTGCGTTTGTTTAAAGTGGAAACCGCTCCCTCGACCTTGGGGACTGTCTGCCATAAGTCCTTTCTGGGGTCGACCATAGGAAACAATTTTTTTAAATATGGGGGGAGGGACGAAAGGAATACCGGGCCTCTCCCATTCTTTATTAACAATGTCCGCCACCCGCTTGGGTATAGGAAAAGCTTCTGGGAGCCCCGGCACCTCTAGGAACTTGTCCATTTTACATAGTTTCTCTGGGATGACCAACTTGTCACAATCATCCAGAGTGGATAATACCTCCTTAAGCAGAATGCGGAGATGTTCCAACTTAAATTTAAATGTAATCACATCAGGTTCAGCTTGTTGAGAAATGTTCCCTGAATCAGTAATTTCTCCCTCAGACAAAACCTCCCTGGCCCCATCAGACTGGGTTAGGGGCCCTTCAGAAATATTATTATCAGCGTCGTCATGCTCTTCAGTATCTAAAACAGAGCAGTCGCGCTTACGCTGATAAGTGTTCATTTTGGCTAAAATGTTTTTGACAGAATTATCCATTACAGCCGTTAATTGTTGCATAGTAAGGAGTATTGGCGCGCTAGATGTACTAGGGGCCTCCTGAGTGGGCAAGACTCGTGTAGACGAAGGAGGGAATGATGCAGTACCATGCTTACTCCCCTCACTTGAGGAATCATCTTGGGCATCATTGTCATTGTCACATAAATCACATTTATTTAAATGAATAGGAATTCTGGCTTCCCCACATTCAGAACACAGTCTATCTGGTAGTTCAGACATGTTAAACAGGCATAAACTTGATAACAAAGTACAAAAAACGTTTTAAAATAAAACCGTTACTGTCACTTTAAATTTTAAACTGAACACACTTTATTACTGCAATTGCGAAAAAACATGAAGGAATTGTTCAAAATTCACCAAATTTTCACCACAGTGTCTTAAAGCCTTAAAAGTATTGCACACCAAATTTGGAAGCTTTAACCCTTAAAATAACGGAACCGGAGCCGTTTTGAACTTTAACCCCTTTACAGTCCCTGGTATCTGCTTTGCTGAGACCCAACCAAGCCCAAAGGGGAATACGATACCAAATGATGCCTTCAGAAAGTCTTTTCTAAGTATCAGAGCTCCTCTCACATGCGACTGCATGCCATGCCTCTCAAAAACAAGTGCGCAACACCGGCGCGAAAATGAGACTCTGCCTATGCTTTGGGAAAGCCCCTAAAGAATAAGGTGTCTAAAACAGTGCCTGCCGATATTATTATATCAAAATACCCAGATAAAATGATTCCTCAAGGCTAAATATGTGTTAATAATGAATCGATTTAGCCCAGAAAAAGTCTACAGTCTTAATAAGCCCTTGTGAAGCCCTTATTTACGATCGTAATAAACATGGCTTACCGGATCCCATAGGGAAAATGACAGCTTCCAGCATTACATCGTCTTGTTAGAATGTGTCATACCTCAAGCAGCAAGAGACTGCTCACTGTTCCCCCAACTGAAGTTAATTGCTCTCAACAGTCCTGTGTGGAACAGCCATGGATTTTAGTGACGGTTGCTAAAATCATTTTCCTCATACAAACAGAAATCTTCATCTCTTTTCTGTTTCTGAGTAAATAGTACATACCAGCACTATTTCAAAATAACAAACTCTTGATTGAATAATAAAAACTACAGTTAAACACTAAAAAACTCTAAGCCATCTCCGTGGAGATGTTGCCTGTACAACGGCAAAGAGAATGACTGGGGTAGGCGGAGCCTAGGAGGGATCATGTGACCAGCTTTGCTGGGCTCTTTGCCATTTCCTGTTGGGGAAGAGAATATCCCACAAGTAAGGATGACGCCGTGGACCGGACACACCTATGTTGGAGAAAAGGCAAACAAAGTGATAACCCCCTCCCCCCAATTAAGACAAAAAAACGCCAAAATGGTAGTCATGACTACCACACAAACCAAAGAGACAGTGTTGCTAAACCAAACAACTAATTTTGAAAAATTAGGATTGAGTCATCAATTGGTTAAATATTGGAGTGTAAAGCACTAGATAAGTGTGAATTAAAAATGTATATACATATATCCAACTTATATGGAATAATAAATTCAACTTATATGGAATAATAAATTTATAAATTTGATACTCACATATGGACAAGTATTTCACAAGCATATCCCCTTATAAACTGCTTAATAGGGAAAATTGCATGATAAAGAAAATGGGAAGCACACACACACACACAGAGAGCTCACAGTCTGATCGTTCAACTGTCAGACCAGTTGCGTGCACAACACAATGGTATTGTAAGATTAGGGGAAATCACAGTGACAGGTGATTACATTACTATCAGTAACACAACGCCTATTTCAAAACACTTTTACACACTCACTTGTGTGATCAGAACGACAAACGGATCACTGGGAATGAGAAAGACATCCAGGACCGGTCATGCCGAAAACCGTAAGTGGAGAGGGCGTGTAATGACATCACGTCACTTAGGCAACAACGGAAGCGTAGCGCACATACTCAAACCGTGAGAAAACATATGTGGGCTAAGAGCCCAAGCACACAAAATATGCCATAGTCCACACATCAATAGAACCTAGTGATTAGCATCACACCGCATACTCATGTTTAAGGTGTGATGCTAATCACTAGGTTCTATTGATGTGTGGACTATGGCATATTTTTTTGTGCTTGGGCTCTTAGCCCACATATGTTTCTGTTTTCTCACGGTTTGAGTATGCGCTGTATGTGCGCTACGCTTCCGTTGTTGCCTAGGTGACGTGATGTCATTACACGCCCTCTCCACTTACGGTTTTCGGCATGACCGGTCCTGGATGTCTTTCTCATTCCCAGTGATCCGTTTGTCGTTCTGATCACACAAGTGAGTGTGTAAAAGTGTTTTGAAATAGGCGTTGTGTTACTGATAGTAATGTAATCACCTGTCACTGTGATTTCCCCTAATCTTACAATACCATTGGGTTGTGCACGCAACTGGTCTCCGACAGTTGAACGATCAGACTGTGAGCTCTCTGTGTGTGTGTGTGTGTGTGCTTCCCATTTTCTTTATCATGCAATTTTCCCTATTAAGCAGTTTATAAGGGGATATGCTTGTGAAATACTTGTCCATATGGGAGTATCACATTTATAAATGTATTATTCCATATAAGTTGGATATATGTATATACATTTTTAATTCACACTTATCTAGTGCTTTACACTCCAATATTTAACCACTTGACTCAATCCTAATTTTTCAAAATTAGTTGTTTGGTTTAGCAACACTGTCACTTTGGTTTGTGTGGTAGTCATGATTACCATTTGCGTTTTTTTGTCTTAATTGGGGGGAGGGGTTATCACTTTGTTTGCCTTTTTTATACTGCTTGTATTGCCATTTCACTTTTGTCTGAGGAAGGGGATACTTTGTCTCCGAAACGTTACATTAAATGTTTGGTGTTAAAGTCCAGTGACTGCAAGTTTTTGATATATAGATATATATATATATATATATACACATACATATACACACACACACTTTCAAGCTTAAAGAGACATACACTCATTTTTTCTTTGCATAAATGTTTTGTAGATCTATTTATATAGCCCATAAAGTTTATAAATAAATAAATGTATAGTTTTGCTTATTTTTAAATAACATTGCTCTGATTTTCAGACTCCTAACCAAGCCCCAAAGTTTTATGTGAATACCGTCAGCTACCTTCTCCAGCTTGCTCCTGTTTGTGTAAAGGGTCTTTTCATATGCAAAAGAAGGGGGAGGGTGTGGAGTGTCTTATTTGCCACTTGCAGTGGGCTTTCCAGCTGCCTTTTCAACAGAGCCAAACTGACAGCTTCTAAGTAAGTTTTTAAACTGTTTTATACTGGATTTTTATATCAGTATCTGTGCATCTTATTCTTTATAGTAGTGTCTATTACATGCAGTTATATGAAAATTTAGTGTATACTGTCCCTTTAATGGGACATGTTCATGTCTACAAAACAAGGATTAGCCTGAGAATAAATATGCAGGTGTAATGTTTTTCTTTTAATAAAACATTGAATAATTTGCAAAGTTTTAGTGTCCATAAGTTTCCTCTGCTCAGACCAAGTAGGGACCGCTATGAGTCACTGGTGTGTGCAACCAGTGACCATGTGGAATACAAGTTCACTCTGCATTCTCACTTCAGAGGCATTATAATTATCAGAATCACAGATTATAAAATATGGTATATATATATATATATATATAAAAAATGTTCAATTACAATCCCTTTAAATGTAACTAAGAGTTCACACTAAAGAAAAACATTAATTTGAGATTGTCACCTTTAGAACCAATTGTGAGACTCTGATTGATCACTTTCCTGTAGTGCATTTTGGCAAAATGCATTGCAGTCAGGTAGTTTAAGATCAACAAAAAAAAAGGAGCAATACTTTAAATGTAGAAATTTACATTTGTTTAATCCACAAGTGTCAGATTCTTAATGTTTTAGAATTCCAGGGCATTAATAGAACAGCTTGATAATTGGGAAAAAAGAAAATGTCCGCGTCACAAGAGTCAGAAAAAATATATATATGCAACTTTAGGAACTAGGGTGGGAACACACCCCTTACAAAAAATTTTAATAAAATAAGAATGACATTTCAGTGTTACAATTCAAGTCCTTAATGAAACAACCTGAAGTATTTTGGGAAACACATTTTGCTGCATATATTATATCCAGCAGGTAATGATTTGCAATGACCTTTATCAATAATCAAGTTTATAAACGTGTATTTGCAAAACGGTAACATTAAAACAATACGTCCACAAAACCATTATTATTAAAGGCTCTCTGTTAGCAGTACAGTAATGGTGCCCACATAAGACCTTCCCCCTTTATATACTGAAGTAATGAAAACAAAATTAAAGTATGTACATTTTATTAAACAAGGGAAATCCATGGCATGTTCATGGAATTTTAGATACAAATAAAAAAATAATTGCCGTTACCCCCAAGAACGCCGAGGCAGAAAACACATTACAGATGATGCAACTTGCCACAGAGGCAAAAATTTGACAACTGCTGTGTCATACTTTTTTTTCTGATTACATGGCAGAAACCAAAACAGGTTAATACAACAATTGGTATATTTTAAATGTCTTAAACACATCTGATGAGGAATTTTGTTTCGAAGACAAAAAGAGGAAACATTTTTACATTATTATCAAACAGGAACCGGAAAGGACTACGACTGAGGGGAGACCTGTGCTTTTCTCATGGAGCGAAGCGCCTTCTCTCGCAAATGCTTCTCCAAATCGTCCAGATTTCCCTCGCCGTCACTTTCAGTCTCCTGGGAAGGGGAAATTTATAGGATTTTTGTTTAGGGATGTACACGCCCGTCATCAGCAGAATTTTTATAATGCTGCAGCGGAAGACAGAAAAGGAGGCAGAACAGTGATTGGTGATCAGAACTAATGTATAGGGAGCCCCCTGAATGGGCTTAGAGGACATAAGCCCTCTGGTAATAATGGGGTAGGGACTTGAGAGCTTAACAATTCATCTCCTTTGAGAGATTATATGTTAGGTCTATTTAAGGAGCAACTAACTGGAAAAGGGGCATAGTTATGCTCTCTCCTCACCTTTTTTGTGTCTGTGTCTACATCCTGCTCTCTTCTTTCGGATGGTGAAACAGCAGACGCTTTCTCCTTCTTATGTTTTTTGTGTTTCTTGTGCTTCTTTTCCTTCTTGTGTTTCTTATCTTTCTTTTTCTTCTTCTTTTTACCTCCACCATCCTGGTCTGAAGTCTGAAGAAAGTGTAAACAGTTTGTAAAGTCAGAACCAAATTTTGAAAAATGTTTTAAAAACAAGAAACAGCATCAAACCACATTCATTTAAAAATTTAAAGAGAGCACTTTTCTGTCATTCCTATGACAGATGAGCAATAAATATTTTTGAAAAATTCTTTAATAAATACTTTAGAGTTTCAAAAATCAATTTATGTAAGAACTTACCTGATAAATGAATTTCTTTCATGGTGGCAAGAGTCCATGAGCTAGTGACGTATGGGATATACATAACTACCAGGAGGGGGCAAAGTTTCCCAAACCTCAAATGCCTATAAATACACCTCCCACCTCACTTATACCTTAGTTTAACATGTAGCCAAGAAGTGAGATGTAAAAGGAGTAAAAGCATAAAACAAATTATGCTTACCTGATTATTTTTTCTGACGGGATCATTACTTTTAGGAATTCAGAACCTTGCCATCAGGAGGAGGCAAAGAGACCCCCAGCCAAAGGCTTAAATACCTCCCCCCCTCTTCCCTCATCCCCCAGTCATTCTGCCAAGGGAAGAAGGAACAGTAGGAGAAATATCAGGGTGAAAAAGGTGCCAGAAGAAGATTAACGCGGGCGGGGAGCTGTGGACTCTTCCCGTCAGAAAAAAAGAAAATTATCAGGGAAGCATAACAACCTGCAAAGCAGTGTTAGAGGGCACTCAGATCCCCAGAGTACTGTGAGCACAAAAGCCTCCAAGGAGCCAGCCCTGCGGCTCTAGACTCCCACAAAACGTACCCCCAACCCAAAGAAAAAGAACCTCACTCTACCCCCGAGAGGGAGCACAGAGGATCCAATAAGAGATCCAAAGGAACATCCAACAAAGGAAAAAAGGCAAAACTTAGAGCAAACCCAAGGTTGCTACAAGACCACTGCTCAGGGAAATTAACTCCCTAGAAGGGCAAGGACCAAAGAGAAAAACTCCATACCCAGGAAAAACAATCACTAGGATGATCAGAGAGCCACCCTCAGATCCATGACAGCACCATACAACAGACAGTGCTCCAAAAATCTGCGAGTTCCCCATTGTATCATAGTCAAGTCGAAAACCCATTAGACTAGACAGTATAGGTAGGTTAACTGCCCTAGCAGCTAAGAAAAGAGCTCTTCGTGAGAGCCACCTCTAAACAAGAACTCGTGATGACCAATCTCAAGGCAGCAAAGCTGACCTTAAGCCATCGTGAGACCTCATCCCACGAGAACGGCCGAGAGACATCGGCAACAGCTCCTGTCCAGTTAAGTACCGGACCCCAAGGAGCATCAAGTACCCCCCCCACCCCCACTGAAGGAGAGAACATACTAGATTGAAGTACACAATCAATACTTTAACAGAGCAGACCGATCCCTGACCTTCACTAAGGTAATGGCCCAGAACAAAGGCTGACAAGACTGAAAACAGAGAATACCAAAAACTCTGCTCAGACCTCTGGGAAAGGATGTGTCTACAAGCAAGCAAAACCTCTGTGTAGAGCTCTGACCGCTACTTAAAACTGGCATGCTACCCTGAGCCATGACAGAAAATACATGCTCGGGTTCCAGAACCCCTACAGACTGCCTTCCCTAAAGGAGGAACACTCCCAAAAGGAAGATAGTGCTCTGCCTCACAGCGTCCTAATAGCAGAATCCAGCCCTGTAATTTTGAGTACGCAAGGAAGGGAAAAACCCTCAGAAGCGAGAAAAACAAAAAGGACCCAGTGGCCTTAACAGATACTGAGGTACCTCCAAATCAAAGGAGGGCAAACACAAGAAACTCATACCCCCACCCTAGGTCTACAGCAAAACAATAGATGCCCCAGAAGACAAAGTAGGGACCCGTCAGACCTCAAAAATAAACTTCAAGCCGATATCAATCTCCCATGAGATCCAAAAAGAAAAAACCCAGCCCCCTTCAAAAGGGACACACGGGAGATCCAAACCCCAAAGAAACTGAACCGCCCATGCCCGCATCCAGGCAAGACACATGGCCATAAGTCAGAGTCCCAGAGAAACTGGAATGATCGAAATATCTAACCTCTTGAGGAGCCCTTAAGCTGCCTCCTATGGAGGAGTGTACCCTAGACAGAACCTTTCCAAAGTACTTAGACGTAGGGTACTAGCAACAGCCTCAAAACCAAGAGTCTGGAAAAATATCTTAACCGGCCTAAGAAAATGGCAACCAGCACCATTGGATCTTAAGAATCTATTGTAGACAGGCTTTACTAACTGATCTACACGCCGGTGTAAATAAATGTAACCCAGTGACTTGACCTCAAAAAGGCAAAGGACTGTATCAATCTGACCCCAGACCTCCTACCTGCAAGCCCAAAAGGCTAAATCTGCTAGAGGGTTGAAGGAGAACACCAGAGTTTAACGACCACGGGATTACAAGGAACAGCTCTTAGATTAAGAAGACATATCTCCAGAGTTCCATTCAGGATTAGTCTACCGGAAATCCCTGCAACAGGACAACAATGGGAGCCTTGCAACACCTGGTAAGCCAAGCTGACCATGGGACTAAACCAGGAGAAAAAACGAGGTGAATCACACCCTTGCACTCCCAAAAAACAGGAAAGACATGACGTACTTCCAGACCCAGACGGCCCAACCAAAGAAGGGAAAAACTGGTATCTCCAGACATCCGGAGGTCATCCAAATCTCCAAACTCTAAAGGAAGGAAGGAAGGAAGGAAGCACTACGGTTCCGAGTCCAAAAAGACCTCTAGAAACCACAAGAAGCTTTAAAAAGTCAATCACATATTCCAAGCAAATTGCAAGAAAGACCAACTTGGATTTGAGCTCACAACCTTCCTAAGAAGCGTTTGATCTAAACACTAGGCCCCATACCTTGTAGTAGGATCCGAGCCCGGAGCCCGCATCAATAGGCCAAAGAGACATCCAGAATCCGACAGGATAATCAGCACCACGAGGGTGACATGAACCATAAGGAATAGCAGCTAGTACCCGTCTGGTACAAGAACACTCCAGAACTGTCCAAGAAAAAAAAAATCGACCTGCAAGGATTGATAAATAAACTAGAAACATAATTATGCTCTTAAGAAAAAATGTGCAACTTCCGAGGAAGTGCCCATGCGACCACAAAATCCCAGGTATCAGTTCCAAAGAAAGAACGTTCCCAAAACGGAATTATATCAGACATGAGCTTTCTAAAACAAATCAAACACATCCTAACCGGATCCAAATAAAAGTAAAGCAGCACCCGTGGGTGAACGCCCAAGGAGAAGGGGCATACCAACAGGACCAGCCGATCAGAGACCCCATTCTCCTAAGCTCAGAACTGGAACCAATACATAAAAGAAAGAAAAGAAAAACCAAGACGTCAAGGAGATTGGTTTCATCCCATATGTCTAACCCAGCTTGCCATCCGGCACAGAAGGCAGAGGCCCTCGGCCCACTAGGACTGGGATCCTCCAGCACTGCCAAAACATGCCTTAGTAGAACACGAAGAGGTGCTACCCTATAATGGAAGGCAAACAAATAATGCTTACCTGATAATTTAATTTCCATCTGTGGGAGGAGAGTCCACGGCTTCATTCATTACTTGTGGGAATTAAGAACCTGGCCACCAGGAGGCAGCAAAGACACCCCAGCCAAAGGCTTAAATACCTTCCCCACTTCCCTCATCCCCCAGTCATTCTGCCATGGGAACCAGGAACAGTAGGAGAAATATCAGGGTGTAAAAGGTGCCAGAAGATGAATAAATTTAGGGCCGCCCAACGGAGATACGGACGGGAGCCGTGGACTCTCCTCCCCTCGATGGAAATGAAATTATCAGGTAAGCATAATTTTGGTTTTCCATCTAAAAGGGAGGAGAGTCCAGGGCTTCATTCATTACCATTGGGAACATATACCCAAGCTCTAGAGGACACTGAATGAAACCAGGAGGGTAAAAGGCGAACCCTAATTTGAGGGCACCACAGCCTGCAAAACCCTTTCTCCCAAAAACAGCTTCCGCAGAATCAATAACTTTGTAAAAGTGTGAGGACCAGGTAGCCGCCTTACAAATTTGCTCCATAGGAGGCCTCATTCTTGAAGGCCCAAGACGAAGCCACAGCTCTAGTTGAATGAGCCGTGATCCTCTGAGGAGACTTATGTCCCACTGTCTCATAAGCCAAGCGAATCAAGCTCATCAAACAAAAAAAAAAAGTAGTAGCAGAGGCCCTTTGCCCCTCCCAGAATACACCACAAAAAGAGATGTAGACTGTCTGAAATCCTTTATAGAATAAGATTAGGGAAAGTGAGGGGATTTATGGCATTTAAGCCAAGTGTAGAATTATACACTAAGGTTATAGATAGAAAATGGGGTTTAAAATTACACTTTATTAAACATATATGCAAAAAGACATTACCATAGGTGAGATGGTGTAAATAGTAAAAGAGAATGGGTATATTTACTTCCAGACGCTATAATGACTATTTACCTTGCATCCACCCATAATTAAAAAAGGGGAGAGAGATACATACGGCTAGTGGAATAATGGGATAGGTCACTTCCAAAATTCTAATGCTGTGTAGCCTTAAGTATGTAGCATCTCATAAATTAAAATGAGGGCTTGAGGGCCTGGTAAGCTTGAGTCCACTCTGAATTGGTAAGGGATACTGTAATCAGCAGGTATTCAAATTGTCATTCATGTAATCACGCATCAGTATTCATACTAAATGCAAACATAAGCTATGTGCTCAAAGGCGTCGTCCTACCTGCGTACTGCTTTGATCAAATAAAGTCAGACGATTTCTGGCTAGATCCCTAAAAGGTTAACTAGGTTAACAATCCATACATACAGCACATTCACAGACAGACGCTTGGGGTATAGATAGACATAACTCTCAAATCAGAGCTAGACCTCACATATGTTGTCTGCATATGATATTATGCATACCGTGTAATGATATAACTGTGAATGTGCTCTAATGAGTATAAACCCATGTAACCATGTTGTTAAACATCAAAACGCCAAAGCACTATATATTAGCCCCTATTAGGGGACTCAACCGAGTATCAGCGAGGTATGGTAACAAAATATCTAAGGCGGATAAATTACAAAATTGCCGCTGGTGATTAGCTGTATGTAAAAGGTTAGGACTCGCTGTATACCAAGCCCCGCCCGTCGACGCGTTTCCGTCACTGCAAAGTGACTTCATCAGGGCATAGGGCTGGCCCAGCGTTAGATTCCGCTCTATATGTTGTCTAGATTGTCATGGTAACGTATTAGTTACTGCTTTCAATGTTGCGGATGTGTAAATACCGCATGGCCTCTCTAAAGCACCAGATCAAATCCTATTGGTATACATCTTAGTTGTTTATAAATGCATTGCCAAAAATGTAATGTTAATTTTCATCTGAAATAGAGCTGTTATATACATCCACGATTGCGCTTAACCTACTGGTAATTTATTCGCGATCTGTGCCGTTTTAGCAAAGACACACCTCATAGGATGTTTTAATGCTTTATTAATCAGGATAGTGTAGCCCAATTTTCTGAGTCATAACACATCCTAAATATGGTAGCGAGTGATAACATGTATTCCAAGTAAGTTTTTTCTTTCCTCTCTTTTTTTTGGTTTTCTGTTTGCTATATCTTGTTTGTTTGTTTGGTTCGTTGCCCTTTTTCCCCCTCCAGGGGAAAAGGGAAAAATAAAAGTCCAGCATTTAAATTGTTTTTTTTTTTTCTGGAAGTATTATAAATCACAGTACTTTGTCTTTTTTTTTATGAGATTGTATAACATAAAATGTCTTGACCCTGCGTGGTGCAAAAAGACAAGAAAGGAAAAATGTTGAAGTATGTCCTTTCTCTTCTTGAGTTTGTATTGTGATTTTTTGCTGGATTTAAATAAAAGGAAAAAATTGTTAAAAAACAAAAACAAAAACCCCTGACCCTGTTCCTGTATTGGAACGGGACGTATTACTCCCATGGAAGCAAGGTCTCCTACACAACGTAAGAACGCCTCTCTTTTTATCTGGCTTGCAGATAATCTTAAAAGAAGAAACCTTCCTCTGGGGGAACAGTTTCTAAACTCCAACTGATATCCCTGAGACACAATTTCCAGTGTCCAGGGATCCTGAACATCTCTTATCCAGGCCTGGACGAAGAGAGAGAGAGAGTCTGCCCCCCCGAATCCGGTCCTGGATCGGGGGCCGACCCTTCATGCTGACTTTGTAGCAGCAGCAGGCTTCTTGGATTGTTTACCCTTGTTCCAGGAGATGACCCTTGCCTCCCGTTATGTCAGAAATGATCTCCTTCAAGTCAGGCCCGAACAGGGTCTTCCCCTTGTAAGGAATAGCCAAAAACTTAGATTTGGATGACACATCCGCAGACCAAGATTTTAACCATAAAGATCTGCGTGTTAAGATGGCAAAGCCCGAACTCTTAGCCGCCAATTTAGTAATCTGCAGGGAAGCATCTGTAATAAACAAATTAGCTAACTTAAGAGCTTTAATTCGATCCTGTATCTCTTCCAAAGGAGTCTCAGTCTTAAGAGACTCTTCCAGAGCATCAAACCAATAAGCAGCCGCAGTGGTGACTGACAATGCAAGCCGCAGGTTGTAACAGGAATCCTTGATGAACGTAAATTTTTTTTAAGACAACCCTCCAATTTCTTATCCATAGGGTCCTTAAACGCAAATCTATCAATAGGAATAGTAGTACGCTTGGCCATAGTAGAAACAGCACCCTTAACTTTAGGGACCGTCTGCCAAGAATCTCTAATAGCGTCGGCTATAGGATACATCTTTTTAAAAACTGGAGAAGGAGTGAAGGAAATACCTGGTCTCTCCCATTCTTTTGCAATAATCTCTGAAGTCCTTTTCGGGACTGGAAAGGCATCCGAATAAGATGGGACTTCCAAATATCTGTCCAAATTACTCAATTTCTCTGGAGGGACCACTATAGAGTCACAATCATCCAGAGTAACTAACAACTCCCTCAGTAGTAAACGGAGGTGCTCAAGTTTAAACCTGAAAGAAACTACCTCAGAGTCAGTCAGAGGTAAGGCACTCCCTGAGTCAGACAGTTCACCTTCTGAAAGCACCGCCGTACTCTCCAACTCAGATCCCCGGGAGGGTACGTCCGTAATCGCCATCATAGAATCAGAATTTACTACATAATTGTCCTGAATGCTTGCCGTGCGATATGCTTGCCATGCGATATGGGCAAATTAGCTAACGCATCAGAAAGTGTAGAGGACATCACTGCAGCTATGTCTTAATGTAAAAGCGAAATACAAGGCCCCGCTTGAGCGGGTGTTAAGGGCTGTGACGCTTGGGGAGAAAGCTGCAGCATGCTCTGCATCTCATTTGTAGACTCTTGATAAGCATTCAACTTGGTCAAAGATTTGTCAAAAATAATTTTGTCTCTAAAATGCAAGGCCCTCTCAATACATGAGGGACAAAATGGAGCAGGGGGTTCCACAGTGGCATCCAAACACATTGAACACGCTACCGTTTGGATATCATCTGCATCATCTAGGGCAGCACTAGTATGGGAAGCACAGTGCAGGTAAAACCCCACCAGTTCCCATTGCTTTAAAGCCACCTGTAGCTGTACTCTAGAGGCCGACAAGGAATGCGGCTACACCCTATAGTAAAATAGCACACTTTGGTACCATTTTAAAAACAATAAACTCTTGATTGAAGAATCTAAACACTTCACTTTACCTCTTCCTATCACTAACACAGGCAAAGAGAATGACTGGAGTAGGAGGGAAGGGAGGAGCTATATATACAGCTCTGCTGTGGTGCTCTTTGCCTCCTCCTGCTGACCAGGAGGCGATATCCCACAAGTAAGGATGAAATCCGTGGACTCATCGTATCTTGTAAAAGAAACAACAAAACTTTCCAAGATAACTTAATATCTAAGGAATGCATAGGCTCAAACGGAGCCCCTTAAAGAACAAAATTAAGACTCCATGTAGGAGTAACTGGTTTGAACACAGGCCTGATCCTGACCAAGGCCTGACAAAACGATTGCACGACTGGAACGTCCGCCAGAAGCTTATGTAACAAAATAGACAAGGCAGATATTTGACCCTTTAGGGAACTTGATAATCCTTTCTCCAAACCCTCTTGGAGAAATGACAAAATTCTAGGAATCCTAACTCTACTCAAAGAGTAGCCCTTGGATTCACACCAATAGAGATATTTACGCCATATCTTATGATAAATCCTTCTAGTAACAGGTTTACGAGCCTGAATCATGGTCTCTATGAACGATTCTGAAAGGCCCAGCTTGGATAAAATTAAGCGTTCAATCTCCAAGCAGTCCGCTTCAGAGAAACTAGGTTTCGGTGAAGGAAGGGCACTTGAATTAGAAGGTCCTTCCTCAACCAAAGCCTCCAAAGTGGCAGACGAAGACATGTCCACCAGATCTGCATACCAAATCCTGCGAGGCCAAGCTGGTGCAATGAGGATCACCGAGGCCCTCTCCTGTTTGATTCGAGCAATGACCCGAGGAAGAAGAGCAAACGGAGGAAATAGGTAAGCTAGACTGAAGGTCCAAGGTACCGCCAGGGCGTCTATGAGTACTGCCTGAGGGTCCCTGGACCTCGACCCGAGCCTCGGAAGCTTGGCATTCTGCCGAGATGCCATGAGATCCAATTCTGGCTGACCCCATTTGAGAATCGGGCTGTAAAACACTTCCGGATGGAGTTCACACTCCCCCGGATGAAAGGTCTGCCTGCTGAGGAAGTCCGCCTGCCAGTGGTCCACCCCTGGGATGTGGATCGCCGACCGACAGAAAGAGTGGGTTTCCACCCACCAAATTATTTTGGATAACTGTCATCGCTAAGGAACTCCTCGTTCCTCCCTAATGATTGATGTAAGTCACTGAAGTTATGTTGTCCGACTGGAACCTGATAAACTGGGCCGAAGCCAACTGAGGCCAGGCCAGAAGAGCACTGAAGATCGCTCTCAGCTCCAGAATGTTTATAGGTAGAACAGACTCCAAACTCCCTGAGCCTTTAGGGAGCCCCAGACTGTGACAAGATGCCAGCCTTATAGGATGGGGACCAATCGCCCAAGATGGTCTGCGAAAGCAGGTTCCCTGGGAGAGCTGATCCAGAGACAACCACCATTGAAGAGAATCCCTTGTCTCTTGCTCTAGTAGTTTTCGAGGAGGCAAGTCCGCATAATCTCTGTTCCATTGTCTGAGCATGTTTAACTGCAGAGGTCTGAGGTGGAACCGAGCAAAAGGGATGATGTCCATTGCCGCAGCCACCATCAGCCCGATTACATCCATGCACTAAGCCACTGATGGCCAAGGAGTGGACTGCAGAGCTAGACAAGAATAAAAAATCTTTGATTTCGTGACTTCTATCAGAAAACTCTTCATTGATAGGGAATCTATTATTGTTCCCAAGAAAACAAAATTTATGCTTACCTGATAAATTACTTTCTCCAACGGTGTATCCGGTCCACAGCGTCATCCATTACTTGTGGGAATATTCTCTTCCCCAACAGGAAATGGCAAAGAGCACAGCAAAAGCTGTCCATATAGCCCCTCCTCAGGCTCCGCCCCCCCCAGTCATTCGACCGACGGTTATGAGAAAAAAAGGAGAAACTATAGGGTGCCGTGGTGACTGTAGTGTATAGAGAAAGAATTTTTTCAAACCCGATTAAAAAACCAGGGCGGGCCGTGGACCGGACACACCGTTGGAGAAAGTAATTTATCAGGTAAGCATAAATTCTGTTTTCTCCAACATTGGTGTGTCCGGTCCACGGCGTCATCCATTACTTGTGGGAACCAATACCAAAGCTTTAGGACACGGATGAAGGGAGGGAGCAAATCAGGTTACCTAAACGGAAGGCACCACGGCTTGCAAAACCTTTCTCCCAAAAACAGCCTCCGAAGAAGCAAAAGTATCAAATTTGGCAAATTTGGCAAAAGTGTGCAGAGAAGACCAAGTCGCTGCCTTACCTATCTGATCAACAGAAGCCTCGTTCTTTAAGGCCCATGTGGAAGCCACAGCTCTAGTGGAGTGAGCTGTGACTCGCTCAGAAGGCTGCTGTCCGGCAGTCTCATAAGCCAATCGGATAATGCTTTTCAGCCAGAAAGAAAGAGGTAGCCGTAGCTTTTTGTCCTCTCCTCTTACCAGAGTAAACGACAAACAAAGATGAGGTTTGTCTAAAATCCTTAGTTGCTTCTAAATAAAACTTTAAAGCACGAACTACATCTAAATTGTGTAACAAACGTTCCTTCTTTGAAACTGGATTCGGACACAGAGAAGGAACAACTATTTCCTGGTTAATATTCCTGTTGGAAACAACCTTCGGAAGAAAACCAGGCTTAGTACGCAAAACGACCTTATCTGAATGGAACACCAGATAGGGTGGATTACACTGCAAAGCAGATAATTCAGAAACTCTTCTTGCAGAAGAAATAGCAACCAAAAACAGAACTTTCCAAGATAGTAACTTGATATCTATGGAATGTAAGGGTTCAAACGGAACCCCTTGAAGAACTGAAAGAACTAAATTTAGACTCCAAGGAGGAGTCAAGGGTCTGTAAACAGGCTTGATTCTGACCAAAGCCTGTACAAAAGCTTGTACATCTGGCACAGCTGCCAGTCGTTTGTGTAACAAGACAGATAAAGCAGAAATCTGTCCCTTTAGAGAACTCGCTGACAAACCCTTATCCAAACCTTCTTGGAGAAAGGAGAGGATCTTAGGAATTTTAATCTTACTCCAGGAGAATCCCTTGGATTCACACCAACAGATATATTTTTTCCATATTTTATGGTAAATCTTTCTAGTCACAGGTTTTCTGGCTTGGACCAGAGTATCTATCACTGAATTTGAAAACCCACGCTTGGATAAAATCAAGCGTTCAATTTCCAAGCAGTCAGCTGCAGAGAGACTAGATTTGGATGTTCGAATGGACCTTGTACTAGAAGATCCTGTCTCAAAGGTAGCTTCCATGGTGGAGCCGATGACATATTCACCAGGTCTGCATACCAAGTCCTGTGCGGCCACGCAGGAGCTATCAGAATCACCGAGGCCTTCTCCTGTTTGATCCTGGCTACAAGCCTGGGAAGGAGAGGGAACGGTGGAAACGCATAAGCTAGGTTGAACGACCAAGGCGCCACTAATGCATCCACTAGAGTCGCCTTGCGATCCCTGGATCTGGACCCGTAGCAGGGAACCTTGAAGTTCTGACGAGACGCCATCAGATCCATGTCTGGAATGCCCCATAATTGAGTCAACTGGGCAAAAACCTCCGGGTGGAGTTCCCACTCCCCCGGATCGAAAGTCTGACGACTCAGATAATCCGCCTCCCAGTTGTCTACTCCTGGGATGTGGATTGCAGATAGGTGGCAGGAGTGATCCTCCGCCCATTTGATGATTTTGGATACCTCTCTCATCGCCAAGGAACACCTTGTTCCCCCCTGATGGTTGATGTAAGCTACAGTCGTCATGTTGTCTGACTGGAATCTTATGAATCCGGCCTTCGCTAGTTGAGGCCAAGCCCGGAGAGCATTGAATATCGCTCTCAGTTCCAAGATGTTTATTGGGAGAAGAGACTCTTCCCGAGACCATAGACCCTGAGCTTTCAGGGAATCCCAGACCGCGCCCCAGCCTAATAGACTGGCGTCGGTCGTGACAATGACCCACTCTGGTCTGCGGAAACACATTCCCTGAGACAGGTGATCCTGGGACAACCACCAATGGAGTGAGTCTCTGGTCATCTGGTCTACTTGAATCTTTGGTGACAAGTCTGCATAGTCCCCATTCCACTGATTGAGCATGCACAGTTGTAATGGTCTTAGATGAATTCGAGCAAAAGGAACTATGTCCATTGCTGCAACCATCAACCCTACTACTTCCATGCACTGAGCTATGGAAGGCTGCAGAATAGAGTGAAGAACTTGACAAGAGTTTAGAAGCTTTGACTTTCTGACTTCTGTCAGGAAGATCTTCATTTCTAAAGAATCTATTATTGTTCCCAAAAAGGGAACTCTTGTCGACGGAGACAGGGAACTCTTTTCTACGTTCACCTTCCACCCGTGAGATCTGAGAAAGGCTAGAACAATGTCTGTATGAGCCTTTGCCTTGGAAAGAGACAACGCTTGAATTAGAATGTCGTCCAGATAAGGTGCCACTGCAATGCCCCTTGGTCTTAGAACCGCCAGAAGGGACCCAAGCACCTTTGTGAAAATTCTGGGAGCAGTGGCTAGTCCGAATGGGAGAGCCACAAACTGATAATGTTTGTCCAGAAAGGCGAACCTTAGGAATTGGTGAAGATCTTTGTGGATAGGAATATGTAGATACGCATCCTTTAAATCCACGGTAGTCATATATTGACCCTCCTGGATTGTAGGTAAAATTGTTCGAATGGTTTCCATTTTGAACGATGGAACTCTGAGAAATTTGTTTAGAATTTTTAAATCCAGAATTGGTCTGAAAGTTCCCTCTTTTTTGGGAACTACAAACAGGTTTGAGTAAAACCCCTGACCTTGTTCCACAGCTGGAACTGGGTGTATCACTCCCATCTTTAACAGGTCTTCTACACAATGTAAGAATGCCTGTCTCTTTATTTGGTTTGAAGATAAGTGAGACATGTGGAACCTTCCCCTTGGGGGTTGTTCCTTGAATTCTAGAAGATAACCCTGGAGAGACTTTCTAGTGCCCAGGGATCCTGAACATCTCTTGCCCAAGCCTGAGCAAAGAGAGAGAGTCTGCCCCCTACTAGATCCGGTCCCGAATCGGGGGCTACCCCTTCATGCTGTCTTGGTAGCAGCAGCAGGCTTCTTGGCCTGTTTACCCTTGTTCCAGCCTTGCATTGGCTTCCAAGCTGGTTTAGTCTGGGAAGCGTTACCCTCTTGTCTAGAGGCTGCAGAGTTGGAAGCCGGTCCGTTCCTGAAATTGCAAAAGGAATGAAAATTGGACTTATTCTTAGCCTTGAAAGGCCTATCTTGTGGGAGGGCATGGCCCTTTCCCCCAGAGATGTCTGAAATAATTTCTTTCAATTCTGGCCCAAAAAGGGTCTTACCTTTGAAAGGGATATTAAGCAATTTTGTCTTGGAAGATACATCCGCCGACCAAGACTTTAGCCAGAGCGCTCTGCGCGCCACAATTGCAAACCCTGAATTTTTCGCCGCTAATCTCGCTAACTGCAAAGCGGCATCTAAAATAACATAATTTATGCTTACCTGATAAATTTATTTCTCTTGTAGTGTAGTCAGTCCACGGGTCATCCATTACTTATGGAATATATCTCTACCTAACAGGAAGTTGCAAGAGGATCACCCAAGCAGAGCTGCTATATAGCTCCTCCCCTCACATGTCATATTCAGTCATTCGACCAAAACCAGACGAGAAAGGAGAAACCATAGGGTGCAGTGGTGACTGGAGTTTAATTAAAATTTAGATCTGCCTTAAAAAGACAGGGCGGGCTGTGGACTGACTACACTACAAGAGAAATAAATTTATAAGGTAAGCATAAATTATGTTTTCTCTTGTTAAGTGTAGTCAGTCCACGGGTCATTCATTACTTATGGAATACCAATACCAAAGCTAAAGTACACGGATGAAGGGAGGGACAAGGCAGGAACTTTAAACAGAAGGAACCACTGCCTGAAGCACCTTTTTCCCAAAAATAGCCTCCGAAGAAGCAAAAGTATCAAATTTGTAAAATTTTGAAAAAGTGTGAAGTGAAGACCAAGTTGCAGCCTTGCAAATCTGTTCAACAGAGGCCTCATTTTTAAAGGCCCAGGTGGAAGCCACAGCTCTAGTAGAATGAGCTGTAATCCTTTCAGGAGGCTGCTGTCCAGCAGTCTCATAGGCTAAACGTATTATGCTACAAAGCCAAAAAGAGAGAGAGGTAGCCGAAGCCTTTTGACCTCTCCTCTGTCCAGAGTAAACGACAAACAGGGAAGAAGTTTGACAAAAATCTTTAGTTGCCTGCAAATAGAACTTCAGGGCACGGACTACGTCCAGATTATGCAAAAGTCGTTCCTTCTTTGAAGAAGGGTTAGGACACAATGATGGAACAACAATCTCTTGATTGATATTCCTGTTAGTAACAACCTTAGGTAAGAACCCAGGTTTAGTATGCAGAACTACCTTGTCTGAATGAAAAATCAGATAAGGCGAATCACAATGTAAGGCAGATAACTCAGAGACTCTTCGAGCCGAGGAAATAGCCATCAAAAACAGAACCTTCCAGGATAACAGCTTGATATCAATGGAATGAAGGGGTTCAAATGGAACGCCTTGAAGAACGTTAAGAACTAAGTTTAAGCTCCACGGCGGAGCAACAGTCTTAAACACAGGCTTAATCCTAGCTAAAGCCTGAACGTCTGGAACTTCCGCCAGACGTTTGTGTAGAAGAATAGACAGAGCAGAAATCTGTCCCTTTAACGAACTAGCAGATAAGCCCTTTTCTAAACCCTCTTGTAGAAAAGACAATATCCTAGGAATCCTAACCTTACTCCATGAGTAACTCTTGGATTCGCACCAATATAAATATTTACGCCATATCTTATGGTAAATTCTTCTGGTAACAGGTTTCCTAGCCTGTATTAAGGTATCAATAACCGACTCCGAGAAGCCATGCTTTGATAGAATCAAGCGTTCAATCTCCATGCAGTCAGCCTCAGAGAAATTAGATTTGGATGGTTGAAAGGACCCTGAATTAGAAGGTCCTGTCTCAGAGGCAGAGACCACGGTGGACAGGACGACATGTCCACTAGGTCTGCATACCAGGTCCTGCGTGGCCACGCAGGCGCTATCAGAATCACCGAAGCTCTCTCCTGTTTGATCTTGGCAATCAATCGAGGAAGCATCGGAAATGGTGGAAACACATAAGCCATGTTGAAGACCCAAGGGGCTGTCAGAGCATCTATCAGCACCGCTCTGGGGTCCCTGGACCTGGATCCATAACAAGGAAGCTTGGCGTTCTGGCGAGACGCCATGAGATCCAGATCTGGTTTGCCCCAACAATGAATCAGTTGAGCGAAGACCTCCGGATGAAGTTCCCACTCCCCCGGATGAAAAGTCTGGCGACTTAGAAAATCCGCCTCTCAGTTCTCCACGCCTGGGATGTAAATCGCTGACAGGTGGCAAGAGCGAGACTCTGCCCAGCGAATTATCTTTGAGACTTCCAACATCGCTAGGGAACTTCTGGTTCCCCCTTGATGGTTGATGTAAGCCACAGTCGTGATGTTGTCCGACTGAAATCTGATGAACCTCAGAGTTGCTAACTGAGGCCAAGCTAGGAGAGCATTGAATATTGCTCTTAATTCCAGAATATTTATTGGGAGGAGTTTCTCCTCCTGAGTCCATAATCCCTGAGCCTAGAAGGCTGGCGTCTGTTGTTACAATCGTCCAATCTGGCCTGCAAAAGGTCATCCCCTTGGACAGATGTGGCCGAGAAAGCCACCATAGAAGAGAATCTCTGGTCTCTTGATCCAGATTTAGCAGGGGGGACAAATCTGAGTAATCCCCATTCCACTGACTTAGCATGCACAATTGCAGCGGTCTGAGATGCAGGCGCGCAAATGGTACTATGTCCATTGCCGCTACCATTAAGCCGATTACTTCCATGCACTGAGCTACTGACGGGTGTGGAATGGAATAAAGGACACGGCAAGCATTTAGAAGTTTTGATAACCTGGCCTCCGTCAGGTAAATTTTAATCTCTACAGAATCCATAAGAGTCCCTAGAAAGGGAACCCTTGTAAGTGGTAATAGAGAACTCTTTTCCACGTTCACCTTCCACCCATGCGACCTCAGAAATGCCAGAACTATCTCTGTATGAGACTTGGCAGTTTGAAAACTTGACGCTTGTATCAGAATGTCGTCTAGGTACGGTCTTAGTACCGCCAGAAGTGAGCCCAGAACTTTTGTAAAGATTCTTGGAGCCGTAGCTAATCCGAAGGTACCGATAATGATCCTTGTGAATCGGTATGTGAAGGTAGGCATCCTTTAAGTCCACTGTGGTCATGTACTGACCCTCTTGAATCATGGGAAGGATGGTTCGAATAGTTTCCATTTTGAATGATGGAACTCTTAGGAATTTGTTTAGGATTTTTAAGTCCAAGATTGGTCTGAAGGTTCCCTCTTTCTTGGGAACCACAAATAGATTTGAATAGAATCCTTGCCCGTGTTCCGTCCACGGAACTGGGTGGATCACCCCCATTAGTAAGAGGTCTTGTACACAGCGTAGAAACGCCTCTTTCTTTATTTGGTTTGCTGATAACCTTGAAAGATGAAATCTCCCTTGTGGAAGAGAAGTTTTGAAGTCCAGGAGATATCCCTGAGATATGATCTCCAACGCCCAGGGATCCTGGACATCTCTTGCCCAAGCCTGCGCGAAGAGAGAAAGTCTGCCCCCCACTAGATCCGTTTCCGGATAGGGGGCCCTCTCTTCATGCTGTCTTAGGGGCAGCAGCAGGTTTCTTGGCCTGCTTGCCCTTGTTCCAGGACTGGTTAGCTTTCCAGCCCTGTCTGTAACGAGCAACAGCTCCTTCCTGTTTTGGAGCGGAGGAAGTTGATGCTGCTCCTGCCTTGAAGTTACGAAAGGCACGAAAATTAGACTGTTTGGCCTTTGATTTGGCCCTGTCCTGAGGTAGAGCATGGCCCTTACCTCCCGTAATGTCAGCTATAATTTCTTTCAAGCCGGGCCCGAATAAGGTCTGCCCTTTGAAAGGAATATTAAGCAATTTAGATTTAGAAGTCACGTCAGCTGACCAGGATTTAAGCCATAGCGCTCTGCGCGCTTGGATGGCGAATCCGGAGTTCTTAGCCGTAAGTTTGGTTAAATGTACGACGGCATCAGAAACAAATGCGTTAGCTAGCTTAAGTGCTTTAAGCTTGTTCATAATTTCATCCAATGGAGCTGTGCGAATGGCCTCTTCCAGAGACTCAAACCAGAATGCCGCCGCAGCAGTGACAGGCGCAATGCATGCAAGGGGCTGTAAGATAAAACCTTGTTGAACAAACATTTTCTTAAGGTAACCCTCTAATTTCTTATCCATAGGATCTGAAAAGGCACAACTATCCTCCACCGGGATAGTGGTATGCTCAGCTAAAGTAGAAACTGCTCCCTCCACCTTAGGGACCGTCTGCCATAAGTCTCGTGTGGTGGCGTCTATAGGAAACATTTTCCTAAATATGGGAGGAGGGGAAAAAGGCACACCAGGTCTATCCCACTCCTTGCTAATAATCTCTGTAAGCCTTTTAGGTATAGGAAACACGTCAGTACACACCGGTACCGCATAGTATCTATCCAACCTACATAATTTTTCTGGAATTGCAACCGTGTTACAATCATTCAGAGCCGCTAATACCTCCCCTAGCAATATGCGGAGGTTCTCAAGCTTAAATTTAAAATTAGAAATCTCTGAATCCAGTCTCCCTGGATCAGATCCGTCACCCACAGAATGAAGCTCTCCGTCTTCATGTTCTGCAAACTGTGACGCAGTATCTGACATGGCTCTCACCTCATCCGCGCGCTCTGTCCTTAACCCAGAGCTATCACGCTTGCCTCTTAATTCTGGCAATTTAGATAATACTTCTGTCATAACAGTAGCCATGTCTTGCAAAGTGATTTGTAAGGGCCTCCCTGATGTACTTGGCGCCACAAAATCACGCACCTCCTGAGCAGGAGGCGAAGGTACTGACACCTGAGGAGAGTTAGTCGGCATAACTTCCCCCTCGTTGTCTGGTAATAATTTCTTTACATGTAAAGCCTGACTTTTATTTAAAGTGACATCAATGCATTTAGTACATAAATCTCTATGGGGCTCCACATTGGCCTTCATACACAGTGAACAAACAGATTCATCTGTGTCAGACATGTTTAAACAGACTAGCAATGAGACTAGCAAGCTTGGAAATACTTTTCAAATAAATTTACAAGCAATATAAAAAACGCTACTGTGCCTTTAAGAAGCACAAAAAGCTGTCACAGTTGAAATAACAATGAACCAAATTAGTTATAGCAACCAATTTTTCACAGTAAATGTATTAAGTTAGCAAAGGATTGCACCCACCAGCAAATGGATGATTAACCCCTTAAAACCCAAAAACGGATAACAAATAATTAACGTTTTTATCACAGTCAAAACACACTGTCACAGGTCTGCTGTGACTGATTACCTCCCTCAAAATGAATTTTGAAGACCCCTGAGCTCTCTAGAGACGTCCTGGATCATGGAGGATGAAGTAGGCAGATTGTGACTGAATTTTTACTGCGCAAAAAAGCGCTAAAATAGGCCCCTCCCACTCATATTACAACAGTGGGGAAGCTCAGTTAACTGTTTCTATGCAGAAAACAAGATAGCCATGTGGTAAAAATCATGCCCCAATAAGTTATCACCAAGTACCTCACAAAAAACGATTAACATGCCAGTAAAACGTTTTGAACACACACTTTAAAAGTTATGAAGTGTTATTAATAAGCCTGCTACCAGTCGCTTTTACTGCAGTTAAGGCTCATACATTACTTTAGTATTAACAGTATTTTCTGAGTCAATTCCATTCCCTAGAAAAATACATTCAGTGTACACACACTCATCAGCCTAATACCAGTCGCTATCACTGCATTTAAGGCTGAACTTACGTTACATTGGTATCAGCAGTATTTTCTCAGTCAATTCCATTCCTCAGAAAAATAATTTACTGCACATACCTCGTTTGCAGGGGGGCCCTGCATGCTATTCCCCTTTTCTGAAGTTACCTCACTCCTCAGATGAGAACAGCCAGTGGATCTTAGTTACGTCTGCTAAGATCATAGAAAACGCAGGCAGATTCTTCTTCTAATGCTGCCTGAGAACAAACAGCACACTCCGGTGCCATTTAAAATAAACTTTTGATTGAAAAAACACCACATACCTCTCACAACGACCTATCTTTAGTTAGGTTGCAAGAGAATGACTGAATATGACATGTGAGGGGAGGAGCTATATAGCAGCTCTGCTTGGGTGATCCTCTTGCAACTTCCTGTTAGGAAGAGATATATTCCATAAGTAATGGATGACCCGTGGACTGACTACACTTAACAAGAGAAAAAGGAATTAGCTAACTTAAGTGCGTGAATTCTGTCCATGACCTCCTCATATGGAGTCTCCTTACTGAGTGACTTTTCCAGTTCCTCGAACCAGAAACACGCCGCTGTAGTGACAGGAATAATGCACGAAATTGGTTGAAGGAGGTAACCTTGCTGTACAAAAATCTTTTTAAGCAAACCCTCCAATTTTTTATCCATAGGATCTTTGAAAGCACAATTGTCCTCAATTGGAATAGTCGTGCGTTTAGCTAGTGTAGAAACCGCCCCCTCGACCTTAGGGACAGTTTGCCATGTGTCCTTCCTGGGGTCGACCATGGGGAACAATTTCTTAAATATAGGAGGAGGGACAAAAGGTATGCCTGGCTTCTCCCACTCCTTATTCACTATGTCGGCCACCCTCTTAGGTATCGGAAAGGCATCAGGGTGCACCGGGACCTCTAGGAATTTGTCCATCTTGCACAATTTTTCTGGGATGACCAAATTGTCACAATCATCCAGAGTAGATAGCACCTCCTTAAGTAATGTGCGGAGATGCTCTAATTTAAATGTCACAACATCAGGTTCTGCCTGCTGAGAAATTCTTCCTGTATCAGAAATTTCTCCATGTGACAAACCCTCCCTCACTGCCACTTCAGACTGTTTTGAGGGTATGACAGATAAATTATCATCAGCGCCCTCCTGCTCTACAGTGTTTAAAACTGAGCAATCACGCTTTCTCTGAAATGCTGGCATTTTGGATAAAATATTAGCTATGGAGTTATCCATTACTGCATTCGGCGCGCTAGAAGTACTAGGGGTCGCCTGCGCGGGCATAACTGGTATAGACACAGAAGGAGAGGATGCAGAACTATCCCTACTTCTTTCATTTGAGGAATCATCCTGGGCAACCTTAGTAAATGTGACAGTACTGTCCTTACTTTGTCTGGACGCCATGGCACAATTATCACATACATTTGAAGGGGGGACCACCTTGGCCTCCATACATACAGAACATGATCTATCTGAAGATACAGACATGTTATACAGGCTTAAATTGGTTAATAAAGCACAAAAACCGTTTTTAAACAAAACCGTTACTGTCTCTTTAAATGTTAAACAGAGCACACTTTATTACTGAATATGTGAAAAACTATGAAGGAATTATCCAATCTTTACCAAATTTTCACCACAGTGTCTTAATGCATTCAAAGTATTGCACCCCAATTTTCAAGCTTTTAACCCTTAAAATACGGAAAACGGAGCCGTTTACAATTTTAACCCCACTACAGTCCCAGCCACAGCGTTTGTTGCGACTTCACCTATCCCAGGGGGGTATACGATACCAATTCAAGCCTTCTAGGAACGTTTTCAGTGGATACCAGACCCTCTCACATGCAGCTGCATGCACTGCACTCAAAAGAAACTGCGCAATAATAGCGCGAAAATGAGGCTCTGCCTACTACAGTGAAAGGCCCTTCCTGACTGTGAAGGTGTCTTAACTAGTGCCTGGCGTTAAAAACGTTCCCCAAATAATAAAAAGTGTGAAATCCACTTCAAACTGTAAATAATACTTAAATAAGCAATCGATTTAGCCCTTAAGAGTGTCCACCAGTTAATAGCCCATAATAAGCCCTTTATTCTTTTTTAAGTCTAAGAAAATGGCTTACCGATCCCCATGAGGGAAAATGACAGCCTTCCAGCATTACACAGTCTTGTTAGATAAATGGCTAGTCATACCTTGAGCAGAAAAGTCTGCAAACTGTTCCCCCCAACTGAAGTTCTCTGGGCTCAACAGTCCTGCGTGGGAACAGCAATTGATTTTAGTTACTGCTGCTAAAATCATACTCCTCTTTTAAACAGAACTCTTCTTCTCTTTCTGTTTCAGAGTAAATAGTACAACCAGTACTATTTCAAAATAACAAACTTTTGATAGAAGAATAAAAAAACTACAACTAAACACCACATACTCTTCACCATCTCCGTGGGGATGCTACTTGTTCAGAGAAGCAAAGAGAATGACTGGGGGGGGCGGAGCCTGAGGAGGGGCTATATGGACAGCTTTTGCTGTGCTCTTTGCCATTTTCTTTTGGGGAAGAGAATATTCCCACAAGTAATGGATGACGCCATGGACCGGACACACCAATGTTGGAGAAAGTTACCCTTGTATTTGGAACTAGAGAGCTCTTTTCCAAATTTACCTTCCAACCGTGAGATCGCAGGAAGGATACCAACATTTCCGTGTGGGATCTTGCTTGTTGTAAGGATGGCGACCTGGACCAGGATGTCGTCCAGATAGGGTGCCACAGCAATGCCCCGTAACCGAAGCACTGCCATCAGCGATCCCAGAACCATTGAGAAAATTCAGGGAGCTGTGGCAAGACCGAAGGGAAGAGCCATGAATTGGAAGTGTTTGTCTTGAAAGGCAAACCTCAGAAACTTGTAATGATCCTTTGTTTAGACTCTGGAGATCTAAAATTGGTCTGAAGGTTCCCTCTTTTTTGGGAACCACGAACAGATTGGAATAAAATCCCCGACCCTGTTCCTGTATGGGAACAGGAAATATCACTCCCAGGTGGGAGAGGTCTCTTACACAATGTAAGAACGCCTCTTTTTGTCTTGTCTACAGATAAGCTTGAAAGCAGAAACCTGCCTCTGGGAGGAAAACTTTTGAACTCTAGTTTGTATCCCTGTGACACTGTCTACTGCCCAGGGATCCGGAACATCTCGAGCCCAAGCCTGATGGAAGGAGGAAAGTCTGCCCCCTATAAGATCCGGTCCCGGATCTGGGGGCATGACCTTCATGCTGTATTTGATTCAATAGCAGGCTTCTTGGATTGTTTCCCCTTATTCCAAGACTGATTGGGTCTCCACGAAGGTTGACTGTTGCTTGGAAGCAGAAGTATTGCCATTGAAATTTCGAAAGGAACGAAAATTACTCAGATGTCCCTTTTGTTGGTTTATCTTATCCTGCGGGAGAAGATGACCCTTACCTCCCGTAATATCAGAGATTATTTCCATCAAGCCCGGTCCAAACAAGGTCTTCCCCTTGTAAGGAATCGCTAAAAGCTTAGACCATAAGGCTCTGCAAGCTAGAACAGAGAAACCTGAAATCTTTGCTCCCAGTTTGATAACTTGAAGAGAAGCATCCATAATAAAGGAATTAGCCAATTTAAGAGCTTTTTTCCTATCCTGGATCTCATCCAGGGGAGTGTCTGTCCTAATAGCATCAGACAACGCATCAAACCATTATGCTGCCGCACTGGTGCCGGTAGCAATGCACACAGCTGGTTGCCATTGTAAACCCTGCTGTACATACATCTTTTTGAGTAACCCCTCTAATTTTTTGTCCACAGGATCTTTAAAAGCACAACTATCCTCTATGGGTATAGTAGTTCTCTTAGCCAGGGTGGAAACCGCTCCTTCCACCTTGGGGACTGTTTGCCAAGCCTTCTTGACAGAGTCGGCTATGGGGAACATCTTTTTAAATATAGGAGATGGAGAAAAAGGGATATCCGGTCTCTCCCACTCCTTAGTAATGATCTCAAAAGCGCGTCTATCGAGGAAGGTACCTCAAAATATTTAAGCTTACTGGATTTTTTAGGATTGATAACGACTGTGGGGTCATTGTCGTCCAATGTAGCTAAAACCTCCCCTAAGTAACAGACAGAGGTGTTCTAGCTTAAACCTGAAGGATACCACTTCAGTATCAGCAGGAGGAATTACACTGTCAGAATCTGAAATTTCACCTTCAGATGCGGTATCCTCCTCCTCAGGCTTCTGGGAGGGGGCATCCGCAATAGCAACAACTGCGTCAGAAACCTGGCTTACTGAAAGTCTGATTTTCCTCTTATGCTTTCCCTGCAACATTGGTAAAGCAGACAACGCATCTGAAACTGCAGAAGATATGAGAGAAGCGATGTCTTGTAAAGTAACTCCAGCGGAAGCTAGAGAGGAAGCGCAGGGCACTGCATGTGAGGGCGGTAAAAATTGGGACGCTTGAGGAGAATGCTGCGGCATATATTGAGTATCGTCATTAGACTCCTAAATAGCATCCTCTGGAAAATGATGGTTCAGCAAAAAGCCTATCCCTATAGTTTAAAGTGCTCTCAATACACGAGGAACAGAAAGGGATTGGTGGTTCCACATTGGCATCAAAGCATAAAGAATAAGTGACAGCTTGCAAGGACTCTTGGTCCATCTTATTCAGAAAAATATTGAATTTTTAAGTTAAATTAGAACTGAACAAAAAACATTACTGTCTCTTTAAATTTTAAAACCATAACTTTTTTTCCTTTTTAATGTATGAGAATACAGCAATACAAATTAACCCTGCAGATCACCTCTACACCTCAGCAGTACTTTGCTGAGAAAACTACCTGTCTGAAGAAATAGACCCTCTCTGCTAAACAGGAGCCGTTCCCACTAACAGAACTGGAACTCTGCAGTCGCTACAAGCGTTAGTTGACACGCATCCAATTCTACCCGCGACGCGCAGTAGAAGATAAGGACAAGCTTCTTCTTCCGACTACCAGGAAGAGGAAGAAAGAAAGGGCGCACAATGTGATCCTCTAGTACCGCCCATCGGGGGCGTCGCCAAATCCTGTCATCTCCCAGTCGTGCATACTGTTAAGAACGCTGGGAGATGTCAACCACCATAAGCCTATGCTTTCTACATCCAGCCCCAGTGCCTGCTCTATTACTGTCCACATATGCCTCCTCACAACGTAGGAGCTTAGTGCAATAAATAAAGTGTCCCATATTCCATGAGCCTCTTTATTGTCCCTTGTATGAAATCAAGTGCCTAACTGAGTCCTTGTAAACCCCCAGATAATAAGTCAGCACTTACCTCATAGTTTGCCCGACAGTAAGGCAGCTCCCAGGTTTGAGAGGTCCTCTCTCTCACATGGACCCGTGACAAAAAAGAAAGGACTGGGTAAGATCCCTCAGTTTTTCAGAGTTAGGGCAGCATCAGTATGGGAGGCGCAGTGAGAATTGTGTCCCACCAGTTCCCATCGCTCTAAAGCCACTGATATGGACTATGGCTACACCCTAGGACAAAGCAGCACAATCCTGCACTACTTTAAAAATAATAAACTCTTGATTGAAGATCTTTTCTAACACCTAAATTTACCATCTCCTTGCTCTTAACATAGACAAAGAGAATGACTGGGTTGGGAGGGAAGGGAGGTGATATTTAACAGCTTTTCTGTGGTGCTCTTTGCCGCCTCCTGCTGGGCAAGAGTGATATTTAGAATAGTAATTAGCTGATCCGTGGACTCATCGTGTCATTAAAAAGAAAGATACATTTTCATACTTACCTTTAAGACACCCATCCACATATAGCAGACAGCCAAACCAGTAATGAAACATATCAGCAGAAGTAATGGTACAAGAGTATATTGTCGATCTATAAAGGGAGGCAGCAGATGTATCCCTGCAACTAATTTACAGAGAGCCTTATGAAAAGTTTTCCCATAGGCGAAAACATGGTATCAGGCAATACTCCCTTCCCAACCCTCAAGACAAATACTACACTTAGAGAGGAACTGGGCATCAATATGCTTAGAAGCGCTTTTCACTGAAGAAATCAAGCACATCATGCTTCACCACCTCCTAAGGAGGCAAAGTTTTTTAAACTGAGGTATGAGTGAAGGTGGGAGGTGTATTTATAGGCATTTGAGCTTTGGGAAACTTTTCCCCCTCCTGGTAGGAATGTATATCCCATACGTCACTAGAGTTCATTAACTTTTGTCACCTATATGAAAGAAAAGGAAATTTATTCTTACCTGATAAATTTGTTTCTTTTACGATACGATGAGTCCACTAATTTCATCCTTACTTGTGGGATATCGCCTCCTGGTCAGCACAAGGAGGCAAAGAGCACCACAGCAGAGTTGTATATATATAGCTCCTCCCTTCCCTCCCACTCCAGTCATTCGACAGAAGTTAGGAAGAGAAAGGAAAAGCCAAGGTGCAGAGGTGACTGAAGTTTAACAAAATTAAAGACCTGTCTTACAAAAACAGGGTGGGCCGTGGACTCATCGTATCGTAAAAGAAACAAATCAGGTAAGAATAAATTTCCTTTTCTTTTACAAGATACGACGAGTCCATGGATTTCATCCTTACTTGTGGGATACAATACTAAAGCTATAGTACACGGATGGAAAAAAGGGAGGGACAAGACAGGGAACATAAACGGAAGGCACCACTGCTTGGAGAACTTTTATCCCAAAAACAGCCTCAGACGAGGCAAAAGTATCAAATTTGTAAAATTTGGAAAAAGTGTGAAGAGACGACCAAGTTGCAGTTTTGCAAATCTACTCAACAGAAGCATCATTTTCTACAGCCCATGAGGAAGCCACAGCCCTAGGGGAATGAGCCGTAATTTGTTCAGGAGGCTGCTGTCCAGCAGTCTCATATGCAAAACGGATGATACCCTTCAGCCAAAATGAGAGAGAGGAAGCCGTAGCTTTCTGACCCCTACGCTTCCCGGAAAACACAACAAACAGGGAAGACGATTGACGAAAATCCTTAGTTGCCTGTAAGTAAAACTTCAAAGCACGGACCACGTCCAAATTATGTAACAGTCGCTACTTCTAGGAAGGATTAGGATACAAGGAAGGAACAACAATTTCCTGATTAATATTCTTATCTGAAACAACTTAAGGAAGGAAACCGGGGATTGGTTCGTAACACCACCTTATCCGAATGAAAAATAAGATGAGAATAACATACTCTACGAAATAGCAACCAAAAACAAAACTTTCCAAGATAACTTAATATCAATGGAATGCATAGGTTCAAACTGAACCCCTCGAAGAACTGTAAGAACTAAATTCAAACTCCAAGGAGGAGCAGCAATTGGCCTAAATACAGGCACCAAAAAACAGAATTTATGCTTACCTGATAAACGGCGTCATCCTTACTTGTGGGAATATCTCTTCCCCAACAGGAAATGGCAAAGCTGGCCATATAGTCCCTCCTAGGCTCCGCCCACCCCAGTCATTCGACCGACGGACAGGAGGAAAAATATAGGAGAAACCATATGGTACCGTGGTGACTGTAGTTAGAGAAAATAATTCATCAGACCTGATTAAAAAACCAGGGCGGGCCGTGGACCGGACACACCGTTGGAGAAAGTAATTTATCAGGTAAGCATAAATTCTGTTTTCTCCAACATTGGTGTGTCCGGTCCACGGCGTCATCCTTACTTGTGGGAACCAATACCAAAGCTTTAGGACACGGATGAAGGGAGGGAGCAAATCAGGTTACCTAAACGGAAGGCACCACGGCTTGCAAAACCTCCCAAAAATAGCCTCCGAAGAAGCAAAAGTATCAAATTTGTAAAATTTGGCAAAAGTGTGCAGTGAAGACCAAGTCGCTGCCTTACATATCTGGTCAACAGAAGCCTCGTTCTTGAAGGCCCATGTGGAAGCCACAGCCCTAGTGGAGTGAGCTGTGATTCTTTCAGGAGGCTGCCGTCCGGAAGTCTCATAAGCCAATCGGATAATGCTTTTAAGCCAAAAGGAAAGAGAGGTAGAAGTCGCTTTTTGACCTCTCCTTTTACCAGAATAGACAACAAACAAAGAAGATGTTTGTCTGAAATCTTTTGTAGCCTCTAAATAGAATTTTAGAGCACGGACTACGTCCAAATTGTGTAACAAACGTTCCTTCTTTGAAACTGGATTCGGACATAAAGAAGGTACAACTATCTCCTGGTTAATATTCTTGTTAGAAACAACCTTTGGAAGAAAACCAGGCTTAGTACGCAAAACCACCTTATCTGCATGGAACACCAGATAGGGCGGAGAACACTGCAGAGCAGATAACTCTGAAACTCTTCTAGCAGAAGAAATAGCAACCAAAAACAAAACTTTCCAAGATAGTAACTTAATATCTATGGAATGTAAAGGTTCAAACGGAACCCCTTGAAGAACTGAAAGAACTAGATTTAGACTCCAGGGAGGAGTCAAAGGTCTGTAAACAGGCTTGATCCTAACCAGAGCTTGAACATCTGGCACAGCTGCCAGTCTTTTGTGTAGTAAGACAGATAAAGCAGAGATCTGTCCCTTTAGAGAACTTGCAGATAATCCTTTCTCCAAACCTTCTTGTAGAAAGGAGAGAATCTTAGGAATTTTTATCTTATTCCATGGGAATCCTTTAGATTCACACCAACAGATATATCTTTTCCATATTTTATGGTAAATCTTTCTAGTTACCGGTTTTCTGGCCTGAACCAGAGTATCTATCACAGAATCTGAAAACCCACGCTTTGAAAGAATCAAGCGTTCAATCTCCAAGCCGTCAGCTGGAGGGAGACCAGATTTGGATGTTCGAATGGACCCTGAACAAGAAGGTCCTGTCTCAAAGGTAGCTTCCATGGTGGAACCGATGACATATTCACCAGGTCTGCATACCAAGTCCTGCATGGCCATGCAGGAGCTATCAAGATCACTGAGGCCCTCTCCTGTTTGATCCTGGCTACCAGCCTGGGAATGAGAGGAAACGGTGGAAATACAGAAGCTAGGTTGAAGGTCCAAGGTGCTACTAGTGCATCTACTAGAGTCGCCTTGGGATCCCTGGATCTGGACCCGTAGCAAGGAACCTTGAAGTTCTGACGAGACGCCATCAGATCCATGTCTGGAATGCCCCATAATTGAGTTAGTTGGGCAAAGATCTCCGGGTGGAGTTCCCACTCCCCCGGATGGAATGTCTGACGACTCAGATAATCCGCTTCCCAGTTTTCCACACCTGGGATATGGATCGCAGATAGGTGGCAGGAGTGATCCTCCGCCCATTGAATTATTTTGGTCACTTCTTTCATCGCCAGGGAACTCCTTGTTCCCCCCTGATGATTGATATACGCAACAGTCGTCATGTTGTCTGATTGGAATCTTATGAATCTGGCCTTTGCTAGCTGAGGCCAAGCCCTGAGAGCATTGAAGATCGCTCTTAGTTCCAGAATGTTTATCGGGAGAAGAGACTCTTCCCGAGACCATAGTCCCTGAGCTTTCAGGGATTCCCAGACCGCGTCCCAGCCCACTAGACTGGCGTCTGTCGTGACAATGACCCACTCTGGTCTGCGGAAGCTCATTCCCTGGGATAGATGGTCCAGGGTCAGCCACCAACGGAGTGAATCTCTTGTCTTCTGATCTACTTGAATCATTGGAGACAAGTCTGTATAGTCCCCATTCCACTGTTTGAGCATGCACAGTTGTAATGGTCTTAGATGAATTCGTGCAAAAGGAACTATGTCCATTGCTGCAACCATCAACCCTACTACTTCCATGCACTGCGCTATGGAAGGACGTGGAACAGAATGAAGAACTTGACAAGTGCTTAGAAGTTTTGACTTTCTGACCTCTGTCAGAAAAATCCTCATTTCTAAGGAATCTATTATTGTTCCCAAGAAGGGAACTCTTGTTGACGGAGACAGAGAACTTTTTTCTATGTTCACCTTCCATCCGTGTGATCTGAGAAAGGCCAGAACGATGTCTGTATGAGCCTTTGCTTTTGACAGGGACGACGCTTGTATTAGAATGTCGTCCAAATAAGGTACTACTGCAATGCCCCTCGGTCTTAGAACCGCTAGAAGGGACCCTAGTACCTTTGTGAAAATCCTTGGAGCAGTGGCTAACCCGAATGGGAGGGCAACAAACTGGTAATGTTTGTCCAGAAAGGCGAACCTTAGGAACTGATGATGTTCTTTGTGGATAGGAATATGTAGGTACGCATCCTTTAGATCCACGGTAGTCATAAATTGACCTTCCTGGATAGTGGGTAGAATCGTTCGAATGGTTTCCATCTTGAACGATGGTACCCTGAGAAATTTGTTTAGGATCTTCAAATCCAAAATTGGTCTGAAAGTTCCATCTTTTTTGGGAACTACGAACAGATTTGAATAAAATCCCATTCCTTGTTCCTTTATTGGAACTGGGTGTATCACTCCCATCTTTAACAGGTCTTCTACACAATGTAAGAACTCCTGTCTCTTTATTTGTTTTAAGGATAAGTGAGACATGTGGAACCTTCCCCTTGGGGGTAGTTCCCTGAATTCCAGAAGATAACCCTGAGAAACTATTTCTAGTGCCCAGGGATCCTGAACATCTCTTGCCCAAGCCTGAGCAAAGAGAGAGAGTCTGCCCCCTACTAGATCCGGTCCCGGATCGGGGGCTACGCCTTCATGCTGTTTTGTTAGCAGCAGCAGGCTTCTTGGCCTGCTTACCCTTGTTCCAGCCTTGCATCGGTTTCCAGGCTGGTTTGGGTTGTGAGGCATTACCCTCTTGCTTAGAGGATGCAGAATTAGAGGCCGGTCCATTCCTGAAATTGCGAAAGGAACGAAAATTAGACTTATTCTTGGCCTTGAAAGGCCTATCTTGTGGAAGGGCGTGGCCCTTTCCCCCAGTGATGTCTGAGATAATCTCTTTCAATTCTGGTCCAAATAGAGTTTTACCTTTGAAAGGGATGTTAAGCAATTCTGTCTTGGATGACACATCCGCTGACCAAGACTTTAGCCAAAGCGCTCTGCGCGCCACGATTGCAAACCCTGAATTTTTCGCCGCTAATCTAGCTAATTGCAAAGCGGCATCTAAAATAAAAGAGTTAGCCAACTTAAGTGCGTGAACTCTGTCCATAACCTCCTCATATGGAGTCTCTCTACTGAGCGACTTTTCTAGTTCCTCGAACCAGAACCACGCTGCTGTAGTGACAGGAACAATGCACGAAATGGGTTGTAGAAGGTAACCTTGCTGTACAAAAATCTTTTTAAGCAAACCCTCCAATTTTTTATCCATAGGATCTTTGAAAGCACAATTATCCTCGATAGGAATGGTAGTGTGTTTGTTTAAAGTAGAAACTGCCCCCTCGACCTTAGGGACTGTCTGCCATAAGTCCTTTCTGGAGTCGACCATAGGAAATAATTTCTTAAATATAGGGGGGGGGGGAACAAAAGGTATGCCGGGCTTTTCCCACTCCTTATTCACTATGTCCCCCACCCGCTTGGGTATAGGAAAAGCGTCGGTGTGCACCGGAACCTCTAGGAACTTGTCCATCTTGCATAATTTCTCTGGAATGACCAAGTTGTCACAATCATCCAGAGTAGATAACACCTCCTTAAGCAGTGCGCGGAGATGTTCTAATTTAAATTTAAATGTCACAACATCAGGTTCAGCTTGTTGAGAAATTTTTCCTGAATCTGAAATTTCCCCATCTGACAAAACCTCCCTCATGGCCACTTCAGATTGGTGTGAGGGTATGACAGAACAATTATCATCAGCGCCCTCCTGCTCTTCAGTGTTTAAAACAGAGCAATCGCGCTTTCTCTGATATGTAGGCATTTTGGATAAAATATTTGCTATGGAGTTATCCATTACAGCCGTCAATTGTTGCATGGTAATAAGCATTGGCGCGCTAGATGTACTAGGGGCCTCCTGCGTGGGCAAAACTGGTGTAGAAACAGTAGGAGATGATGTAGTATCATGTTTACTCCCCTCATCTGAGGAATCATCTTGGGCAATTTCATTATCTGTGGCAGAACTGTCCTTACTTTGTTTGGACGCTATGGCACAATTATCACACAAATATAAATGGGGAGACACATTGGCTTTCATACATATAGAACATAGCTTATCCAAAGGCACAGACATGTTAAACAGGCTTAAACTTGTCAAAGCACAAAAAAAAAAAAAAAAAAAAAACACTATTACTGAATATGTGAAAAAGTATGAAGGAATTGTTCAAAAATTACCAAAATTTCACCACAGTGTCTTAAAGCATTAAGAGTATTGCACACCAATTTTCAGAGCTTTAACCCTCAACTCCGGAACCGGAGCCGTTTACAAATTTAACCCCTATACAGTCCCAGCTATAGCCTTTGCTGTGACCTAACCAAGCCCAGAGGGGAATACGATACCAAGTGACGCCTTCTAGAAACTTTTCCAGCTACTTTCAGATCCTCACACATGCATCTGCATGTCTTGCTCTCAAAAAACAACTGCGCAGTAATGGCGCGAAAAACAGAATTTATGTTTACCTGATAAATTACTTTCTCCAACGGTGTGTCCGGTCCACGGCGTCATCCTTACTTGTGGGATATTCTCTTCCCCAACAGGAAATGGCAAAGAGCCCAGCAAAGCTGGTCACATGATCCCTCCTAGGCTCCGCCTACCCCAGTCATTCGACCGACGTTAAGGAGGAATATTTGCATAGGAGAAACCATATGGTACCGTGGTGACTGTAGTTAAAGAAAATAAATTATCAGACCTGATTAAAAAAACCAGGGCGGGCCGTGGACCGGACACACCGTTGGAGAAAGTAATTTATCAGGTAAACATAAATTCTGTTTTCTCCAACATAGGTGTGTCCGGTCCACGGCGTCATCCTTACTTGTGGGAACCAATACCAAAGCTTTAGGACACGGATGAAGGGAGGGAGCAAATCAGGTCACCTAGATGGAAGGCACCACGGCTTGCAAAACCTTTCTCCCAAAAATAGCCTCAGAAGAAGCAAAAGTATCAAACTTGTAAAATTTGGTAAAAGTGTGCAGTGAAGACCAAGTCGCTGCCCTACATATCTGATCAACAGAAGCCTCGTTCTTGAAGGCCCATGTGGAAGCCACAGCCCTAGTGGAATGAGCTGTGATTCTTTCGGGAGGCTGCCGTCCGGCAGTCTCGTAAGCCAATCTGATGATGCTTTTAATCCAAAAAGAGAGAGGTAGAAGTTGCTTTTTGACCTCTCCTTTTACCAGAATAAACAACAAACAAGGAAGATGTTTGTCTAAAATCCTTTGTAGCATCTAAATAGAATTTTAGAGCGCGAACAACATCCAAATTGTGCAACAAACGTTCCTTCTTTGAAACTGGTTTCGGACACAGAGAAGGTACGATAATCTCCTGGTTAATGTTTTTGTTAGAAACAACTTTTGGAAGAAAACCAGGTTTAGTACGTAAAACCACCTTATCTGCATGGAACACCAGATAAGGAGGAGAACACTGCAGAGCAGATAATTCTGAAACTCTTCTAGCAGAAGAAATTGCAACCAAAAACAAAACTTTCCAAGATAATAACTTAATATCAACGGAATGTAAGGGTTCAAACGGAACCCCCTGAAGAACTGAAAGAACTAAATTGAGACTCCAAGGAGGAGTCAAAGATTTGTAAACAGGCTTGATTCTAACCAGAGCCTGAACAAAGGCTTGAACATCTGGCACAGCTGCCAGCTTTTTGTGAAGTAACACAGACAAGGCAGAAATCTGTCCCTTCAGGGAACTTGCAGATAATCCTTTATCCAATCCTTCTTGAAGGAAGGATAGAATCTTAACCTTGTCCCAAGGGAATCCTTTAGATTTACACCAACAGATATATTTTTTCCAAATTTTGTGGTAAATCTTTCTAGTTACAGGCTTTCTGGCCTGAACAAGAGTATCGATAACAGAATCTGAGAACCCTCGCTTCGATAAGATCAAGCGTTCAATCTCCAAGCAGTCAGCCGGAGTGAAACCAGATTCGGATGTTCGAACGGACCCTGAACAAGAAGGTCTCGTCTCAAAGGTAGCTTCCAAGGTGGAGCCGATGACATATTCACCAGATCTGCATACCAAGTCCTGCGTGGCCACGCAGGAGCTATCAAGATCACCGACGCCCTCTCCTGATTGATCCTGGCTACCAGCCTGGGGATGAGAGGAAACGGCGGGAACACATAAGCTAGTTTGAAGGTCCAAGGTGCTACTAGTGCATCCACTAGAGCCGCCTTGGGATCCCTGGATCTGGACCCGTAGCAAGGAACCTTGAAGTTCTGACGAGAGGCCATCAGATCCATGTCTGGAATGCCCCACAGCTGAGTGACTTGGGCAAAGATTTCCGGATGGAGTTCCCACTCCCCCGGATGCAATGTCTGACGACTCAGAAAATCCGCCTCCCAATTTTCCACTCCTGGGATGTGGATAGCAGACAGGTGGCAGGAGTGAGACTCCGCCCATAGAATGATTTTGGTCACTTCTTCCATCGCTAGGGAACTCCTTGTTCCCCCCTGATGGTTGATGTACGCAACAGTTGTCATGTTGTCTGATTGAAACCGTATGAACTTGGCCCTCGCTAGCTGAGGCCAAGCCTTGAGAGCATTGAATATCGCTCTCAGTTCCAGAATATTTATCGGTAGAAGAGATTCTTCCCGAGACCAAAGACCCTGAGCTTTCAGGGATCCCCAGACCGCGCCCCAGCCCATCAGACTGGCGTCGGTCGTGACAATGACCCACTCCGGTCTGCGGAATGTCATCCCTTGTGACAGGTTGTCCAGGGACAGCCACCAATGGAGTGAGTCTCTGGTCCTCTGATTTACTTGTATCTTCGGAGACAAGTCTGTATAGTCCCCATTCCACTGACTGAGCATGCACAGTTGTAATGGTCTTAGATGAATGCGCGCAAAAGGAACTATGTCCATTGCCGCTACCATCAAACCTATCACTTCCATGCACTGCGCTATGGAAGGAAGAGGAACGGAATGAAGTATCCGACAAGAGTCTAGAAGTTTTGTTTTTCTGGCCTCTGTCAGAAAAATCCTCATTTCTAAGGAGTCTATTATTGTTCCCAAGAAGGGAACCCTTGTTGACGGAGATAGAGAACTCTTTTCCACGTTCACTTTCCATCCGTGAGATCTGAGAAAGGCCAGGACAATGTCCGTGTGAGCCTTTGCTTGAGGAAGGGACGACGCTTGAATCAGAATGTCGTCCAAGTAAGGTACTACAGCAATGCCCCTTGGTCTTAGCACAGCTAGAAGGGACCCTAGTACCTTTGTGAAAATCCTTGGAGCGGTGGCTAATCCGAAAGGAAGCGCCACGAACTGGTAATGCTTGTCCAGGAATGCGAACCTTAGGAACCGATGATGTTCCTTGTGGATAGGAATATGTAGATACGCATCCTTTAAATCCACCGAGGTCATGAATTGACCTTCCTGGATGGAAGGAAGAATAGTTCGAATGGTTTCCATCTTGAACGATGGAACCTTGAGAAACTTGTTTAAGATCTTGAGATCTAAGATTGGTCTGAACGTTCCCTCTTTTTTGGGAACTATGAACAGATTGGAGTAGAACCCCATCCCTTGTTCTCCTAATGGAACAGGATGAATCACTCCCATTTTTAACAGGTCTTCTACACAATGTAAGAATGCCTGTCTTTTTATGTGGTCTGAAGACAACTGAGACCTGTGGAACCTCCCCCTTGGGGGAAGCCCTTTGAATTCCAGAAGATAACCTTGGGAAACTATTTCTAGCGCCCAAGGATCCAGAACATCTCTTGCCCAAGCCTGAGCGAAGAGAGAGAGTCTGCCCCCCACCAGATCCGGTCCCGGATCGGGGGCCAACATTTCATGCTGTCTTGGTAGCAGTGACAGGTTTCTTGGCCTGCTTTCCCTTGTTCCAGCCTTGCATTGGTCTCCAAGCTGGCTTGGTTTGAGAAGTATTACCCTCTTGCTTAGAGGACGTAGCACTTTGGGCTGGTCCATTTCTACGAAAGGGACGAAAATTAGGTTTATTTTTTGCCTTGAAAGGCCGATCCTGAGGAAGGGCGTGGCCCTTACCCCCAGTGATATCAGAGATAATCTCTTTCAAGTCAGGGCCAAACAGCGTTTTCCCCTTGAAAGGAATGTTAAGTAGCTTGTTCTTGGAAGACGCATCAGCTGACCAAGATTTCAACCAAAGCGCTCTGCGCGCCACAATAGCAAACCCAGAATTCTTAGCCGCTAACCTAGCCAATTGCAAAGTGGCGTCTAGGGTGAAAGAATTAGCCAATTTGAGAGCATTGATTCTGTCCATAATCTCCTCATAAGGAGGAGAATCACTATCGACCGCCTTTATCAGCTCATCGAACCAGAAACACGCGGCTGTAGCGACAGGGACAATGCATGAAATTGGTTGTAGAAGGTAACCCTGCTGAACAAACATCTTTTTAAGTAAACCTTCTAATTTTTTATCCATAGGATCTTTGAAAGCACAACTATCCTCTATGGGTATAGTGGTGCGTTTGTTTAAAGTGGAAACCGCTCCCTCGACCTTGGGGACTGTCTGCCATAAGTCCTTTCTGGGGTCGACCATAGGGAAACAATTTTTTAAATATGGGGGGAGGGACGAAAGGAATACCGGGCCTTTCCCATTCTTTATTAACAATGTCCGCCACCCGCTTGGGTATAGGAAAAGCTTCTGGGAGCCCCGGGACCTCTAGGAACTTGTCCATTTTACATAGTTTCTCTGGGATGACCAACTTGTCACAATCATCCAGAGTGGATAATACCTCCTTAAGCAGAATGCGGAGATGTTCCAACTTAAATTTAAATGTAATCACATCAGGTTCAGCTTGTTGAGAAATGTTCCCTGAATCAGTAATTTCTCCCTCAGACAAAACCTCCCTGGCCCCATCAGACTGGTTTAGGGGCCCTTCAGAACCATTATTATCAGCGTCGTCATGCTCTTCAGTATCTAAAACAGAGCAGTCGCGCTTACGCTGATAAGTGTTCATTTTGGCTAAAATGTTTTTGACAGAATTATCCATTACAGCCGTTAATTGTTGCATAGTAAGGAGTATTGGCGCGCTAGATGTACTAGGGGCCTCCTGAGTGGGCAAGACTCGTGTAGACGAAGGAGGGAATGATGCAGTACCATGCTTACTCCCCTCACTTGAGGAATCATCTTGGGCATCATTGTCATTGTCACATAAATCACATTTATTTAAATGAATAGGAATTCTGGCTTCCCCACATTCAGAACACAGTCTATCTGGTAGTTCAGACATGTTAAACAGGCATAAACTTGATAACAAAGTACAAAAAACGTTTTAAAATAAAACCGTTACTGTCACTTTAAATTTTAAACTGAACACACTTTATTACTGCAATTGCGAAAAAATATGAAGGAATTGTTCAAAATTCACCAAATTTTCACCACAGTGTCTTAAAGCCTTAAAAGTATTGCACACCAAATTTGGAAGCTTTAACCCTTAAAATAACGGAACCGGAGCCGTTTTTGACTTTAACCCCTTTACAGTCCCTGGTATCTGCTTTGCTGAGACCCAACCAAGCCCAAAGGGGAATACGATACCAAATGACGCCTTCAGAAAGTCTTTTCAAAGTATCAGAGCTCCTCTCACATGCGACTGCATGTCATGCCTCTCAAAAACAAGTGCGCAACACCGGCGCGAAAATGAGGCTCTGCCTATGATTTGTGAAAGCCCCTAAAGAGAAAGGTGTCTAAAAAAGTGCCTGCCGATATAAACTTATCAAAATATCCAGATTAAATGATTCCTCAAGGCTAAATATGTGTTAATAATGAATCGATTTAGCCCAGAAAAAGTCTACAGTCTTAATAAGCCCTTGTGAAGCCCTTATTTACGATCTTAATAAACATGGCTTACCGGATCCCATAGGGAAAATGACAGCTTCCAGCATTACATCGTCTTGTTAGAATGTGTCATACCTCAAGCAGCAAGAGACTGCTCACTGTTCCCCCAACTGAAGTTAATTGCTCTCAACAGTCCTGTGTGGAACAGCCATGGATTTTAGTGACGGTTGCTAAAATCATTTTCCTCATACAAACAGAAATCTTCATCTCTTTTCTGTTTCTGAGTAAATAGTACATACCAGCACTATTTTAAAATAACAAACTCTTGATTGAATAATAAAAACTACAGTTAAACACTAAAAAACTCTAAGCCATCTCCGTGGAGATGTTGCCTGTACAACGGCAAAGAGAATGACAGGGGTAGGCGGAGCCTAGGAGGGATCATGTGACCAGCTTTGCTGGGCTCTTTGCCATTTCCTGTTGGGGAAGAGAATATCCCACAAGTAAGGATGACGCCGTGGACCGGACACACCTATGTTGGAGAAATGACAGCTTCCAGCATTACATCGTCTTGTTAGAATGTGTCATACCTCAAGCAGCAAGAGACTGCTCACTGTTCCCCCAACTGAAGTTAATTCCTCTCAACAGTCCTGTGTGGAACAGCCATGGATTTTAGTAACGGTTGCTAAAATCATTTTCCTCATACAAACAGAAATCTTCATCTCTTTTCTGTTTCAGAGTAAATAGTACATACCAGCACTATTTTAAAATAACAAACTCTTGATTGAATAATAAAAACTACAGTTAAACACTAAAAAACTCTAAGCCATCTCCGTGGAGATGTTGCCTGTACAACGGCAAAGAGAATGACTAGGGTAGGCGGAGCCTAGGAGGGATCATGTGACCAGCTTTGCTGGGCTCTTTGCCATTTCCTGTTGGGGAAGAGAATATCCCACAAGTAAGGATGACGCCGTGGACCGGACACACCTATGTTGGAGAAATGAGGCTCAGCCTACAACTGGGAAGGCCCTCCCTGACTGGAAAAGGTGTCTAACATAGTGCCTGCCGTTAAAAAACGTTCCCCAAGTTTATAAATGTGAATTATCAGCATAAACATGTATAAAATGCCCAAATAAAGCAATCGATTTAGCCCATAAAAGTGTCTACCAGTTTTATAGCCCATATTAAGCTCTTTATTCTGTTTGCTTGACTAAGAAAATGGCTTACCGGTCCCCATGAGGGGAAATGACAGCCTTCCAGCATTACATTGTCTTGTTAGAAATATGGCTAGTCATACCTTAAGCAGAAAAGTCTGCTAACTGTTTCCCCCAACTGAAGTTACTTCATCTCAACAGTCCTATGTGGAAACAGCAATCGATTTTAGTTACTGTCTGCTAAAATCATCTTCCTCTCACAAACAGAAATCTTCATCCTTTTCTGTTTCAGAGTAAATAGTACATACCAGCACTATTTTAAAATAACAAACACTTGATAGAAGAATAAAAAACTACATTTAAACACCAAAAAACTCTTAACCATCTCCGTGGAGATGTTGCCTGTGCAACGGCAAAGAGAATGACTGGGGTGGGCGGAGCCTAGGAGGGACTATATGGCCAGCTTTGCTGGGACTCTTTGCCATTTCCTGTTGGGGAAGAGATATTCCCACAAGTAAGGATGACGCCGTGGACCGGACACACCAATGTTGGAGAAACAAAACTTTCCAAGATAACTTAATATCAATGGAATGCATAGGTTCAAACTGAACCCCTTGAAGAACTGTAAGAACTAAATACAAACTCCAAGGAGGAGCAGCAATTGGCCTAAATACAGGCCTGATTCTAGTAAGAGTCTGACAAAAAGATTGAACATCTGGAACATCAGCCAGACACTTGTGTAACAAAATAGATAAAGCAGAAATCTATCCCTTTAAAGAAATTGCTGACAACCCTTTCTCCAATCCTTCTTGGAGAAAAGACAAAATTCTGGGAATCCTAACCCTACTCCATGAGTAGCCCTTGGATTCACACCAATAAAGATATTTACGCAATATCTTATGGTAAATTTTCCTAGTAACAGGCTTACGTGCCTGAATCAAGGTATCTATGACCAAATCAGAAAACCCTCGCTAAGATAAAATTAAGCATTCAATCTCCAAGCAGTTAGCTGCAGACACACTAGATTCGGGTGATGGACGGGACCCTGAATGAGAAGGTCTTTCCTCAAAGGGAGCTTCCACGGTGGCTGAGATGACATGTCCACCAGATCGGCATACCAAATCCTGCGAGGCCAAGCAGGGGCGATGAGGATCACCGAAGCCCTCTCCTGTTTGACTCGAGCAATCACCCAGGGAAGGAGAGCAAATGGAGGGAATACATAAGCTAGGCTGAAAGACCAAGGCACTGCCAAGGCATCTATCAGCTCGGCCTGGGGATCCCTGGACCTATATCTCGGAAGCTTGGCATTCTGACGAGACGCCATGAGATCCAAATCCGGCCTGCCCCTTCTGAGAATCAGGGTGAAAAACACCTCCGGATGGAGTTCTCACCCCCCCGGATGAAATGTCTGCTCAGAAAATACGCTTCCCAGTTTCTAACCCTGGGATGTGGATCGTTGACAGATGGCAAGAGTGAGACTCCGCCCACAGTATTATCTTGGCTACTTCTGTCATCGCCAAGGAACTCCTTGTTCCTCCCTGATGATTGATGTAAGCTACAGTCGTTATGTTGTCCGACTGAAATCTGATGAATTGAGCCGAGGCCAAGCCTGAAGCGCATTGAATATTGCTCTCAACTCTAGGATATTGATGGGAAGGAGAGACTCTGCCTGAGTCCACACACCCTGAGGCCTTAGGGAGTTCCAGACTGCTCCCCATCTAACCAGGCTGGCATCCGTTGTCACTATTACCCATGAGGGTCCGCGGAAGCAGGTCCCCTGGGATAGATGATCCAGCGACAACCACCATAGAAGATAGTCCCTTGTCTCCTGGTCTAGATTTATGTGAGGAGACAAATCTGTATAATCTCAGTTCCACTGTCTGAGCATGCTCAGTTGCAGAGGTCTGAGATGAAAACGAGCAAACGGGATGATGTCCATTGCCGCTACCTTCAATCCAATTGCCTCCATGCACTGAGCCACTGACGGCCGAGGATTGGTCTGAAGGGTCCGGCATGTATTCAAAATCTAACTTTCTGACTTCAGTCAAAAAGATTTTCATGGATAGAGTCGATTAGAGTTCCCAAGAAAGGAACCCTTGTCTGTGGAACCAGCAAACTTTTCCAGATTCACTTTCCACCCGTGAGTCCTCAGAAAGGACAGAACAATTTCGGTATGAGACTTTGCTAGCTGATAAGACGCCTGGTTTAGAATATCGTCCAGATAAGACGCCACTGCAATGCCCCGCGGTCTTAGAACCGCCAGCAGACCCCAGAACCTTTGTGAAAACTCTGGGTGCCGTGGCCAGCTCGAAAGGAAGAGCCACGAACTGAAAATGTTTGTCCAGGAAGGCAAACCTCAGGAACTTGTCTCTTATCTCTGTGGATAGGAACATGAAGATATGCATCCTTTAGATCCACGGTAGTCATAAATTGACCCTCCTGAATCAACGGAAGAATGGTCCGAATAGTTTCCATCTTGAAGGATGGAAATCTGAGAAACTTGTTTAGACTATTGAGGTCTAAAATAGGTCGGAACGTTCCCTCTTTTTTGGGAACTACAAAGATTTGAATAAAACCCCTGTCCCTGTATTGGAACGGGACATATTACTCCAATGGTAGAGAGGTCTCCTACACAACATAAGAACACCTCTCTATCTGGTCTGCAGATAATCGAGAAAGAAGAAACCTTCCTCTGGGAGAAGAGTTTCTGAATTCCAACTGATACCCCTGAGACACAATTCCCAGCGTCCAGTGATCCTGAACATCTCTTATCCAGGCCTGGACGAAGAGAGAGAGTCTGCCGCCCACAAGATCAGGTCCCGGATCGGGGGCCGACCCTTCATGCTAACTTGGTAGCAGCAGCAGGCTTCTTGGATTGTTTACCCTTGTTCCAAGACTGGTTGGGTCTCCAAGTGGACTTGGCTTGTGAATAATTCCCTTCCTGTTTAGCGGAAGAGGGAACTCCCTTGAAATTTCGAAAGGAACGAAAATTACTCTGTTGCCCTCTCTGTTTGGACGTTTTATCCTGAGGGAGGAGATGACCCTTGCCTCCCGTTATGTCAGAGATAATTTCCTTCAAGTCAGGCCCGAACAGGGTCTTCCCCTTGTAAGGAATAGCCAAAAGCTTAGACTTGGATGACACATACGCAGACCAAGACTTTAACCATAAAGCCCTACGTGCTAAGATGGCAAAGCCCGAAATCTTAGCCGCCAATTTAGTAATCTACAGAGAAGCATCCTTAATAAACAAATTAGCTAACTTAAGAGCTTTAATCCGATCCTGTATCTCCTCCAAAGGAGTCTGTTTTAAGAGATTCCTCTAGAGCATCAAACCAATAAGTGGCCGCACTGGTCACTAACAATGCAGGCCGCCAGTTGTAAAAGGAATCCCTGGCGAACGTAAATCTTCTTAAGGAGACCCTCCAACTTCTTATCCATAGGGTCCTTAAAAGCACAACTATCCTCAATAGGAATAGTAGTCCGTTTGGCCAGGGTAGAAATGGCCCCCTCTACTTTAGGGACCGTCTGCCAAGAATCCTTAATAGCGTCGGCTATAGGATACATCTTTTTAAATATGGGCGAAGGAGAGAAGGGAATGCCTGGTCTCCCATTCTTTCGCAATAATCTCCGAAGTCCTCTTAGGAACAGGAAAGACATCTGAGTAAGAATGAACTTCCAAGTATCTGTCTAACTTACTCAATTTCTCTGGCGGAACCACTATTGAGTCACAGTCATCCAGAGTAACCAACACCTCCCTCAGTAATAAATGGAGGTGCTCAAGCTTAAACCTGAAGGAAACCACATCAGGATCAGTTAAGGGCAAAGCACTCCCTGATTCAGAAAGTTCACCCTCAGAGAGTACCTCCGTACTCTGCAATTCAGAATCCCGGGAGGGTACATCCGTAATCGCCATTATAGTATCAGAGGCAGAATGGACTGCATAGTTGTCCCTTCTTGTACGCTTGCCGTGCGATATGGGAAAACTGGATAACGCATCAGAAAGTGTAGAGGACATAACTGCAGCAATGTCTTTTAAAGTAAATGCTGCAGACACTGGCAAAATACATGGCACCGCTTGCTCGGGCATTAAAGGCTGTGACGCTTGGGGAGAAATCTGCGGCATACCTTGCATCTGTAGACTCTTGAGAAGCATCCGCCTTAGGCAAAGGTTTATATATATAAATAAAAAATAAAAATAAAAATTGTCTCTATAATGTAAGGCCCTCTTCACAACATGGACAAAAAGGAACCGGAGGTTCCACAGTGGCATCCAAACACATAGAGCATGCTACAGTCTGAAAATCGTCTGGATCCATACTAGCAGAATTATGAAAAAAAAAAATAAAAAAAAATTCTTCTATATTCTTTATTTAAATGAAATTCAAATTAATGGTTAAAAGGCTTGTCAGTAGTATAAAGTAATCCTGACAAGACACTGTTTTCTTTAAAAAGTAAAAAGACTGATAATTTTCCTGATGCACAGAAAAACGTTCAACAACTTCTCAAAAAAAAACTAATGAAAGCTACAGCACCTCGCCTCAACAGCTCTGCTGAGGCGCCTACCTGCCCCCACGGTCCGCCGACCACTTCTAGGCACAACCCGGAACTTTAGCCAACACCACCTAAAACCGCTTGCTTTATTTTGCAAACCATGTGGTTGAGGTGTCACTCACAATGTCTGCACGAACAGCCGGTGACTTCCAGAGAAGTAGAATACGGCGTGGCTACTGACAAAGCGCGCCAAGTGAAAACCCCACCCATCGTGGGCGCAACCTAAGTGATCCGAAACTATCTGTAAAAAATGTACAACACAGCCGTGCACCGGAGTCCATTAACCAGACTCCGACACACACTCCCAGCGTCAGCCTCACGCTTGCTCTAATGTGAATACACTTGATAGAGACCTGCTGTCCAGTATCTGGACACAAACAATGAATCCCAGCGTTTCTAGGCCTACTTTAATAAAAGCCAGTACAGCCTGATAAAACAAATTATTGTGTCGGTTGACATCTTATTCCATAATGAGAACCCACACACTGTTAATAGGAAAGCCCTTTCCAGAGCCCAGAGTCCTCAACAGATTAGCAGTGTATAGCCAATTCTGAGATATGCTGAAAGCCCCAGAAATAAAAGACTGCACTTACCTCTATGCTGAGCGACAGCATGAAAGTCTCACAGTATCAAGAGGTCTTCTCCATCCTGCAGTTCTGTAAACACAGAAGGGCCATAGTTAATATTCTCTAAGACCATCAACATAAGGGCAGCACAAGTATGGGAGGCGCAGTGAAGCTAAAACCCCACCAGTTCCCATTGCTTTAAAGCCACAAGTAGCTCTACTCTAGAGGCTGACAAGGTATACAGCTACACCCCACAGCAAAATAGCACTCACTGGTACCATTTTAAAATAATAAACTCTTGATTGAAGAATCTAAACTAACACCTCACTTTACCTCTTCCTATCACTAACACAGGCAAAGAGAATGACTGGAGTGGGAGGGAAGGGAGGAGCTATATATACAGCTCTGCTGTGGTGCTCTTTGCCGCCTCCTGCTGACCAGGAGGCGATATCCCACAAGCAAGGATGAAATCCGTGGACTCATCGTATCTTGTAAAAGAAAATGTGTTTTTGACAAGAGAAGGATACCTAATGTACAGAGAAATTAAGCCAAAGCCGTTTCTTTTCCTTGCCTGAATGAAGGCAAAAATGGTTGTCTAATAAATTAGGGTTACACAATAGATTTTTTTCTACAGAATATAAACAGCATGCATGGCTTGAGAAGGAAGATTGTGAATACCTGAGCAGGAGAAGGGCTTGGAGTAGTGCTCTTGGCTTTCTTAACAGCTGGGGGAGCAGGAGACCAGTTGACAGACTGGGAGCGTGACCGTACTGGCGAGGGAGATCTTTCATTTTTGGGTTCTGGCTCTGGGGATCCTGATGCAGATCTGGAGGAAGATACTCTTCTAGCAGGTGGTGGGCTTGGTGAATCACTTAAAGTAGAAAGAAAATATTAGGCACAAAGCATCAAATTAAATAAGAAATAATCTATTTGCCTCAATTTCAATTACATAAAACAGCAGTAACATAAGTTATATCTTCCTTAAAGGGACATTAAAAATATTTAACGTATTTTAAAATAAATACAATTAAATGTGATAATTTCTTGAAACTCCCCTGAATAAAACCATATTTCGGTTTCAAGCTGTAGAGACATGGTAATGAACACCAGTTAAGAACTGTGAAGTTATCCTTACCAGCTAGTGAACAAGCTCTAAGGATCAGCTGTGCACAAACATGCATATAATTATGTTGCAAGAACAGCAGCTACAAATAGGCTTTAACATTTTAAAGCATAGGTGTAGCAAGCAGTTTAAAAGGGATACTAAACTTTTTCTTTCATGACTCAGAGCATGTAATTTTAAGCAACTTTCTAATTAACTATCAATTTCTCTTCGTTCTCTTGCTATCTTTATTCAAAAAAGCAGGAATGTAAAGCTTAGGTGCCGGCCCCTTTTTGGTGGCTAAATGTAGCCACCAATAAAAGCAAGCACTATACAGGGCGCTGAACCTAAAATGGGCCGGCTCCTTAGATTTACATTACTGCTTTTTAAAAACAAAATTTATGCTTACCTGATAAATTATTTTCTTTCCTGGCATGGAGAGAATCCACGATTCCATTCAATTAATGTTGGGAAATTCAGCGCCTGGCCACCAGGAGGCAAACAACCACAGCCAGAGCTCAACTGTCCTCCCATTACCCATACTTCCCCAGTCATTCAGCAGAGGAATAAAGCAAAGGTAGGAGAACTAGAGGTAAATAGGTGCCTGAAGTTTAGAATAAAAATTAAATGCCAAAAATAAATAAATAAATAGGGCGGGCCGTTGACTCTCCATGCCAGGAAAGAAAATAATCAGGTAAGCATAAATTTGGTTCTCTTTCCAATGGCATGGAGAGTCCACGATTACATTCAATTACTGTTGGGAAACCAATACCCAAGTCAGAGAGGACACATCTACAGGGGAGGGAGAACTAAAGGCATGTGGAGCTAAACTGAAGGCACCACCGCTTGAAGAACCTCTCTCCCAAAAGCCTCAGCTGAGGCAAAAACATCAAACTTGTAAAATTTAGAAAAAGTATGTAAAGACCAAGTACCTGACCTTACAGATTTGTTCCATGGATGCTTCATTTTAATAGCCCAAGAAGACGACCCAGCAAGGGTAGAGTGAGCCGTAATTTTCTCAGGAGGCTGCTGACCAGCAATAGGAGAGAGAGTAGTTGCTGTGGCTTTTTGACCCTTGTGTCTACCAGAGTACACTAAGAACAAAGCAGGAGACTGTCTAAAATCCTTAGTAGTATGGAGGTAAAACTTTAAGGCATGCACAACATCCAAGCTGTGTAACTACCATTCCTTCTGAGAAGGATTAGAGAAAAAAAGGAACTACAATGATCTGATTGATATTGCAATCGGAGATAACTTTAGGAAGAAATTACAATTTGGTACAAAGAACAGCCTTATCTGCATGTAAAATAAGATAAGGAGAATCACACTGTAAAGTGTGCAACTCTACGAGCAGAAGAAATGGCCAACAAAAACAAAACTTTCCAATTTAATATCAACAGAATGCATAGGCTCAAACAGAGCCTGTTGCAGAACACGAAGAACTAGATTCATCCAAAGAGGAGCAACAGATTTAAACAGAGGCCTGATTCTGACCGGTGCCTGAACTAAAGATTGAACGTCTGGAAATTTAGATAACTTCTTGTGAAGTAAAACCGAAAGGGTAGAGATCTGTCCCTTTAAGGAACTAGCCGACAAACCCTTCTCCAAACACTCTTGGAGAAACAGAATACGGGGAACTCTAACCATTTGCCAAGGAAATCCTCGAGATTCGCACCAGGAGAGATAAGAAAATTTATGCTTACCTGATTACATATGGGATATTCCCCTCCTGGTCAGCAGGAAGCGGCAAAGAGCACCACAGCAGAGCTGTTAAATAGCTCCTCCCTTCCCTCCCACTCCAGTCATTCGACCGAAGTTAGGAAGAGAAAGGAAAAGCCAAGGTGCAGAGGTGTCTGAAGTTTACAATAATTAACAACCTGTCTTAAAAGATCAGGTAAGCATAAAATGTTCTTCTCTTTTTAAAGACACGATGAGTCCACAGATCATCTTCATTACTTATGGGATACAATACCCAAGCTAGAGGACACAGATAAGGGAGGGACAAGACAGGGAACCTAAACGGAAGGCACCACTGCTTGAAGAACCTTTTTCCCAAAAGCAGCCTTATAGAATTTCCAAAAAGTGTGGAGAGGACCAAGTTGCAAATCTGTACCACAGAAGCTTCATTTTTGAATGCCCATGAGGAAGCAACAGCCCTAGTAGAATGAGCCGTAACTCTCTCAGGAGGCTGCTGTCCAGCAGTCTCATATGCAAATGTAGCTTCCTGACCCTTACGTTTCCCATAGAAAATTACAAACAAAGAAGGGGACTGACGAAAGTCCTTAGTTGCTTGTAAATAAAATTTTAAAGCACAGACCACGTCCAAATTGTGCAGAAGACGTTCTTTCTGAGAAGATTAGGACACAAGGAAAGAACATCAATCTCCTGATTAATGTTCCTATCTGAAACAACCTTAGGAAGAAAACCTAGTTTAGTATGTAAAACTAACTTATCTGAATGGAAAATAAAGTAAGGCGAAGTGTATTGCAACACCGAGAGCTCAGACACTCTACGAGCTGAAGAAATAGCAACAAGAAATAACAGTTTTCAAGATAACTTAATATCTAAGGAATGCATAGGCTCAAACGGAGCCCCTTGAAGAATCTTGAGAACTAAATTCAGACTCCATGGAGGAGTAACTGGTTTGAACACAGGCCTGATCTTAACCAAGGCCTGACAAAATGATTGTACATC